>NC_134596.1:22587500-22887500 GCF_037038515.1 Microtus pennsylvanicus
TGGCATGAAACGGCATGAAATGGTAATCTCCACTTCTGTGCCTGAATTCTGGGGTCGCATCCATCCCTGTGACAGAGCGCATTCCTCAGGAGTCTGTCTCTCCTCCATACCAGCTGATCAATGTGTTTTGGCTTGCATTGGGGTACCACTATGTGTACACTGGGAAAGGCTGAGCAAGACCTCTAGGGTTGTCTAGTTCTCACTTTACCATTATGGAAAATTCAACCCACAGGGCAAAAGTGGTAGATTGGAAATAAGATAATTGAGGGACAGAGCCATAACTGGATACCCCTCATCCTAAATCTCAGTCCACAGTAACAAGGTGAGCTTCTCGTGCTAATAATTGATTGATTAATGGCTTACAAAGGCTACTGGACAGTAAGTTGGAGGTTGTTATGAGACTTTGCTAGACCCATCCAGCAAGAAAGCTTCTCAGCAAAAGAGATATCATCTGCCAACTAAATGTTGTGATGTGGTTCCCAAAGTCAGGAGGTGGATGCACGTGAACACAGTGGTTCCCAAAGTCAGGAGTGGATGCACGGGAACACAGTGGTACCCAAAGTCAGCAGGTGGATGCACAGGAACACAGTGATACCCAAAGTCAGGAGGTGGATGCGTGTGAACACAGTGATACCCAAAGTCAGGAGATGGGTGCACAGGAACACAGTGGTACCCAAAGTCAGGAGTGGATGCACGGGAACACAGTGGTACCAAAGTCAGGAGTGGATGCACGGGAACACAGTGGTACCAAAGTCAGCAGGTGGATACACAGGAACACAGTGGTACCCAAAGTCAGGAGGTGGATGCACGGGAACACAGTGGTACCCAAAGTCAGGAAGTGGATGCACGGGAATACAGGTGATTCTTTCCTGAGTGTCCATAAAATCCTGTGTCAGACTCTGCCTAGAAACCACCACATGTAATGATGCAGACAGTTGATTTATTATTAAAAGGAAATGTTATAAAATGAGTTTAGCACAGCCAAAGTGCACAGCGTTGATCATCTATCTCAGGGCACAGCAATGTCCCAGACCTTCAGCCTCACTCACCACCTCACCAGGAATAACTTCTGAAAACTCCATCCATGGTTAGCAACAAGGGTGACATTTTTTTTGTATCTTTTTGTATTGTTACCATATTTTTACTCTTTCATTTGCATATTTGAACGTACTAGTACCATAATATTACAATACCATGACATGCAGGGTTGTAGCCTAAGAGCCATGGGTTGTGGCTCAGAACCTGTTGTGTAGTGAGCGCTACCATATAGGTTTGCATTAATGTACTTTATGATGTTCGTACAATGACAAAATCACCTAATGAGGTTTCTCAGCACACAGAGCATAGGATTGGAAAGACTGTACTTAGAAAGCTTCTCCCTGATGCAGGACACAGAATTTACCATGGCTCATTTCAGGAGAAAATGAGTATTATTTAGTTTATTATTTTTTATTATTTGATTATTGTTGTTATTTATTATTTTTTACTATTTGATTGCTATCATTATTTATCATAACTAGCTCATTTAGTATAAAAAGGGAGTGTTGGGTAAGGCACAGGGCCTACAGGAAGAACACAGAGAAAACAATCAGATGGCACAGCAAGAACAGCAGTCAAGAGAGACCCTGAGCCCCTCTGCGGCCATGCCATCGGGAAGGTCAGGGGCTGCTTTTTCCCTCAATGGGCACATACAGTATGGAATAGACACTGGACACTCAGCCCCTAGAAGCACCACCTCTCCCCATCACCTTTCTTATCTGAACACCTGCGTGATTGCCTCACCTCGGTCATGTCAGCATCCCGATCTGGTCTAGGTGTGTATGCTAGATCATGCTAGATTGCACACCTGGCCCTGTCCTATGGACTGAGCTGTGTTCTCCCAAAATCAATATTTTGAAGCCCTAACTACTAACCTAACTATATTTATAGGTAGAATATTTAAGCAGTTAAGATGAAATGGGGTCATACACATGGGGCTAGTACACTTACAAGAGAAAAGATAGCAGAGGAAAGGCCATATGAGGACACTGTGAGAGGGTGACCATTGTTCAAGCCCAGAAGCTTCACCAGCAACCAGTTCAGCTGATACCACAACCCTGGACACCCAGCATCTACGACTGGGAGAAAACAAAGTGCTGTTGCTTAAGCCACCAACTCTGAGTGGCTTCTCTATGGCCACCCTGGCACACTAATACATTCTGGATGCCAGGGTGCCTGGGAAACACTCTACTCCACTGCAGCCTTGAAAGGAGCATTGGAAGAGCCCATCTACCACCCATTGTCTAAACAACAGGCACCCCTCGGACGTGGGAAAGGCATTATTTTTTCTGTACAATGGGAAGAGAGGTTGATGCAGGCCTTTAAAGGGATTTATTATGCTGACTGCCCTGTCCCTGTGAACCATCACAGAACATTAGTATGCAAGAATGCTAATGGCTTTGTCCACCAAGAAGCACTGGCATGGGATGCTAGCGGCACTAAGGCAGAAATTCCATCTCTTTTCCTCTCTCCAACATCAGAGGGGTCTATAACAGAGGGGGTGCAACACCCAAGTGGTATTGAATAAGCAGACAAGGAATGAATGAGTGGTTATCAAAAGGAGGGGAAGGATGGATATATGGCCAAAGTACGAATAGAAATATAACCCAGAACTAGAAGCATCCAGGCATCAGAGCGCTACAGGATACGAAATTCTATTTTCCCTACATTTCTTAGCACTGGACACTCAGCCTAAATGCAAAGGGAGTTCAAACAAAGATGCCCTGGAGCGTGACTACTTGGTTGGTTGGTTGGTTAATTAGTCGGTTTGGTGGCTGATTAATGAGTCATTGACAGGTAGAGCGAAACAGGAGAGGCAGGCAGGTTTGGCCGTGAGGAAGCATCCATCACGGAAAAAGGGTAAGAGGGCCACTTTATATACAGCCGCACACTCTTGGTGCATCCATCACCTCAGGAGATATATTTGAACGATATCAAAATCTCAATATTGAAGTCACTTTTCAGGGCAAAGTATGATCTCTATCAAGACCTCATAATTGATTATTACCTAAAGGTGACCAGAATCTACCCCCAAAGCAGCATTGTTACTAGTTTAGAATATATGTAGGTCTCACTTGATCAAGTATAGAGATAGGTAGATAGGTAGATAGATAGATAGATAGATAGATAGATAGATAGATAGATGATAGATAGATAGATAGATAGATGATAGATATATGATAGAAGATAGATAGATAGATAGATAGATAGATAGATAGATAGATAGATAGATAGATAGATGATAGATATATGATAGAAGATAGATAGATAGATAGATAGATAGATAGATAGATAGATAGATAGATAGATAGATGGATGGATGGAAGGAAGGAAGGAAGGAAGGAAGGAAGGAAGGAAGGAAGGAAGGAACCAATAGAACATTGGCCTCAATCCCTTAAATCATAATTCTGGTCTCAAGTTAATAACTAAAGCAGGAAACATTGACGTGTGTGTGTGTGTGTGTGTGTGTGTGTGTGTGTGTGTGTGTGAAGCCTGAAGGTTTCCACCCATGAGGATGATAATGAAACCCATCCAGCAAACTTCCTTCCCAGTTGTGGCACATATACACACAGACACACACACACACACAACACACAAACACAAAAATGTCACATCTATCTATCTATATGTGTGTGTATCATGAGTGTATACACACACACACACATATATATATATAAATATATGCAAAATGCACACATTGGCCTGGTACCACCAGTACACCTGCTTCAGTCCCCCTGGGAAAGTGACACAGGCAGCAGACATATCACACAAACAGCTACTTCTGGACCCATCCACCCTTCCTCAGCCCACATTACCACACCCGCTTCACCTGTGTAACCCTTGCTGAGCGCTGCCTCCCTCTCAGCCTACCCACCCATCAGCATCCTGCACACCTCTTCTCACCCATGTAGCACAACTGGGTTTCCCATGCTGTTTCATGTGCACAAACACAGCCTGCAGAGCAATTAACATACAGAGAGAGACAGGATGTCAAAGCAAAGCCAAGCAAGAATCAACCCGTTTGTCTCCATGCTTCCTGGATGCCCTGGCAGAGGAAGTCAGACAGGTTCTGTAGATCCAGCCATGGGGGAGAGATTCCTGCAGCCTACTTTGCAAAGAGAAAGGGCTCCTTTCATATAGGGGCACTGAGATACACCGGGGACCAACTCCTCAGAGCTTATCATGGATGCAACGGCGAATTCTGTGCGATAATTTTACCCCAGGAGCCACGAGTATAAAATGAAGATGCAATTTAAAGATCTTCCCAGCAGACTGATCTCCAGCCATGATGTCTCTTTCCTCCAAGCGCGCTCAGCGGTCAGGTCACTCTCTCGGCCATTCCCTGTCACTCTCAAGCTTATCCTAACCCAGTCCAGGTTGGGCGGCTGCTCAGTCTCTCTAGAAGGTCTCCTCTTTTTCTTCTGCCTTACCCCAAGCCCACACACCCTGCAAGGTGAGAGCAGGAGAGGGAGGAAGAGAGAAAACAAAGCCGAAAAGGAAAGAGAAAAGAGAAGAAAAGGAGACTGTGAGACTGAAGACCTACAGCACCCCCGTGTCAGGTAGGCTCCCAGTGTGACTCATCTGGCACCTTCCCACTTCCATCCTAAGGTTCAGACCTTGCCACCCTTCCCTAGGCTGCTGCTGATTTTTGAGCTGGTACCAAGTTCCTTCTGCCACATGCCCCCTGGCACCTTAGGCACCGGCAATGCCAAGAACTTGATGTCCCTCCAAGTGTACCACGGCAGTCTCCAGATCTGCTAGAAGACCTCCTCTTCCATCTTGAGTCTAAGCAGAAGTTACTGGGTGAGGCTTTGGACAAGTCTCCTTCGACAGTGCTGGCTCAGTTGAAAGGAATAACCCCCTACTTATTCCCTTTATTTTCTGAACTGGGGCGACCTGATGGAACTCCAGCAGCTATGGTGTGAGACTGGGGGTACAAATCACGTGCCAGACACGGCAAGGCAGGGGGACAAAGCAGCCTCCTGACTGCACTGACTGCTTGCTTTGAGATTTCTTTAAGAAAACGAAATTCGTTTTTGCTGAGTTTAAAGCACTTGTTTGTTCTTCTCTTTTAGGCAGCTGTAATGGTTTGGGTGAGAAACATACCCCATGGGTTCATGTATTGAACCCTTGGTCCTGTTTGGGGAGGGGAGGGGACCCGTAGGAGGTAAACCCTTGCTGAAGAAAGTGCTTCACTGGGGGCAGGCTCTAAAGCTTTATACCCTCACCCCACTTCCTGTTCTCTGTCTCTGCTGCTTCCTGTGGCAGATAAAAATGTGATCAGCCGCTTTCCGCTCCTAGAGCCATGTTTTTCCGACGATCGCCATGCCTTCCCAGCCACGGTGGACTCTAGCCCTCTAGAACCATAAGCCAAAAACAAACCCTCTCCCCTCTAAGCTGGTATTTGCCGAGGCATTCTATCACAACAGGAAAGTAACTAATATAGAAGTTCAACAAATCCAACGCAGCAGCCATGAGGCTTCCTGCCTCTAATTCTCCACACCGCCTCTCTCTCCAGGAACTTCTTCTTCCCTCTCCTCCCACTGAATTGCTAGGCTCCTGGGAAGCTGCCCCTGAAGCATCCTTCTCTGTAGAAATGAAGTCTCTCTCTCTCTGAAATGAGCCTTCAGACCAGGATGGTCCTACCCCAGAGCTACTCCTTCTCCCTGAACTGCACAAACACATCTTATACTGTCTTCTTATCCAGGCAGTGATGAGGCTCTTAGTGATTCACACAAACTGGGGCACCCAACTGGGGAGAGGAGTAGCCCTGCAGGGGAGGATTCACATGGTGCTGTGTGCTTCCTGAGGCCTCTCATTCCCCTGTACCAGCTGGTCTGCATTTATTAAAAACATCCTGAAAAGGGAGGTGGTTGTGCCCAGCCTGCTCTCCCTTTTCTAGGGGTGGGGGACGCTTTGGAGGTTTCCGTTGTTCCACAGGCCTGGCTTTGTGAAGCCCAGCCCAGTCCACCACATCTTGTCTCCCCACCACCTGGGCCCAGCTGGAGGGGCAGCTGCTTCCCCAAGCAGGGATTATGTCAAATAGCTTCCCACAGCCTTTCCTCAGATTCCTCACGGAGCTACTCTGGGAACAAAGGGCTTGAAGAAAGGAGCGTGGAACTTTTTTTGGAAAGAGGGATCAAAGACAAGGCCACATCTGTCACAAAAAAAAAAAAAAAAAAAAAAACATGGGAACAGCTTTCTGCCAGGAAAGGCTGGATTGGAAGCTCTATGCGTGAAGAAGGACTTCTCACAGCTGTGGAGATAGTCTCTGCCGTTGGCTACTGAATCCACTGGGCCCAAGGCCCTGTTGCTCCATATTCCTGTGCTTCTGGTGACCTGAAGAGGTGCAGATACTATCACTGAGACAGACTGGGGACCCAGTGAGAACACAGAGAAGACTGACACACAGCCAGACGTGGAAGAGCACCGACAGCGATGTGCAGGGCCTCTGACCCCACTTTCCTGCTTCTGTTCAGGCATCGCAGCAGCAAGGGGAGGGTCTCTGGATATTGACAGCTTTTATGAATAATGGAGACTGTCAAGCAACTGTACTAGGGACACAGTTAAGATTCATTTCTGCGTGGCTGTGTCCATATGTGAGTGCCAGTGTGAGTGTGAGTGCATTCTGTGAAGGCCAGAAGTCACCCACGGGTGCCATCCAACTTGGTTTTGTTTTTTAAATATTTTTATTATTTTTTGACCTTGCCACGCATGCACATGGTGTATTTTGATCATATTCAGTGCATTCTATCTTCCTTCTTGCTATTGAAGGTTTTTGGGGTTGGTTTTTTGTTTTTTGTTTTGTTTTTGTTTTTTGCTTTGTTTTGTTTTTCTCACCTTAATTTTTGAGATACTTTTGCCTGGAACTTGCAGATCCAGCTTGGTTAGCCAGCCAGTGAATCTCCACTTCCTAACTCTGGAATTGTAAGTTTATATCACCATAACCTGTTTTTAATTCACTCATGACCACCCAAGGAAGTGTGAAGGCAAGAGAGTGTGAGATCCCTCCCCTCAGATTTTAAGCAGTCTATCCGCAGACAAGACCACGCCCTACGGTAATTCATAAAAGCCATCGACTAAAGGGATTGAAATCCCACAACAGAATAAAGGACTGGAACCAAGGTCATCATCTCTCTTTAGCTCTGTTGCTTCCTTGTATCTACGCCACATGTGCGGCCATCTTGGAAGCCTGGATTTTATGCTCACCTGCTGATAAGAAAATGAAGTTGGAAGGATGAGGTCAAAGGCTACATGTTTCTGAGCCATAGGCAGGGCTTCATGGACACATGAAAATGCAGTCATGTGGGACTCCATATTTTGGGTGAGCCACCATGTGGTTGCCGGGAATTGAACTCAGGACCTTTGGAATAGCAGGCAATGCTCTTGACCACTGAGCCATCTCTCCAGCCCCGGGACCCCATATTTTGGGACTGATGCTCAGTAGCTACCACTTTGAAATTCTTGGTCATTTTCTTTTTGAATCTTTATTGTATTTACTCATTGCTCATGACACCGTGACGCATAAGGACATGTTCATGCAAGACATGATGCAGCAATAGCTGTCTTCTCACTGGAGGGGCTAAGAAGGAGTAAATGCTCAGTCCCAAAGCTGCATGTAGAGTAGATGAGCTTGCCAACAAGACATAAAGGCAAGTGGGCAAAGGCAGAGAGCAAAAGCTCGGATCTGCTGATTTCTGAATTCTCACTAAAAGGTGTGACCCACATTCAGGGGTCTCTGTCCATGTCTGGATGTTCTCTCTTAGCTGAGTCCAGATCTAGTCAGCTTGATAGCCAGGATTAATCATCATGCTCACCAACCATCAGGTCACTCACGTGTCACCGAGCCACACCCATCATACCTGCCGAGTGGGATGCTAATCACCGAAATGAGTTTTGCAGAAGAAAAATTATTCATGGGGCAGCCACGTGTAGAGACAGGAGAACTCCTAAAAGAATGAGGTTTGGGAATCCACACATCACGAGAAATGCTCTCTGCAGCCAACAAACGTTAAATTCTCAGGAACAGGTGAAGGTGGGTATGTTTATTCAGCAACTAAGAACAGGTGGTTTACTCTGTTTTCTGTTACTTTCAAAACTGGGCAACTTTGAACATATCTGTTATCCCATTACCAAGAACACCCGCTGGCCCCACAAGAGAAGTCTTTTGGGAACGAATTAGAGAACAACAGGAATCTCTCGTTGATGGGACTATGTCCTAGAAGCTGAGCTACACTAATTAAGAAAATTCTCAACCTTAGAGCCTGCCTGCCTGTTCAGATTTTCACACATGTCTGCAGTATTAAGAGCACTGTCCCTCCAGAGACTTCAGCTTCCGGCCTGGAGAGTCCTGCTGTGTCTAAACATGGAACACCGCTTTGTGGGGGGCAGGGTCAGCTATTTCTGACCCCCTCCCTCACCCCCAAGAAGCACATGCTCTGAGTTGGCTAAACTGGACCCATCTTCCCAAATTTCCATCACCGGAATTATAGCTTGGTTATGGATGTTTCTCTTTTCCTTATCCCAGAGAGAAATTCAGCTTTCAGTTTCTTGCCGGGGGAAGAGGGAGATCTAGCTAGGAAAATCTTCTGAAAATTCTTAGTGGATGATTATTGATAGGCAAAAGTATAAAGGAGAGTTACCCTGGGGCAGAAGTTATTTTAGAAATAAAAATAAATAAAGACGTGTACGAATTAAAAATAACTCCTCCTAATAGTTGTATAGAAACCATTACAGCATTGTTGTTAGCTAGCCATCAACTTAGGATTTAACACAGAAAGCAAAACGAAAGCAATGAAACCAAAGAAGTGCGTGTGGTCCCTCCCCGTGACCATGTCATTCCAGGGTCCCCATAGAAGCACTCACTTCCCATCTGTAGTGACATTCCCGGGACCAGAGACCCGGGACTGGACCCAGGAGTCCAGTCTGAGTCACAGGGCTGCGACTTCCCAGTCACTTCAGCCAGAGCCTCAGTCTTCCTCATGGTCTAAAAATACTTCCACTAACTCATTTCCGCAGTTGGGAGTCCTACCCGGCCAGCATCATGGAGCGAGCTCTGAACACTACAGTTCACGTCTTAAAAATATGTGGGCGTATGTGGGGTCCTGTCTGATCTCAAGAAAATGACTATACAAACAAGCAGATAAAAGGGGCTCCCTGGTCTCGGGGTGGCGGCCCTTTTCGTGAATGTGTTTTCATCTAAAGTGCTGAAGCATGAAATCCTCACAGTCTCACTCCAAAACATGTAGCCACGCGAGGTTCTGCTCCTCTCGTTTATGCTAACATCAATCCCCACCTGTCTTTCCTGTCAACGGCCATTTTATTCCACTTGCTCCAATGCTATCTTATTTCATTTTAGTGTACTGTTGGTTTGTATAAATGCTATTAATGATTTGTTTTGCTTCCCAGACTTTTCACTCTGCCCTTAAAACCTGGATGCATTGCTCTTGATCATCAGGACTGGTCCCTCCCCAGCATCCACCATGATAACCACCCACCTCTCTGTCCCCATGTCCAGGTATGCACTGGTTTCTCCTTGTACTAGTTAGTCTTAATTATTAACTCAACACAGGCTAGCATCATGGGAAGAGAATCTTAATGAGGAATTCTCTGGATCAGGTTAGCCTATGGATGTGTCAAAGACATGTCTGTGGGAGGTTGTCTTAATGGTTAATTGATGTAGGAGACCCAGTCCACTATGGGCGGGACCATTCCCTAGGCATAGTCTAGGCCCTGAACAATATAATAATAGACAGATAAGTGAAAGCCAGTGAGAAAGGATTCGTTTATTCTCTCTCATCCGTTGGCTATGGACATGATGCCCTAAGTCCCTGCCTTCACCTTTCCACAATAATGGATTGTAACCTAGAATTGTCAACTGAATGAATCTGTTCCTCTCCTAAGCTGTTTTTGACAATGTATGTTCTAACAACACCAGCAATGAAACTAGAAAGCCCCTGTGTGTTTATATAGACAATTTCTGACTTAGACTCTTTCAAATTGATGAAGAGTTCAGAAACCTAGACATAGTTATTCTGATTTCTACTTTTAGGGCAAAGTTTACTAAATCAAATGAAACATTGAACATTGTCTTATAAAATGGACTTCGTGCTAGGTGACTTTGCCCAACCGTCCACTAATGAGAGGTTCTGAGCACACTCAGCATAAGCTAGGCTTAGCTGCCGTGGTTATGTAGGTCAGGAGGATTAAAGACATTTCCAACACACTATGTTTTGAACTTTCAGTGAGTTCATTGGGCATAGCTAACCTCATCATAGGTCAGGAAGTATCTGCGGACAGAGCACAGATGGTTCTGGATCTCCCATCCAAGTTTTATTTGGTATTGTATGCCTTCCTAATAGATAAAACGATTCAATTCAGTACATAGAAAGTGATATCTCATTTCCTAATTTTAAACTGATTCCTGTTGGCACCTCTTCATGTGTTGATTATTTGAGGTGAGGAGAGTTTTCTAAATATTGTCTGATCAGGTAACTGATTGTGTGAGAGTTAATCATCTTTTATCCTGCTCCTGTGTTTTGTTTTGTTTTGGTGGGGGTTGAATTGCCTGGATATTAGGCCTCCTTCCACTCTGCCCTTTAGTCTGACTCTATCCATAGTAACTAGACCGGAAATCTTGTTCGGGCTTTGTGGTTGCCACTGCTCCTAGGACCGTTCTGAGCAGTCCCTTCTCCCTCTCCAGCCCAGCGACCCCCATGATGGTAAGTATTCCACCCCAGTAAGAAGAACTGACCTCGTAGCTCCAACTCTCCTATTGTCCAATATGTGAATTCAAAGCCCCTCAGGGGCCCAGTCTGAAGCCATACAACCGCTTTGCTTCTTAACACACCTCTGCCTTGCACAGCTGGCTCACTCACTCTTCAGAGACACTCTTGTCCCTCCCCCTTCTGTGGTAATTGTCCGTCTCCTGTTGCTTCTACATTTGAGAATTTGGAATGTTTGTCACTTTGTTTTAGCACTCAATGTAACATCAATATTTGCACATCTTAGAAAGTATGACCTCTACGGTGCAAGACAAATCCCAGTGGTACACAATGTTACAATGGTTACAGTCCCAGTCACAGCATGGTTTGTAACTAAGGGAAAAGCACTCTTCTCTATTATATAGGTCAGGGAGCCTTGACAACGCACATGTATTGAAAGTAGGACATATACCCATTGGCAAGTGTAGTTCTTGTGCCCAGTGATGGTTACCCATGCCTTTAATTCCAGCACTGGGGAGGCAGAGGCAGTAGGACCTCTGTATAGGAGGCCAGTTTGGTCTACGGAGCAAGTTTCAAGTCAGCCAGAGCTACACAGAGAAACTCCATCTCAAAAAAAAAAAAAAAACCCAAAGAAGTATAGTTCTTATCACTCCACCACACAACAAGGAAAATTCTCTTTGCGTCTAATGGAGATCATTACAGGAAACCCACAACCAATCAAAAGCAGAGTTGTGGAGCCCAGTGTTTCCCAATGGAAACATCTATCTTGCATCTAAGGCTCAGGGAACATTGTGGAAGAGGGCACGGAAGGGTTTAGAAGGGTTTTAAAGAACCAGAGGATGAGGGAGTCTGCTGTGAAATTGTCTCCTAGGTATGTCAGAAACTACAGCCATAAAGCCCCACCAACATGTCTGCCTAGACACAAGCCGAACAAGGCCAACAACAATAGACACGCTAAAGCGGATGAGGGAAAGCCCAGGAGGCCTCAGCTCTACACAAAGAACTGCAGGTGACTAAGACATGGTGCGAGCAGGAGGGATTGTCTTCCCGGGGGAGCACACACCAGTTGGTTATTCCTTAAACCCTGGATTCTGCTTCAAAACAGATGGGGGTTCTAGGCAAAGACTGCTTGCTTCTTACTGGGAATTAGTTTATGGGAAAGCCTCCTTGTTCTCTTTCAAATCCATGATCTCTTTTTTCATTAATTGTTGTTTTACATACACGCATGCACACACGTGCACACACACACACAGGACCTATGGTTACCCAAAGAGACAGGCTAGTGCAGGAAGCCAGCTAACCTGTGGTAAGCTCTTTCAACACAGTATTGGCAAATCCTTTGGGTCACGTGGCATGCGTGATTAGGTAATGCTCACAGAACAACACAATCAACAAGCGGCCAAACCTAGAGTTAAGCTCACATCTGCTTCAGCACAAAGCGCGAATTCACCCCATGCCTTCAGTTTTTGCCATTTTGCTGCGTGTCAATTTGGAATCCGCCCCATGGAAGCCCTGTGAGTGGAAAAGCTCCTTCAGCTGTAAGACGACCCACCCTCCCTCAACATGGAGGCTTTCATCAAGCCCTGGCGGGGGGGGGGGGGGGACAAGAACTCTCTAGAAAAATCACTAGAAACTTGTCACAACTTGAGCAATCGTTGATTGGAGGCATAAGGATATGCGAAGACTGCTTGCTTCTTACTGGGAATTAGTTTATGGGAAAGCCTAAACGTTTCCTTCTCCAGCACGGAAACGCTCAGAAGTTTCTAGAGCCCCTCTCTATCAACATCACCATCCTGAGAAACCTAGCACTCCCTGAGTAAGTTCTAGCCAGGAGGCTCTCCCCTTCAAGCCACACCTTCAGCAGAAAGAGACATTATTAACACTCTGTTCTGTGGCAGAGCACGGGTTGTAAAATGACGTTCCCTTCAGAGGCTAATTGAGATAATTATAGTTTGCCTCCCAGGACTCTCCCTGAGGATCTGGCTGGCTTTGGTTGTCGTCATTACGGCTATTCTTCTAAATTACTGGGCAGTGAAGGATTGCAGGGCTGAGTCTACTTCAGGCAAAGCAATGGAAGGACGGCAGGTTCTCCGTTGTAGACATGATTGCCGTCCGGAGCACACTGCGCCTACATTTGGCGGAATTAATCGGAAACACAAGCAAGTGTCTTAATTGCTTTCTCCCGTGGGCCAACTTTTCCAAAACCCAGATGTACTACGTTATTCCTTACATGCCAAATTCTGTTTCAAAACAGATGGGGGTTCTAGAACACCAGCTACCCTGAGTCAGCAGCTTCAAGGGGTCAAGGACATCGTAGGTCTAAGTCCCGGTCCTATCATCTGAGATGGGTGACAGGCTATCTTCTTTTATGTTCTTGGGTCTTATTTCTATAATATAGGATAACAGAAATGCCTTCGTCAGAGGTAGCCATGAGGACCAGCGGAATTCGCACATGTACCTACACAGAGCACAGTCTGGCCTTGTGTCCTGCTCTGTCTTGTTGGCTCCTACCAGTGCATCCGGGGTCAGGCTGCAAGCCTTTCTGAGCTGGGCTGGGGCTGATGTCAGATGGTCCCAATCATCTTCCTCTCTTACCGTTTTCCACAGCGTGAACTCTCCTTGGTCAACTGTGGCCTGAAAATGCATTAGACGGAAAATTTCAGAAATAAAGAAGTCACAGGTTTTAAATTGCGTGCCCTTCTTGGTTCCAGGATGAGCTCTCACCCTGTCCAGATGTGTCTCATCTGGAATGCAAATGATCCCTTCGTCCAGCACATCCGTGCGGCGTCTGTTGCTTGCTCATTAGTCACTTCGTCATCGCATTTATTAGACCAGCTGCTGAAGCACCGCAGTGTGTCTCTACAGGGCTCGGTATGTTCTGCTGTTTGGGGCATCCGCTGTATGTATATCTTGATAGATTCTCTTAGGATGGGGGCACATTAACGATCAGTTGAATATCCTTAATCCAAAAATAATGCAATGCAAAATATGACAAACTCCAAAATTTTTTGATTACCAAGATAATATCACTAGTGAAAAAGAACTATAGTTGGCCTTACATGACAGGTTACAGTCAAAATGAAATCACAGTAGAAAATAATTTAGTATATTAAGCTATATATACAGGGTAGATATGACCTATAGCCTATATATAACCGGATGCTTAGACTTGCCTCACAATCACAAAGCATCTTATTATGCATATGGAAATATTAAAAATCTGAAAAAGAAACTGAAACCTGAAACACGTCTGGTCCTAAGAATTTGGGAGGAGTGATGCAGCCCATATTACAAATGAAGGCAACAGTCAGAACCCAAAGGGATTACAGCCAATACAATGTACGAAGTGGTGGCAATGGAAGAGTTAATGGGGTAAGGAGAATCTGGCCTCGGCTCAGTCACACACCAGCTGGGGCATCTCGGACCACACATCTCCCCTTCCTCTGCCACCATTTCCCTTCTGACAATGGTAACATCAGAATACACCATTTCTTCCTTCTCATTCTTCCATCTTAAGACATCAGACCAGTGCTGGGGTCAGGCAGAGCTGCTCTTGGAAAGTCAGATTTTTACAGTCTTTACACGTTCATCATTTACATGTATATTGGATCAGTTACCTAAAATAAAAAACCCTGACTAGAATAAAGACCCTTGAGAAGAGACCCCGAGGGGCTCCTCTTCCAATATTTCTGAGCTTGGAAACTAGGGAGGGGAAGGGACTGGATCCCTCAGGCTAATAACAAACACAGAGACAGAAAAGGCATTATCCCGGAAACTTTTCATCAACTGAGATTGCAAGCTGTTCAGAGACAACCTTGGGGCCCCGATTCCACGACTACCATAACCAACAAGTGGCTGCAAAATCCTGTCTTTTGTTATCTTTGAGAAGGACAGGTTGAGGGCCGCTCATGAGTGTATCACCTCAGTACCAGAGAACTCAGTGGTTGTTGTTCCCTCTAGTTCTTTACAATAACCATGGATGAATTCTATTCATTGTTGGGCTTTGCCCAGCCATCCCCGACTGGGGGTTTTAGATTAGCAGCAGAAGAGAAAGAATAAAAGTGGAGAAGATCAAAGTCAAAGCCAAGGTTGACCCAGGGAGCAAGTTCCCAAGTCACCTGAGAAACAGGGAACTTAAGCTCACAGGCAAATTCAAGACTGTTCAGAGAGAAAGAAAGAGCATGTTCTAATAGCCCTCCAGAGAGATGAGTCTTGTTTTAGGATGTGGATGGGGACCTCTGAGTGCCTACAGTCCACTAGGTATGGATCCTCTTGGGGTCTAAGCCATCAAAACCTGCAACACTACTGATATAAGCCACAACAGTCATGCCTTAATCCCTGTGATGGTTTAAATGAAAATGGTCCTATAGGCTCATATTTGAATGCTTGGTCCCTAGCTAGTGGAACTGTTTGAGAAGGATTCTGGGGTGTGGGCTCATTGGAATAGGTATGACCTTTTTGGAGGGGGGGGTGTCACTAGGGCTGGTCTTTGAGATTTCAAAAGCCCATGTCAAGCTGGGTAGTGGTGGCACATGCCTTTAATCTAGCACTCAGGAGGCAGAGACAGGCAGATCTCTGTGAGTTCAAGGCCAGCCTGGTAGTAATATGGAGCGGCAGCGGGGCTGCGTCCCCAAATCCCCAGCCGCCTGGCTCGGCTAGCTTATGCCCCAAATAATTACACGGACACTGTATTCTTTTAAACACTGCTCTGGCCCATTTCTAATCATCTGTGTAGCGCCCCTAGGTGCGCTTACCGGGAAGATTCTAGCCTAAGTCCATCCTGGGTCGGAGCTTCATAGCGTGCGTCTTCCCTGGAGCAGGTAGCATGGCGTCTCTCCTGAGGCGTCTGCTCCGGAGAGCAGAGCTGTGGAGTCTGACCTCACTTCCTCTTCCTCCTGGCATTCTGTTCTGTCTACTCCTCCCACCTATCTTCTAACCAATGAAATGGGCCGAGGCAGTTCCTTTATTGCTTAGCCAATGAAATCAATTGATATATGACACTCCCACATCATACAAAAGCTGGACAGACTCCTACTGTGTCTCTCTTCCTGCTGCCTGTGGATCAGAATGTAAAGCCCTTAGTTAGTGCTCTAGCACTATGCTTGTCTGCTTCCTGCCATGATAATCATGTGCTAACCCCCTAAAACTGTAAGTAAGCCCCCAGTTAAATGCTTTCTTTATAAGAGTTCCCTTGATGAATTCCCGATAGAACATCCCCATTGTCTCAGTGTGTGGGTGTACCCCTCACAGTCCTGAGTTCCTTGCTTATGCTCCCTCTCCTTCTGCTCCTGATTTGGACCTTGAGATTTCTGTCTGGTGCTCCAATGTGGGTCTCTGTCTCTGTCTCCTTTCATCGCCTGATGAAGGTTAATATTCAGGAGGATGCCTCTATGTTTGTCTTTGGGACTTGATCGGGGGAGGGGGAGGGAAATGGGAGGCGGTGGTGGGGAGGAGGCAGAAATCCTTAATAAATAAATAAATTTAAAAAAAAAAGTTCCCTTGACCACGGCGTCTCTTCACAGAAAGAGAACAGTAACTACGACAATCCCCCATGGTAGTGTTGGGACTGTACCAAGTTGATACAGTTCAACTGGTTTTACCCTGCCCACCCAGTGTGAAATGAGCCAACAGATATGAGCGGGGACAGGCAGCACACCCATCCTGCCCACGTACCAGACTCAGCTCAGTGCCCTATGGTACCTAGAAATGCATCAGCCTAACTGGGGACTCAGCAAACTAATGGTAACCCAAAGGGGGCTGGCTGTGATAACATCTATTCAGAGCCTTTGCATGGCCTGGACCTTCACCTCCCTCTGAGCGTCAGTTCCCCTAAGATGATACTAATACCCGCCTGCAGTGCAGTGAGAACACGCAGGGAAAACACGTGGAAACTACCAGGAGACTGGAAACACACACGATGACCGGGCATACAAGATGACAAAGCTGTCCCCTCCTTGACAGAGGTGGCCCTGGATGACCTTATGTTACTTGAGATGAGCTAGGTCAGGCACAAAAAGGTTGACTCTTTCTTTGATAAACACAACTTTTTGTCAAAAAATTTTCAAGAAAACTGTCACTTTGTTTCTCACAAATTTGTTCAGATACTAATATTTTAGAATGACATAAAGGAAAAAAATCTATTTTCTCACATTTACCTAAAGCAATATGCATACCTCTCGAACACACAAATGCACATACACACACACACACACACACACACACACACACACACCTTGCCAGCTCAGGTCTGCTGCTCCCGGGGGCTTCCATCTCAGTGAATGGAATTTGCATGACTCAGTGTCCAGAAAGTCAAGACTCAGCACCCAGCCTGTGACTCAGCACCCAGGAAAGGCTTGACTTGACACTCGGGAAGACATGACTAACTCTATGTCTCACTCCCAGGCCCTATTCCAATTTTTGCTTCATTTTACTTTTACAGTGTTCTCAGACTCCTTCCCACCCTCACCTACAAGAGCACCCTCTCACCTGGACTACTCCAGCGACCTCCCAGTAGCTGTCGGCTTCTACCCATGCCCCTTTGACACCATTCTCCCTGCCCTAGCACGGAGTGAGGTCTCTGGGCTGCAGCTCTGCAGTCAGGACATAGAAAGACCTTCAGCTTTCACGTGACAGGAGGGGAAAAGTTGAATCCACTCCCTAAGGAAGGGACAAAGAAAGTGCCGTCACCTTGTTGGGGTTCTCACCAGCAGAGAAAGTAGAAAGCCTTGGTCTGGAGACAGGCTGATCATGAAGCAAGAGGGGCTGGGGGACCCTGGAAGTCTCCTGCATATGACTGGCTTCAGGCTTGACAGACAGAATATGTCTGGAGCAGTAAGTTCCAGGACCAAAACCAATTGTTCATGAGGGCTGGGGTCCTGAAGATCCACCTGGGGTCCTCTGCTTTGGCTCATGTACAAGACGTGTCTGATGTACCAGCCTGAAATTCTCTGGGGTCTCAGGCCTGCTGAGTCTAACACTAGAGATAACAAGAGGAAGTCCTAAGTTTCAAAGTCCATTTTATTCTTTGTTGTGGTGGTGGTGGTAGTTGTTGTTTTGAGATAGTTTATCATGTAGCCCAGGCTGGCCTGGAATTTGTTCCATAGCAAGTTCAAGGTATATGCCACATTCAGTTTTATGTGGTGCTGGGATCCACCCTAGGACTAATCAAGCCCTCCATCACCCAAGCCACATCCTTGGGCTGCCATTTTGATTCGGATGCTTAGAGAGCAAGCTCTTAAGTTTGTAAAAGTCTATGCTATGGACAAAGTACTACTTATGAGACTGGCCTCCTCTGCCTGACATCCTCTGGGCATCATTTATCCCCTTGACTTATAAGTTGGTGTTTTTCTACCTCGAAATTTCATTTTACACCAGTCAGAATGGCCAAGATCGATAAAACAAATGACAGTCATGCTGGTGAGGATATGGAGTAAGGCTAACCTCATCCATTGTTCGTGAGAAAACTTGTACAGCCACTGTGGAAAGCAGTGTGGTAGTTTCTTAGGAAACTGGGAATATCTATCAAGATTCAGGCATCCTACTCTTGGGGCATATGCCCAAAGAGCCTATATCCAACTACAGAAATACTTGTTTAACCATATTCATTGCTGCTTTATTTGTAATAGTTGAGAACTGGAAACAGCCTAGATGTTCATCAACAGATGAATAGATAACAAAAATGTAGCACATTTACACAGTGGAATATCATTCAACTGCAAAAAAAAAAAAAACCCTGAAATCACTAAATACACAGATAAATAATAGAGCTAGAAAAAATTCATCCTGGATAAGGTAATCCAGACACAGAAAGATAAATGCTGTATGTATTCTCTTATATGTGGATGTTAGCTGTAAAGCTTAAGAAGCAGACAGGTTGTAAGAAGGTTGTACTATCTGTACAACCACAGAGGTTCTGTATAGTGTATGGGACCAGGAGGGAGGGAATGATCTCCAAAGGAAGGGGAAAATGAATATATAGTTAGAGAGAAATGAGGGGGAGTCAAGAATGGGAGGGTTCAATGGTGAGGAGGAAGGAAGAAAGGATAAAGAAAGGAATACAGGGAGGGAGAGCTAACACTAAAGGCCATTTGAGGTGTCATATGGAGATCTACTACTTCAAAAGCTTCTTAAAATCTAACTGGAGTCATCAAATAATAGGGCAAACTGTGCTCCAGCTAGACATATTTCACCACCAAGTGAAACTTCCAGTACCATGAATGGGTTACTCCTAATTGAGTTGTTGACCAAAGGGACCCCAAGGCAAACCTCTAATAACTCAGATTATTGTCAAGGCTATTGCTCGCCAGAAACTGATGGTAAAGCCCTATTGATGAAGACAACTGTTACATACCTCATTGAACACAGAGAAGACAAGCTGGTGCTCAACTAGAGCCTTCCCCCATGCTGACTAGTGTTCATAGTACTGGAAGGTACTCCGTATACTACCAGAGGAGAAAAGTAAACACCAACCACTATAAACCCTGAAATCTATGACAGTGACCTGTCTGCATGATATGCTGATGCAATAGTGGCACAAATATCGTGGAAGTAACCAACCACTATCTGGCTGGATTTTAAAGTCACCCCATGATGTGGAACCCATGCCTAACACTGCTCCTATAACCAAGTACCTGAGACCAGGAAGGACATAGACCAACGGGGAAACCAAACACTCCTGTTTGGTTAAAAGGATGTAGCAATAAAATGACTCCTAATGGTATTTTTGCTGTACTCTTAGATCAATGTCTCACTAGCCGTCATCAGAGCAGTAGACAGCCAATAGAAATTGAACTCATTAGTGGTTTTGTAGATTGTTTTTTTGTCTCATATTGCTTTGTCTGGGCTTTTATTTTAATCTTACTGGGATTTTGCTTGTCTATTATGGTTTCTGATTTTGTGTTTTTATGGATTTTGTCTGTGTGTATGCACATGTGTGTGTGTGTTTCTTGTGCTTTTATATTGGCTTTGTTTTATTCTGATTTTTGAGGGGGGCATGAATGGAGTCGAGTGGGTGGGGAGTTGGAGGAATCTGGGAGGAGATGGGGGAAGGAAACTGTGATCAGAATATAGTATATGAATTTTTAGTTAAAAAAATCAGAAAAAAAAGTAAGTTGTTGTTTGTCTGCTTGTGCTTGATTTTAGTTTTAAAGATGATTCTGTACTCCACGGAAAGGAAGGATGGACAACTTTAAGAGAGAATGGTCCCCTCTGCTCCAGCATGGAAGGTCTAAGAGGTCCTTGGCAACCAGTTAGTCTGACTTAGTGTTCTTGGTGATGAGGGGGTCTGGTGATTAAAACCCTGTAAAAGAGTTGGGGTCAACCCAAGAGGACTCTAATAGACAAACAACAGGAGCTGCCAGCTGTTTGCATCCCAAGTGGCCCCTATCAATGGAATGGGTTGATAGAAAAACTATACTGTCTTCATCAACACTAGAGATTAGCTTCCAGCTATATGGAACCCTGGCTGGGGAAACCATTTATAGCAACACGGGGTTAGTCATTAAAAATTAAGGCTTGTTGAAGACCAGCCAGGCCCAAGTAAAGAAATTGGGGGCAGAGGGCCCAGCCCAACAGCATTGCTGGGTGTTTGTAACTCTTGCTAAGATGACCAATTCCAGGGATGGGCAATCAAGCCAGGAAGTCACCCACAAGTTTGAGGTCCTGCCTCCTTTAAATGTCTCTTTACTGGAGGGGTGAACACAACGTTCAAGATGGCCAAGAGGCCAACATGAGAATCGAGTGAGCCACCCACATGAGGCAGAAGAAAACCATAAAAATTATTTTTTTCCCACCAGAAAGCTTTTAAGTGTCAACTTTGGAAATTCAAAACTCCAGCATTTGATTGACAAACCTCTCTTCAAGTCAGAATCGTACTCCTAGGCTCTGCCATCCTTCTTGACCTTGAGATAAAGTTTGTGGATTTTAGCAGGTTAGAGGAACAAGTTGCAATTCACTGCCCTCTGAGTCTTGATAGAGGGAAGACAGTTCTGTAAGGGGGAGTGGGGGAATGGAGGAGAGAGTGTAGGCCAGGCTGGAGAAGATACAGCTGGGAAACACACTTGGTGTTCTAAGAACCATCGGTCAACATGCTCTCTGCTGGGTCTACTAGCTTCCTCTTCCGTAGGATGATGGGAGCTTATGAACATTATTCTGTCTTTGACTTCTGGGTAGCTGGAGAGGAAAATTCTGTCCATCCTGTTGATCAAGGCTTCCTTTCTCTGTTGTAACTCCTCCCCCACCCCATTGTAAGCTGACTTCACTATTCATCTCTTTGATTAAACCTATGATCCCAAGATAAAAGGAGAACGAGAAAGAGGGCACAATAGACTTTGCGTAACCCAACCCTGACCCCCCCCAAAAGCATATATGCTCAAACGTCAAGCAAGTGATGAAAAGCAGGACCAGGTCCACTGCCACACGGTGAAGAACACTGTTGGCTGTTATCCAGTGAGAGGACACAGTGAGGAAAGATGCTTGCCACCAAGTCTGACAACATGAGTTCAAACCCCAGGACCAATGCATCAGACTCTCACAAATTATCCTCTGACCTGCACACACACACACACACAGACACACACACACGCACACACACACACAGACACACACACACGCACACACACACATGCACACACACACACACGCACACACACAGACACACACACGCACACACACACGCACGCACACACAAACAAATGAATGAATACAAAAGTATTTTTAAAGAAGTGTTGAGCTTCTACTGTCAGCCAGATGTGGTGCAAAGAACTCTCAGCTCATCAGCTCGCTCAAGTCTCCTGACCACTCTACCAGGTCAGGCCTCTAGCTGCCCATTCAACAGATGAGAAGAGCAGAAGCTGACAAATCCCATCTGGGGAGTGTCTAAGGCAGACTCTGAACCTAAGAAGCCATCACTCTGAAACCCTCATTTCTAGATTCCACCTAGCAATGTTTCTAAAGAAAAGTATTCAACAGAAAGAAATTTTTGAAAGATTTTTCAAACCGTACTTAACATTGTACCAAGCCACCCACAGCTCAGGAATGAGACGGGGCTGCTCACTGTGATTCTGGGTATGAATTGGGTGTTCCCCTGGACTGTGTGGGCTCACCCATGCCTGGATACTGATTGAAGATAGCAGACTCATGGTCTGGCATTGTACTGACCTCTGCTCAAGAGATGGAGGTCAGCTGTGTCATTCATGTGGGCATGACAGGATTCCCAGGAGCAGGAAGAGGGGGAGCCTGGATGCAGGAGCATTTCCTACGCCTCTCGTTCTCATCCCATTTGCTGAGGTCAACAGATGGCCAAGGCCAGATTCAAAGGATGGAGGGGCAGTCTCCTCTTCTTGAAGGCACATGCCAGATGGGAGGAATTCATGGCCTTATTCTGCAGGCCACCATATCCATCCACCGCCACACATTTGTGTGCACGCACACGCGCGCGTGCGCATACACACACATATGCCTCAGGACAACTTCTGCTACAGAATCATCAAAAAGCCTTGTTAAACAGAGGCTGCTGGGTCCCGGCTCCAGGGTGTCTGAGATAGCTGGTCTGGGGAAGGGCCAAAAAATGCAGAATTTGCATTCAGATTCTCAGAGGTTGTTCATGTTGGGAGTTTGGAGCACCCATTGTAGTCTTCCCTTAAGAAGTAAAGACAAGGCAAATTCAAATCCACCCTTAATCCTCTCGCTCCCCTTTTCCCATCTCTACTCTTTCTGTCTCCCCCTTTAAAGCTTTCACTATGGTTATATTCACTTCATTAGAATCTGGCTGCTCCAGGCTGCAGCAGGGCCTCCTTCCCCAGCCACTATCCTGCAACAGAGAGAAGCCAGCCACAGAGGAGCTCAGAATTTCCCCCCAGGAAGCTGGCAAGACTTCCATGCATTTGGGCAGCAGAGTGGCAAAGAGATCAGATGGACCCAGTCCTGGCCCAGCAAACCTGACTCAAGGCCAGCAAAGAGACAAGCAATAAATCCTGGAAGCAAGGACACACACCGGCCACAGTCCTGATCACAGCCTAGGAGATCTCTAGAAGGTTCCCAGAACCACGTGTTCATACATCCTGCAGTCCACCCCAAATCTCCTTCCCTACTCTTTATTCCCACCTTCTGTGTTTTTCAGTAAGCTGTCACAAACAAAGCTGTCTGCAATGGAACGCACACTAGGGTGCTGAACCCCAACACTCCCTCTGTAGCTGCTTTCATCCCAATAATTAATACATTAAGCCCAGAAGGTCCATATATCTGTAGACATAACACTCCCACTGAGTTGTCGGGAACAGTGGTCCTGCCAAGCCATAAACCTCTAGCTATTGGCTTATGCAGGGTCAAGATGACCACGTTAGAGATAAGACAAGTGAATGGGGACAAATGCAGCCATCTGGAACAGAAGATGGGGAGATGCTTGGAGTAACTATTAAGAATTCCCCAGCTTGTTCCTACTCAGGTCGTAGACAGGGTACCGCTCTTTCACCTGCATTTCACATGGCAAAGTACTGGGAACAACTAGGCTGGTAAGAAAGCCCCGTGGCTATTGTTCTAACTTAATTAACCGTGTCAACGAGATCTTTGAGGAAATGCCTTCATTTCAAGGTTCTTGAAAAGACAGACTGTTTTAAGCACTTCTGAGTACTCTGGAAATACCAGAAGATTTCAATTGGCAAGGACCCACAATCACTAATTATAGACCTTCTTAACTGGGCCTCACAAAGGATCTCCTTACCAGGTAACACTCGTTAACTTATGTTCAACTGCGGTATGTATTTAAGGAAGATTAAATTCTCCACTCAAATCTGCATTCACGAAGTTCCCTGTGCAACGGAATATTCTCAAACTAATTGCCTTGAGATTGCTGTACAAATTGGCCCTTCCTCACTTCGTTGAGGTGGTAGAATTGAAAACTGCTCCCAAAACCTACAGACATAATGATACAACTTTGTGATCCTTTAGGTGAAAATTGTAGTGATGTTCCAAGTCCAGGACTTTGGCAACATCTTTGTATACTCATCCCAAAGGGACCCCAAACTGATGGATCAACGGACAAGAGTGGCCAGAGGGAATTATTTAGGAACATGAAAACGAGGCATCGGTTTTTCCTCCCTAGACATGACATTAAGCTCCTTAGTTGCTTTATCTCCCTGGGGTCTTGGAAAGCCTATAAAAAACACTCTTGAGGAACCCACATCTCAAATGCAAACAAAGACAATTATCCCATTATGTGGATGGAGGTGAGACATCAGACGAGTCCAACCCTTTATCACTCTGTCGACCACTGGTCTTCATCCTCTCAAATGTGCACCGATGCCCCTGCTGAGTCCAGATCCATGCAGCCTGGGACCGAGGGTCTTAAAGGCTTTCCTGACAATATCAGAGAATAAAAGATACCAGAAGGATAACAGTGAGGAAGGAAGTGGGGCAGGGAATGAGCAGGCAGAGGCAGAAAGACAGGAATTCTTCAAGGAACACACAAAGGCTTGCTTTGTCTTCTTTCTGTTGCCAAGGTAATGTGACTATAAGCTGGACTGCTCTCAACAAACCTGCAGGAGAACCACTCACAGTTTTTAAAAAGGCCTTTCTCGAAGCAAAAAAATCAAATGGAAAAAAGAAAGCATACTTAACAAATGGTGTTGGCATAACTGGATGTCAACATGTAGAAGAATGAAAATAGATTCATATCTATCACCATACACAAAACTCAAGTCCAAATGGATCAAAGACCTCAACATAAAGCCAACCACACTGAATCTCATAGAAGAGAAACTAGGAAGTACACTTGAATGCATTGGCACAGGAGATCACTTCCTAGATATAACCACAGCAGCAAAGACACTGGGAGAAAAAAAATAATGGAACCTCCTGGAACAGAAAAGCTTCTATAAAGCAAAGGACATGGTCAACAAGACAAAATGACAGCCTACAGAATGGGAAAAGATCTTCACTAACCCCACATCAGACCGAGGACTGATCTCCAAAATATACAAAGAACTCAAGAAATTGGTCATGAAAAGAACAAATAATCCAATAAAAAAAATGGAATACAGATCTAAACAGAGAACTCTCAACAGAGGAATCTAAGATGGCTGAAAGACACTTAAGGAAATGTTCAACATCCTTAGTCATCAGAGAAATGCAAATCAAAACAACTCTGAGATTTCATCTTATACCTGTAAGAATGGCCAAGATCAAAAACACTGATAACAACTTATGCTGGAGAGGTTGTAGGGAAAAGGGAACACTTCTGCATTGCTGGTGGGAGTGCAAACTGGTATAGCCCCTTTGGGTATTAGTATGTCAATTTCTCAGAAAATTAGGAACCAACCTACCACAAGACCCAGCAATACCACTTTTGGGTATATACCCATAGGATGCTCAATCGTGCCAACTATGTTCATAGCAGCATTGTTTGTCATAGCCAGAACCTAGGAACAACCTAAATGCCTCTCAATTGAAGAATGGATAAGAAAAATGTGGTATATTTACACAGTGGAGCACTACACAGAAGAAAAAAAATAATGACCTGCACACATGTTGTAGGAGCCCACTTGTTTGTTTCCATCTGCCCAGACTCAAATAACTCACAGAAACTGTATTAATTAAATCACTGCTTGGCCTATTAGCTCTAGCTTCTTATTGGCTAGCTCTTACATCTTAATTTAACCCATTTCTATTAATCTGTGTATTGCCACATAGCTGTGGCTTACTGGCAAGGTTCTGCCCTGCATCTGTCTCAGGCAGTGGCTACATGGTGTCTCCCTGGCTCCGCCTTCCTTCTTCCAGAATTCAGTTTTGTTTTCCCCACCTAGCTCTGTTCTGCCTTGCTAACAGGCCCAAACAGTTTCTTTATTCATTAACCAATTAAAACAATACACAGACAGAAGAACTTGACACACCACACACAGAATTTTATATGTAAGTATATGAGACATGAGAATGGTTTGAGACAGAAATGGAAGCTGGCCCAGCCAAACTACAAGCAGTGTGTTATTCAAATACTTGTTCATGTGTGTGGAGAATGTGTGAGGTACACCCATGTGGAAGCCATAGATTGAGGTCAGGGATCTCCCTCTATAGTTCACTACCTCAGTTCTTGAGGCAGTGTTTGTCTTTGTACTCAGAGCTCATATTTGGCTGGAGGTCCTCCCCATTCTGGGTTATGAGCACACATTGCTGTGTCTGGCCTCGTGCTGCTCCATCTTGTTCCTGGAGGAGCCCCAACTCCAGCAAAGAGACATCTCAACAGCCTAAATGTTCTCAAAGTCTTAAATGCTTCATCTGTAGAGTTTGTACCTGTCCTTTAGGCTGCCAGTAACTAAGCCTCCATTCCAAATGCGTGAGCCACGTCTTGCAATTTAAGAACACTGACGTATGGGTGAGAGTAACGAGGGCAATGTAAGGTGGTCACGCCAAGCAAATAACCAGAAGTAAGATGCAGACACGGAACACTTGGTTGGGTATGAGCATGGCAGGGAAGTACTCTTATAGAATAACACGTGTGCAGTAAAGGTATACTGTAGATGGAAGTTTCTGTCCTTCCTGATCCCACAGCCCCAAACAAATACACAGAAGTTTATATTAATCAGAAACTGTTGGCTTATTGCTCAGGATTATTGTTAACCAGCTCTTACGACTTTAATTAACCCATAATTCTTATCTATGTTTAGTCACATGGTTTGTTACCTTTTCTCAGTAAGGCATTCTCATCTTGCTTCCTCTGCATCTGGCTTGCGACAGTGTCTCTGCCTTTCCTCCTCCCACAGTTCTCCTAGTCTGGTCTCGCCCCCGCCAATACTCTTGCCTGGCTACCGTCCAATAAGCATGCTATTAAGCCAATAGGAGCGACAAATATTTACAGTGTATGAGAGCATTCTCCCACAGCAGCGTACAACTGCAAGACTGAAAATGAGCATTGGAGTGATGGCTCCGTTGACAAAGAGCTTGTCTTGCAAGCATGAGGACCCAAATTCTATCTTCTAGAACCCACACTAAAAAAAGAAGAGAGGATGGAAGGCAAGCTGGGCTTGGCGGTGTGTGTTTGTAACTCCAGCACTAGGATGTATAAATAGACACGTCCTATCTCTGGGGTTCACCGCTCAGCTGTCCTGCCGTACTTTAGCAAGGGAAAGCCAATGAGGTGGATGGCTCCAGAGGAACGGTTGACCTTAGGCCTCTGCACACTTGCATACAAGCACACAAACAGACACACAATCATGTATGCACACGACACATTAAGAACGGAAGTCACACTAAACAAAGCTGCTAATGTTCAGTTCCAAAACCTAACCTCCAACTGCTGGCTTCCTCCACGGGAACACACGGCAGCATAGTACTGACATCTGCAAGCCAGGGAAAGAAGGGCTCTTGCTTAAGCCAGACCGGTTTGGGGACAGCGCTAATGAGAGTCCTCCTGATTCTTCTGCTGCTCCACTACATAATTTACGGGCTCGTCATACACAGTTTTCGTTTAATCAAGAGCTATCTTGCCCAACCTTTCAACTGCAGCTAACTTGGTACGAGATGAAATTAGCTCAATACATCATGATGATAGGAAATTCTTCTGTGTCTTCCAGGCTCTTTCTGCCAACAAAATGCCAAGGAACCTCGCTGCCTCGGATGACTTATTCGAAAGTTGCAGATCCAGATTTCATTAGGTCTGGTGTAATAGGACGTCCTGCCCATGGGCTAATGCGTGCCACATTTGCGAAGTTGACCACATCTACAAGAGGCAAGCCACCTGCTCAGGGGAGTAGGCCTCCAGAGCAAAGTAGAACATCTAAGGCTCTGCATAGTTTATGTGTCCTCCATCTAGTACAGCCTAAAGCTGCACTAGAAATTAAAGTAAATTAAGATGGGGAGGGTGTTGTCAAGCTGAACTGGGGCCATTCCAGGGCAATCGTTTAGATGAGGTCACATTCCGGATTTCCTGGATCCTGGACCTAGGTATTCAGAGACTGATGACCACAGTTGCCGTCCTCACGAGAGTAGCCTTGAGTGAATCCTTCACCTCCCTGGGCCTCTCCTGGTCTGAAAAAGGAGAACAGATGTGTGCACCTGCAAGGCTGCTGTGAGAACGGGATGACTGCTTTGCCCAGGGAGGGACCCACAGTGACTGCTCGACCCTGACCAGTGTACAGACATGTCTAGTTTGTTCGTTCTAGTTTGGGATCTGTGGGCAGAGCCAGGAAGCTTGAATTCCTTTTCTACTCAAACCATCTCTCTTTCACACACACAAACACACACACAGACACAAAAACAGTCTCACACACACACACACACAAACCACATGTCCTTCCCTGTCTCCTCATCTCCCTTGCTTCTCAATTTTACTCCTGCTAGAATTCTGCCCAGATTGGCAGAGACAAGAACAGGAGGATCAGAAGTCAGAAACAGACAGAGGGACAAAAGCCAGACTCACTCTCCATATCGCCCCCAAGTGACCTCCAAAACACTTAGCAGTGCCACCCCAGTCTTTATCCACCCACTCACGCACCACCCAGACACCCCTAAGCACCATAGAGTCCTGTGCTGTACACTTTTGAACTCCGTAAAAATGAACTCATCCTTATCCTTTCCTGCATGACCTGTGGTTTCCACTTTAGAGATCCTCTCATTAAAGCCTAAGGCTATCACTCACACATGCTCACTGCTGCGTAATATTCCGCCGTGAGCCAAGACCATGCTTCCTCCTGCCACTGAGGACCATTTGTGACGTTTCCAGGGTTTTGCTGGCAGAAGGGGTGGCAGTGAGCACCCTCACACAGGTACACATCATCCAA
The DNA here is from genome assembly GCF_037038515.1 of Microtus pennsylvanicus. Lineage (NCBI taxonomy): Eukaryota > Metazoa > Chordata > Mammalia > Rodentia > Cricetidae > Microtus > Microtus pennsylvanicus. The sequence continues at coordinate 22,616,032 of NC_134596.1, forward strand.
AGATTCCCAAGGTGTGCAACCAGAGGACTTTGTGGGCCACAGGTTATCCACCTCTTTATTTACTCTGTTTTGACTTGATTAGAGCATCGCGTTCTTTTTCCGAACATCTTGTTCCACTTAGATCCTGACTTCCTAACTCATGCCAAAAACGCTGTAAACACCTTTGAGGCTGCCATTCCTGTAAGCAGGGGCGGCTTGGGGTTTGGAGCACTGGTTTCATGGGTCCCCACACCAGCCACCTGGAAATTCCAAGTCACAGTCCTTTACCAGGGGATGGAGAGGTTCGTCATGTTCCTGATTTCTGACAAAGAACTCCTTAAAGTGAGAGGTTTTGTGGGACCCTGGCTTTGGGGATAAAACCTCCCTAGAATCGTCATGTGCTGTCCTGCCCAGGAGTAGAACAGTCTGTAACAGAGGCTGTTTTTCACACAGGGACAGTGCCCAACGGCCTCAGACTTCACTTCCCAACTGCCTTTACACACTCCGGCTTTCCCTCCTGGACTGTGATGTCTCTGAATGAGGCAGGACTTTCCCCAGCTCCCGGGACACTGCACGTAAAGACCCCTGCACTGTAAATGCTCAACTCAGCTTCATGTAGTTGAAGTCAAGTGTAATCCCAGGGGCTGACACTACCCTAGTGACAAAAATCCGTGTTCTCCTTTTTGTAAACACAGCCCTCCTGTTCATTTTCAATTGGCCAGAATTCAGTCACATGGCCATAGCACGTTGCAAAAGAGGCTGTGAGTTCGAAGCCAGCCTGGTCTACAAGAGCTAGCTCTAGGATAGGCTCCAAAGCTACAGAGAAACCCGGTCTAAAAAAAAAAATCATGCTTTTTTTTTACATAATCGATGGAAAGTCAACATCATGCATTGCTAATTAAATGGTAAAAATATGCTTAAAATTTCTAAAAAATCAACTTTTTCATAACATGCAAAAATGAACAGAGGAGAGCTGGAGAGTGTTTTGGTTTGCTTTGGGGGTGTTTATTTCTTGCGTGACAGGGAAAGCTGAGCGACAGCATGGTCTCCAAAGCCGGTTGGAGGCTCAAAGTTCTGTCTTATTCTTGTGCCTTACACATATAGATTCTTCCTCTCTCCAACTCACATGATCATGGGTGAACCAGGCACACTGGGAACGACCACGCCAGTCTGTTTCCACAGTCCTACAGGCTGCCCAGATGTGGGAATACATCCCCAGCAAGCCCAGCTATTTTAATAAGCCATGGCTAACTCGGATGATAGAATCCTTCAGCCGTGTCAAATATGAAATGTCGCCACAGCTGGTCCAGGGTGGGAGAAATCCCTTCCTCCCCAAGACACCACCCTGCAGCCAGATACACAAAATGAGACCAAAAGTCAGAGCTCATTCCTTCAGCTCCCCTCTGCACCCAGGGGGAGCATAGATGCAGTGGAAAGCAGAGAGGGATGGAACCAGAGTTGGCATTGATTGGAAGGACATCATCAGGGACAGGAAACAGGTAGAGAGAGAGAAAGAGGCAGGAGCCAAGACAACCCTAATCATCCCAACAAGCTTGCAGTGGTGTTCTGAAGTCCCATGGTCATTTTCAGTTATAGAACAGGGACCATCTTCAGATGTTAAAATGGTTCTTGCGAAAGGCCAGTATGGTAAATGGTCTCCCTGGGACTCAATTGGAAAAGAATAATTGTTTATCCATGCATAAAAGAAATAACGATGGTACCAAGGTCTGAGAGCACAGGGTGTAAAGAAACTGAGAACGCCGTTCTTGCCCTCAGACTGGTCTCGTGTGGAGACACACCAGGGTGCGAGCAACTGTGATACAATATGAGTCAGTCTCCAAAAGTGGTGATCACCACACTACAAAATTCTGGATGGGAACTATGGGAACTGCTGGGGATGGCATTTGGTAGTGCAAACTTCAGGGTGAACAGAGGTGGACTAGACAAAGCAGAAAGGAAGCTGCGGTCTGAATGAAAATGGCCCTCATCGGCTCCCAGGGAGAAGCACACCTTTAGAAGGTGTGGTCTTGTTGGAGAAAGTCACTGGGGATGGACTTTGGGGTCTCAGAAGCTCAAGCCAGGCCCAGTATCTTTCTCTTCCTGTTGCCTCCCAATCTGGATGTAGAACTTTCAGCTACCTCTCTGTACCATGTCTGACTGCCGTGATGACAATGGACTAAACCTCTGAAACCATAAGCCAGCCCCAATTAAATGCTTTCCTTTATATGAGTGGCCGCAATCATGCTGTCTCTTCACAGCAATAAAACCGTGACTAAGACACTCATCCTCCACCACCCACGAAGGACTGCATCACTTCCTTTACAAAGGAAGAAACAGAGGTACAGGGCAGCTCCATTGCTTCCCCCAAGTTACCCCAGCTAGGAGCTGGCTGGCAGTCTCCCCCACTGGAGGGGCTGATGGTTATAAAAGGATGCTGGGGAGAAGATGAAATGTGTTGTCAATAGATACGAAAGCAGGAAGAAGCTGGATTGTGAAAAGCTCTACACATCATGTGTCAAAGATGATGCCAGGGCCTGGTCCAGGGTCCAGAAAGCTCACGCCACGTTCCACATGGAAAACGAGCTGAGAGCAAGCAAGGTTGGGGATGGGATTTCAGGAAGCTGGTTAGATGATGTGACCTGAAGAATAGACGGGAGCCTTTGGCAAATCTAGTCAGCTAAGTTCTACTAGCAGACGTAATGGATTAGCAGAGGTGAGGCAGGGAGGGGCGAAGCAGAAGAGGGGCCTGCTACATTCCTGATACGGGTTCCATGCCAATGGCTGAACCACCAGAAAGATTCTGTGAGAACAATGGGAGCTGGGTCTCACCTTCTGCTATTTGTGGACAGAAGACTAATACCTAGAACATGTCTGCCTGCAGGTCTATTCTGCTAATGTGACCGGAATGTTCCCAGAGACTGGCTGCCATGTTCACATAGTGTTTGGAGAGCACTGTGCCTTTGAATTCTCCCAGCCTGTGTTCATGACAATTTCTTTTCTCTTAAAAAAATTTTTTTTAATGTGTATGGATGTTTTGCCTACATGTCTATCTGTGTACCGCATGCCACCTGGCATTTTTGGAAGCCAGAGGAGGACGTCCAATCCCTCTGGGACTGAAGTTACAGATGGTTGTGAGCCACTGTGTGGGTGCTAGGAATGGAACCCAGGACTTCTGGAAGAGAAGCCAGTGGTCTTACCAGCTGAGCCATTGCTCTGGTTCTAGCAATTCATTTTCAACAACACCTAGCTTTGGTCATCCCCGGAGGGAGGTCTGATGCCACACACCCAACTAGATACAATTTTCTGGACCTTTTCTCCTTTTCTCAACATGCCTGAATTTTCTCTTAAGCCTAAATCAGATTTGGCCCCCAGACATATTTACCCAACACTTGAAAACCATGTGTGAGATTTTAGTGAAATTTAATCTGCATCCGTCTTATTTTTTTTTTTTTTTTTGCACACTTAACTCATTTACGCAGCGAGGACAAAGAGCTACTTGACACCCAGAAAGCCTTTCTGGACATTTTATCTTTTATCTCACACCTAGGAAGGGACAAGCTGCCAAATATAAACAATTTTTTTTTTCTCTTGGAGCTTTAAATCTGATTTGGGGGCATTTTAAAGACAGAAGTAAGAAGGGGAAAGAAAACATCAAGAAGGAGGAGCTAGGGAAGTGGTTCAGTTAGTAAAGTGTTTATGTGTACCTGAGTTTGGTTAAAAAAAAAAAAAAGCTGGGTAGACCTGTAATCATAACATGGTGAGGCAGAGACGGGGATTCCTGAAGCTCACTGACTTGCTAATCTTGCTGGATGTGTGAGCTCCAGGTTCATGGGCAGAGCCTGTCCCCAAAGATAAGGTGGAGAATGATGGACGAAGACACTAACATCCGTTTCTGACCTCCATATATACATGCACAAAACACGTGTGCACACACATGAGCATATACGAATTCATGCACTTCATACACACATATACAGAGAGAGAGAGAGAGAGAGAGAGAGAGAGAGAGAGAGAGCGCAAGAGACAGAGAAAGAGCAAGAAGCATAATAGGAAAAGGGACACTGAAACCAGGGGCATGGTAAGAAATACCAAGGTCATGAACACCGTTCCCCATTGCTACCTCGCTGGCCTCGTGTCTCTCCATGGGAAAACATTTTCTCGGTGGATAAAATCACTTAAAGATGCCAAGAGAGCAGACATGCTGAGTGACGGGCTGCTGCTTGGTGGGTATTTCCAACTCACGCTTATCTGTTAGTCACTCGGATGTCCTGAGCTGACCTGGAGCTACTCGAGATTAAATTCCTTTTATTTGGGAGGTTTGCCCCTTCTCAAGAGAAAAGCAGCAGAAGTAACTCAGAAATGGTATTCTTTTCCAGCTGCTGACACATCTCAGGGCTATGAGAGACGTCTGCATTCTTTCCCCTCACTTAGCCAACACTTTGGAGAACTCGCTTTTGGACTTTCTGTGTGGTGTGGCTCCCTCTCCTTTCTAGAACAGGCTGACCTCGGTTCTGGGCTTTTATGCTGAGTCATCCCCCCAGCACCCACCTCTGAGGAGATCTGGAGAGCCAAGTATCAAAGCAGTGCTTGTGTGAAATGAACTCGCCAGCTGGAGAAACTCAGGGCGAAACTCGCACCCCAAACGAGGCAGCTCCCTGGGAGCTTCCTCATCCAGGCCTAGGATTTATGTGCCATCCTCTCCCATCTCCAGCCCCTCCCACCCCACTTGTTCAGGGGTTGCGGCTCAGAGGGATTCCCAGTGACATGGGGTCTCTTGAAGAATTCACTTGGGCAATTTGTGGATAAGCAGTAGAGATTACACTTTGGGCCTACGTCAGTATTTTCTAGACTAAAGGTATTCCAAGAATACAATGTGTGTCAACATGTGAAAGCCATGATTACAAACCAGCCTAGGGCAGGAAGATAACAGGGCAGGAGGTGGTTTGCCTTAGTAAACGTTCTATTGCTATAAAGAGACACCATGACCACAGCAACTCTTATCTGATGTAGGAGGATCTTCTATCTATCTGTTGTTTCATTGGTTAATTAATAAAGAAACTGCTTGGCCTGATAGGTCAGAGCATAGGTAGGTGGGGAAGACAGAACAGAATGCTGGGAGAAAGAAGCAGAGTCAGGCAGATGCCATAAAGCTCCGGCCCAAAATGGATGTAGGTTAGAATCTTCCCTGAAAGCCACCACCTCATGGTGCTACACAGATTACTAGATATGGGTTAAAGCAAGATATGAGAGTTAGCCAAGAAGAGGCTAGATATAATGTTCCAGGCAGTGTTTAAGTAAATACAGTTTGTGTGTTGTTATTTCGGGTGTAAAGCTAGCCGTGTGGAAGCTGGGTGGGACAAAAAGCAGGCCTGCTCACCTCATCACTACACTTATCTGGGGCTCGCTCATGGTTTCAGAGGTTTAGCCCGTTCCGTTATCAGCATGGCAGGAAGCCTGGCAGAATGCAGGCAAACATGGTACTGAAGAAGTGTCTGAGAGGTCTATATCTGGATCTGAAGAGCCACTAGCCCCAGATTGAGCTTTTGAAAACTCAAAGCCTACCCCCAGTGACATGTCTACTCCAACAAGGCCACACCTCCTAATCCTTCCAAATAGCTCCACTCTCTGAGCTCTCAAATATATGAATCTATGGGAGCCATTCTTACTCAAACCACTGCATGGTCCAAAAGATGTCATAGGCCACCTCACCTCAGTTGCTCCATTTTGTTTGTGTCTTATCTCCTCAGCTCTTCTGCACAAGAAACATTTTTATTGTTACTTTTTTTCATTTAAAAAATTTTTTAACATAATTTTTTGTTGCTTCTTTGGGAATTTCCTATCATGTACCCTAATCCCGCACACTTCCCAGTCCCTCCATATCCATCCCTCATCCCCACAGCATCCTCCCCAAAGAAAATTGAAAAGTTATTAATTAAAAACAAAGCAAACAATCAAAAAGGCCACTTTTGCTCCCCATCTTTCTTGTCTCTCTAACACCTCTTCATTAGTCTCAGTGGCATTGGAAGCTGTGGTGTGTCACGTGATATACCCTTTTGTCCACTCAACTCTACTTGCAAAGGTTCATGGTGTAAAGTGTTGTTGGTCAGGTTCAAGGTCTCTGGCTTCTGATTTATCAGTGCTGGACCCTCACCAAGACTCCTCTCGAATATCCTGATGTTGCCCTGAGTCAAGGAGATCCTGTGGCTGTGGTTTCTCAGGGCCAAACCCTTCACATGCCCCTGAAGGTGACGTGATGGGGTAGATGTTGGGGTGTACCATCTCAAAGTCCTGGATGTAGGTCTGGGTGGTAGCCTATTTGGTCAATACAGGTTTCTGGGACCACCCGCCTCAGGCGAGGGCTGAAGCCAGTTCTTCTATGCCCAGGCTATCAGGGCCAGCTCTCCCACACCTGTGGTGAGGGGTGGGGCCATACCTTCTGAGTGTGGGGCCAGCTCTCCTAGCAGGGGCCAGTGAAGATCAGGCAGTGCCAGCTCAGCATGGTAGTGCCAGCTCAGCATGGCCCTAGAATTTCAACATGCATGCTTCCTATGAGCCCTGTGGTAACATGGGCCGTAGACATTATCACAGACCACAGGATACTTTTAAAGGAAACTTGCTCGAAGATTTTGACCTGTTGTTACCAGCTTTAGCTATATATCCCACACACACACACACCCCTGCAGGAGAACAACTACATAGTGGGAGGTTTATTTATTTATTTATTTATTTATTTTTAGGCTAAGGAATGACTACCATCACTTTTGAGCATGTGCTGATACTACTTACTTATTCCACATGAAATTTGAGGTGACTCAGTGGGGGCTGGGGAATAAAATAGGAAAACTGTAAGAAAAGAATATCACAACCAAAGAAATGTAATTTGGGTTGTAAAGCCTTCAAGAAGGCAGTCACCATCCTTCAATCTTCTGTGCCTCCTATGATATTCTGAAGTTAAAACACAGGACAGAAATGGCTGCACACACCCAGTAACTGTGTCAGCCGGAGGATATAATGAGTCCAGATTGAATTCTTATCGAGTGTTCCTAAAGTCTCAATCTTCCAGGAGTCTAGGAACCCAGTGTGTGGTTGGGGCAAACTAGACAACTGGGAATAAAAACAAAGCCTATTGCCTGGTAGTGGTGGCACATGCCTTTAATTTCAACACTCAGGAGGCAGAGGCAGGCAGATCTCTGTGAGTTCAAGGCCAATCTGGTTTACAGATGGAGTTCTAGGACAGCCAGGGCTACACAGAGAAACCCTCTCTTTAAAAACCAAAAAACAAACAGCAACAACAACAACAAATAAAGCCTATAAACACCTTGACACGGTCTCATCTGGAAAGCATCCAGCCCGACAGATGTGCCAGTGATCCCTGGGTAACACTAGCCTCTGTCCAGCCAACCTGTGAGCAATGTGGCAGATATACGTGTTTACTACTGGCCATGGCAGGAGCCACTGTCCCTGTACAAGAGAAGCAGGCCTCATTGTGCTCAGCTGAGCTTGAAGTACACGTATCCAATAGAAGATCAAAGTCATGTCATCCCCGAGAGGTTTTCCTGAGAGATCAAAATGGTACCTGGAGATCTTGAGAGAAAACGGCTTGTTAACAACTCGGAAAACAACATCAAGCTAATCAGTTGCCTCAGAAGAGGGGTGGAGAGCAAAGGTCACCTGAAGACCATTCCATGTGATTAGCTTCTAAGTGGACTAGACCCAAAACTCAGCTCCCTCATAAATGGCAGACTATAAGCCATCCTAGGAGATATTGTGGGGGTCCAGGTATTAGATGCACATACTAGTTTAGAACAGGTTACAGGGCTTTGTGTACAATTCTGTTGAAGAGCGACTACCCAACATACACAAAGCCCTAGGCTCCATCCCCAGCGCTGCATAAATAAGACGTGGGAGAAGTAGGAAGATCAGAAGTTCAAGGTTATCCTCAGCTACTCAGTGCAAAGCAAGCCTGTGCTATATAAGACTCTGTCTCAGAACGAACAAGTTTCACCATGTTGGAGATTCTCTTTCAGAGGTGTTAACATTCATATGACAAAATATTTTCAATTTTTCAGTGGAGACAAACAACGATACGAAGCCTGAGCTCTGCTCTCCCATGTGAGCCTGCGGATACACTGTGTCCGCCCCACTCAGTTCTTCTCAAACCAGGCTGCAGGCACTCTCTGCCCAGAGCTAGTTGTCAGTCCCAAGTATTTTTAGAACTGGATGACTGGCTTCTCTCCTTTTTCTAAAGGGCAGGATGAAGCGTGGCACTAAGAATAGCAGCTCTCCAGTTTAATAAACAAGTCTCTGGTTTTGTGGCCACACGGGCACTCTGGGAGGTCAGTTGGCTGTGCCCACCTGCAGACCCTAAGCTGTGTAGATGCTGGTTGGGCCAACTTCTCTCCCTTCTACCCATGCCTTGCTCCTCAGGAGCCTCTTAGGCACCCAGAGAAAGGGTACAGAGGCTTTCCAAAGCAATATTACCCTCATGTCAACTGGTTTGTAGTCTCCTGATACCCCACACCCCTGCCCTCACCCAGGATTTATGAATTGCTTTTGCTTCCATATGTCATTTTCTAAAAACCAATGTCATGGAACTTATCAAGTGCTTTCTAGTTTTTATTCTGATGCCCTGCTGAAATGACAGATAAGTATCTTCATATCATCAGCTCCTAGACCAAGGAGCAATGATTTTGCCAATTTGCCAACATGTCCCCACTCCCTCCTCCTATGTATATGGCAGACATGACTAATCAATCATGACTTTCTTTCCTATTGAGCCTAAGTTTGAAATAATGATGGTTTTCAATACAGTGACTACAACAATTGAAGGTAGCAAAAAGAAAGGAAGGAAAGAAGAAAGGAAGGAAGGAAGGAAGGAAGGAAGGAAGGAAGGAAGGAAGGAGGAAGGAAAGAAGAAAAAAAAGATGGATCCTAATTGCAATCAAACAGCATAGTGTCTGAAGCCCTACAGATGCACCATGAAGTTTTTTGGATTGAACTAGTGAAGTTTTGTCAGGTTCTGAAAATAAAAACAGTAAACTAACAAAGAAACACCAATGCCTACACGCTGAAAACTAGGACAGGTATGTAAACAGCCAGTTTGCAGATTCAAATACAGAACCAAAATATCTTCGTGGAATCCATCCAAATTAGCTCAGCCGGAATGATGTAACTGCAGTGAGATCAGACATGCTGCCAAAACCAATTAGGCTGATCAACCACACTGTCAATATGTGTTGGCAGGAAGTTCTGGGCTGAAAGTTTGACATGCGTGATCTTGCTAGGATCGCGGGGTTCACAAATAAAAGTATAGGCAAGAGCCGGGCGGTGGTGGCGCACGCCTTTAATCCCAGCACTCGGGAGGCAGAGGCAGGCGGATCTCTGTGAGTTCGAGACCAGCCTGGTCTACAAGAGCTAGTTCCAGGACAGGCTCCAAAACCATAGAGAAACCCTGTCTCGAAAAACTAAAAAAAAAAAAAAAAAAAAAAAAAAAAAAAAAAAAAAGTATAGGCAAGAACATTAGGATAGAACTAAAAGCATCTCTACACATCGTATGATGAATTGGCAACAGTATGTTCACGGGAAGACACACAAGAACATGTCACTCAATATGAACCAAGGTTAAACACTGTATTTATTTAGTAAAGCAGCTAAAAAAGATATTGGCATGGGTCTTGTATTTGGTAGGAACACACATGCAGGGATGGGGAGATGGCTCAGTGCCTGCTACACAAGGAAGAGCTGAGTTCAGATCCCCTGGGACCCATGTAAAAGGTCAGGCGAAGTGGTGGGTGGACACCTGCATTGTCAGCCCTGGCGAGGCAAAGGCAGGAGGATCCCAGGGGGTCACTGGCCAATTCTTGGTACAGTGAAAGATACTGCTTCAAAGAGTAACTATGGAAGACACCCAACCTCTAACCTCTACACACACGCACGCACACACACAATTTTAAATTCAGACTGAGTATCTCTTATCCGAAATTTTTAGAACCAAGTGTTTAGGGATTTTGTTTTTTGTTTTTGTTTTTTGGCATTTGGAATATTTACATACATAATGAGATACCTTGAGAATGGGACTCACGTCCAAATACAATTTATAATTTCAAATGTGAATTAATCACCTTTTATATACACCTTATACATGTAGCCTGTAGATCATTTTATACATTTTAAATAACTTCGTCCTTAAAACAGAGTTTCGTGGTATGAAATCTTCCACTGGAATTATAAAAATTTTCTTAATGTTGGCACAATTCAGATTCTAGATTTTCAAATGAGGGATGTTTGGATTAGACGCAAAATCCAAATTTTCAAAGCTTGTAGCTCTGAGACAAGAGATTTATTCTTTAAGGTAGAGAATTCTTTAGCTACAATCAGTCCTTGCCTGTGGCTCTATAGTTTGCTTAGCTAATAGCAATGATTATTTTGCTATGAATTAACCCCAAATTCACTTTCTACAAATTAGAATCATCTGTAAGTCTTTTTTTTTAATACTCATGCTGTTATGATTAATCTTAGTTGATAGTTTGATTAAATCTAGGATCGACTAAGAGACACATCTCTGGGCTGGTCTGTGAAGGAACTTTCTAGAAAGTTTAGTTGTAGAAGGAAGACCCTTCCCACAGAAGCACAGACATAAACAGATCTGAGAGGACAGTAGGGATGCTTTTGCCCACTTATCTTTACTCCTTGCTGATACATGCATCTTATCTATTGTTTTCTGATGCTGCTGCTAGTGATGATGATGATGATGATAATGACGATGATGATGACAATGATGGTGTTGTTGATAATGATGATGATGATGACATGATGATGATGACAATGACATGATGACAATGATGGTGTTGTTGATGATGATGATGATGATGACAATGATGGTGTTGTTGATAATGATAATGATGATGACAATGACATGATGATGATGACAATGATGGTGTTGTTGATAATGATGATGATGATGACAATGATGGTGTTGTTGATAATGATGATGATGATGACAATGACATGATGATGACAATGATGGTGTTGTTGATAATGATGATGATGATGACAATGATGTTGTTGATAATGATGATGATGATGATGACAATGACATGATGACAATGATGGTGTTGTTGATAATGATGATGATGATGATGATGATGACAATGACATGATGACAATGATGGTGTTGTTGATAATGATGATGATGATGATGATGATGACAATGACATGATGATGATGACATGATGATGTTGTTGATAATGATGATGACAATGACATGATGATGATGACAATGATGGTGTTGTTGATAATGATGATGATGATGACAATGACATGATGATGATGACAATGATGGTGTTGTTGATAATGATGATGATGATGACAATGACATGATGATGATGACAATGATGATGTTGATAATGATGATGATGATGACAATGACATGATGATGATGACAATGATGGTGTTGTTGATAATGATGATGATGATGACAATGACATGATGATGATGACAATGATGGTGTTGTTGATAATGATGATGATGATGACAATGACATGATGATGATGACAATGATGATGTTGATAATGATAATGATGATGACAATGACATGATGATGATGACAATGATGGTGTTGTTGACAATGATGATGATGATGACAATGACATGATGATGACAATGATGGTGTTGTTGATAATGATGATGATGATGACAATGACATGATGATGATGCCACCGCTGCTGCTTCTATCCTTTACTGTCACCAGAACCCACCTTCTTTGGCTTTTTCAACATGGATGCCAATAGCTCTTCAGGAGTCCCAGGGCTCTCTTGCCAGACTGAAATTATTGCAGCATCCAACAACATGGACTGAGCATCTGCAGGCTGTTCAGCCCCTCTGGTATACAGACAGACTACCCAGATTGTATCCTATTAACCAATTCAATGATTTCCTTCTGTAACACAGTCATTCTGTCATGCAGCCTTCCTAATGCTGTGACCTTTAACATACTTCCTCATGGTGTGGTGGCCTCCAGACCATAAAATTATTTTGCTGCTACTTCATAACTGTAATTTTACTACTTGTGTGAATCATAATGTAAATATAAGATATACAGGATATCTGATATGTGACCTCTGTGAAAGGGTCATCTGACCTCCAAAGGGGTTGCAACTGACAGGTTGAGAGATGCTGAATAGAAAGCCCCAACTAATACACATGCTTAGCATGCACATGTTCAAATTTAAGACCATAAACTCAAGATGACTTGGATATTCATGCTTTTGACAGATCCCCAAACTGAGCACTACGTCTCTGACTTGCACCTCAACATCTGTCTAGACAGCACATGTAAGCTGGAATCTCAGCATCGAATTCCCATTGCTCTAAGCTGCACTGTCTAACATGGTACCTCGACAGCAGTGCTGTTTGAGCGGATCGTGTGAGCACTAGGAAAGTGGCCATTGCCTTTGAAGTACTGAATTATCTCTATCGTATTGTAGTAAATTTAAACTTAAGTTATAATTTAATTATTAGGAAACTTTTAAGCATGTTTGAAAGAAAAATAAGACTGAGATATTTGAGTCAATGTTCAGCAGAAAATTTACCCCCAGCTGATGTAATTGAGCTCAGATCTCGAATGCCTGGCCACCACCCCCAACTATAGCACTAGCCTTATTTTTGACTTTTTAATTTTGAGGCAGGATATCTCTAAGTTTCCTTGGCTAGCTTTGAAGTCACTCTGTAGTCAGGGTGGGCACTTACAATCCTCCTGCCTCAGCCTCCTGAGGCTTTTGTCACCAGACCCAACTTCAACAGTAAATTTCATGATTTCAAAATACAGATCCAGTATATCTGACAAAAAGCCACATCTGAATTGAGATGTGATTTAGATATAGAACAGAAAATGGATTTCACAGGGGTAATACCAAAGAAGTAAACATTTCTTTAATAATTCTTACATTGTGTTCATGTTATAAGAATAATATTTTGACATACTGTGGTCAAATAAAATTGTTATCAAAATTAATTTCACCTGTTCCTGATTACTGCTTTAAAGGTTGCTGAGCTTAGTGGCACAAACCAATAATCCTAGTATTCCGGAGACTGATGCAGGAGAATCATGAATTTGAGGCCAGTCTCGACTATATAATGAGACTCAGACTTAAAAATAAACAAAGCACTGAAATAACAAATTTCAAAAAGTAAACAACCAGCTTGTAGTTTCAGTTTTACATTAACTCAGAATGTCTTCGAGCCAGTATGGGCTCACTGAGTTAGACCTTGTATAAATCGAAACAGGATGTTCCATATTAGAATGGTCAAAACAAGATGTGCCACCCTCCAAAAATCAAGCCTCTGTAGCCACTAAAATTCAGTGTGTACTCAACGCTCCCAACAGCACTGTAAGTTACAGATATATATATGTATATGGAGTTGTACATTGGTTACTTTTCTCATCTCTCCAACCAAATACCTGACATGAAGCTATTGAAGGGCAGAAGGATTCATTTTGGCTCAAGGTTTGAAGGGCTCCAGTCTGCTATGAATGGAAAGGCATGGTGGCTGGTAGCTGTGTGGCAACAGAAGCACAGATCAAGACTACTCAAATCCTCTCTCATCTCAGTGGAACATGAAGCAGAAGAACACAGGAAGTGGGGCATGGCTACAGACCTCAAGGTCAGCCTGCAGTGATTCATTTACTCCAGTTATATCCCACCTCCTCAAATCATACCCTGAACTGGGGACCAAGCGTTCAAATACATGGGCCTGTGGGGGACATCCTACACACAGATCAGGGCAGTCTGTCCTTTGTGATATGATGGCTAATCACAATGGTCAGTTTGATGAGATTTAGAAGGATGCATCTGTGAGGAATTATCTAGGTGAGGTTAGCCTCTGGGCATGCCCGTGAAGGGTTATTTTGATGGCATTCATTGAGATGGGTAGACCCATATAGTGTGGATAGCACCATTCTCTGGGCTGAGATCCTGAACAATAATTAAAAAGTGAGCTGAGTTCGGGAGGCAGAGGCAGGAGGATCTCTGTGAGTTCGAGGCCAGCCTGGTCTACAAGAGCTAGTTCCAGGACAGGAACCAAAAGCTATGGAGAAACCCTGTCTCGAAAAATAATAAAAAAAAAAGTGAGCGGAGTGCAGCATTTGTCACTCTTTGCTTCTTGACTGAGCCACCTCAAGCTCCTGCCATCAAGACTATGCCTTGATGTAGCTCATGTGGCTGCTTGTTGGTGGAGGCCATGTTGATGGAGGCCATGTTGATAGTGGCTATGTTGATGAATATTATGTTGATGGGGGCCATGTTGTTAGAGGCCATGTTGATGATGTCCATGGTCTTTACTGCTCTGGAGGGCCATGACGGTGTCCATGATCTATGCTGTGGCCGAGGGCCATGTGGATATCCGTGGTCTGTACTGCCACTGGAGACCATGCTGAATGAAGTCTGTATTCTGTGCTGACTCTGGTGACCATGTGGATGTCTGTGGTCCATGCTGCTGCAGACTGTGCGGGGCAAAGGAAGCTTCTTTTGCAGTGATATTGATGACTACAGACTCACACTTGAGAATGAGAGACATAGAAGGCTTCCATGAAAATCTTTCCATGCCCCACCCATACCCACTCCAACCTCACCCCCCAAAACAAAAAGTCTAGACAGGAAGTTGGTGTGGGAGGTCCTGCATATGTGTTGCTTTTATTGGTTAATGAATAAAGAAGCTATCTTGGCCTGTGATAGGGCAGAGTAGAGCTGGGGGAGGGTGGAGAGGTGGGGGGAAACAACACTAAACTGAATTCTGGGAGAAAGAAGGCGGAGTCAGGGAGACACCATGTAGCACCACCGGGGACAGATACCAGAACCTTGCTGGTAAGCCACAGCCACGTGGCAATACACAGATTAATAGAAATGGGTTAAATTAAGATGTAAGAGTTAGCCAATCAGAAGCTAGAGCTAATAGGCCATGCAGTGATTTAATTAATACAGTTTCTGTGTTGTTATTTTGAGTCTGGGCAGCCAGGAATGAAGAAGCGGTCTCCCTACAACAGGAAGGCACTGAAGAGAACTCCTAAAATTGTGATAGCGATGCTGAAAGTCTTCCAAAGCCTCCCTTTCAACTCTTCTCTCTTTGCCACAAGATGTCCTTGTAGAATCTTGTAAATAACTAGAAACTGCTTCTCAAGACACACCTCAACTCCGCTCACTTTACCTGTTTGGAGTCAGAAAGCTCAGCAAATCTCCCTTCTAGCTCTGAAAGAGCACATCAAGGCAGAAAGAGCTTATAGTCTGGGGTCACAGCAAAGTGTGTATAGTGTAGGGGGCCCTAGGTCTAGGACTCATTGAAGTGAAGCCTGTGAAGACGCTTAGGGGAGCCATCTTTCTAGGTTGTTTGGATCAACAACAGTGCTTGCCTCTTTTAGTCCAACAAAAATAAGGACAGAGAACAGGATTCTGAGCATGTCTAACAAAGCTGTTTCAAAACACAAAATTGAGTGTGTCCCGGTGTCGTCACCCATCCATCAGCAACAGGTCTTTACTGAGCCCCCGTGGGGACACCAATTCTGTATTAAGTGCTCAAGAGCCATCAGAAAGGTATTGTTCATTTTTTCAGACGCCAAGACCCCTCTCAGACCTTCCCAGCAAACAGTCTCCAAAGCCAAACTGACGTAGACTCAGCCTTGGGCATCCATCTGGCTGCAGCCCGGGGGATGGAGATCCTAGAAGAGCCTGGCGTACTTTGGGGACACAGTAGGATTCAGTATCAGCTCTGGCCTCCAGGCTCACGGAGGAGATTTAGAAAATGATCAACAGGGGGCTGGAGAGATGGCTCAGTGGTTAAGAGCATTGCCTGCTCTTTCAAAGGTTCTGAGTTCAATTCCCAGCAACCACATGGTGGCTCACAACCATCTATAATAAGGTCTGGTGCCCTCTCTTCTGGCCTGCAGACATACACACAGACAGAATATTGTATACATAATAAATAAATAAATATTTAAAAAAACAAAAAAGAAAATGATCAACATCAGGCTTCAGGGCAGCTGGCAGAAGAGAACGTTCCAGACTCAAGCTCCCCCAGCCTGAGGCTGGGCTTAGTCAACACCAGGCTTGAGAGCTCGCTGGATGCCCACAATCTCTACTCTAGAAGTCTAAGTTCCTTTTTGAGGTCCCCAAGGATTTAGAAACTTCTGGGGTTCTTTTCGGAAGTAGAATTTGCAAAAAGACAAAGGCTGTCCTTTCGATATGAATAAAGATGCCTCTTCTGCCATATTAACTGACAGGAGAGCTGTACGCAATGTGTGGATGCAAGCGGGAAGCCGTGTGTATGTGTGTGAGGTGTGTATGTGGCCGCACATTCCTGCGTGTATCCTCATGGATCAAATGAACGTCTCAAAGTTTTATGCAGGCAATAAAAATATGTTATCTTGAGAGCAAGGGGCAAGCTTGTTAATTAACCTTCCACTGGCTAAACGCTGAACCAGGAACAGTCAATCAAGTCAGTTTCATGAAAGCATCTGTGTAAAAATAAGTAAGTAAATGAATAAAGTCACCAGTATTAGGGATTGCATTATTTTGCTGTACTCTGGTGATCCAGTGAGAAGAGTCGTAAGTTACAGAAAAAGAATAGAAACGCCGGCAAGGAATTCATAGCTTAGGCCTAAGAAGGACATTTTAGGCATAAAATTGATTAGCGAATACCAAAAGGGCCCCTTGGAGCAGCGGAAACAGCTGAGAGTCGTTTCTCCGCATGTATTTCTCTGCAGCTGTTCACTGTATCATGTTTGCAGGATTGCTCCGGTGCCTCAGTGTCAAGGACAAGAGAAGGCAGCTCCAGCTGAAATCCCGAGAACCAGGGCACCCCTGAAGAGCGAGCTGATGGCTGTGTGACTATAGACTGTGGGGAGCTGACTCAGTGGGAAAGTCCACGCAGATGAGGACTTGGGTTTAGATCCCAGAACACACAGACACAAGCTAAGTGTGGTGGCTCAATCTTGCTATCCTAACATTGGAGCGGTAGACACAGGCCCGCCAGGGTCCGAGACAAGGACAGAAGCTGTCTTTAAAAGCAGGTAGCTAGTATTCCTGGGGAATGTCACCTAAGGTTGTCTCAGACCTATGCACACACACGCTTTAAAATAAATAAATAAATAGCAGAATATACCAACAAAACAGATGACAACAACCTTAAATTTATCCAACAATATTTTCCACATAAGCCAACAGGAAATAAGAAAGTGGCTGTATTAGTTTTCTCTTGCTACAATAGCAAATTACCACAAATTTCATGGGTTCAAAACCCATATTACTCTCATTCTATGGAAGTTAGACACAGGTGGGCTGTATGTCTTCTGCGGACTCCAACAGAGAATGCATGTCATCCCCTTCTCTGTCTTTTAGAGGTGGCCTGCTATTAGGTTTGAAAATGAAGTGTCTTCCAGAGGGCCAGGCATGGTGGACTTGGGTACCAGCTGATGGACTAGGGAAGTGATTGGACCCTGGGGGCTCCCGTGAGATCAATGGGATAATCCCTTGATGTATTTGTAAATGATGGCATTATTAGGAGGTGGCAAAAGCAGGATGTAGGAGCTAGCTGAAGGTCACTGGGAGCGTTCTCTAGAAACATATGCCTTGTCCCTTGTCCCTTCCTTCTCCATGTTCTTGACTATTGTGATTTAAGCAGCATTTGCCACTGCCATGATATTCTGCCTCACCCTGAACCCTAAGTAATAGACCCAGCCAACTGTGGAGTGAAGCCTCTAAACTGTGAGCCAATAGGAACCTCTTCGTCTCTTAGATTGTATTTATTACAGTAACAGAAAACAGTGGTACCCACATTCCTGGCTTGTCTCTGCTTCTTCCATCCCCAAAGATAGCAACAGACTATCTTCCAGCATCTCTTATTTCTTTCTCTCTCTTCCATTGTTATTTCCACCCTCTTTTCCTTAAAAGAATCTTTACAGCAATGCCGGGGTCACTGTAATAATCTAGAATAATCTCTCTGGTCTATGATTCTTATATGATGACATATGAAAACTCTCTGCTATGTTGAAGGAAGAATCATATTCACAGGTTACAGAGATGTGGACATTTTCCTGTGGGGAGCAGGGAACATTATTCAGCTTGCCATTGAATAGTGACTATCATTTGGGGCTCTGCCAGTGAGAAAATGATGTATTTTAGGAAGAAGTATTGTTTACTCCTTACTGTATGGAGTCTGTGTAGGAACTTGCCATTATTTTGTTTGTTTGTTTTCGCTTTTTACTCTTTCTCTTTGTCCTTTGGGGGTCCACCACCTGGTTCCCAAATAAATACACACGGAGACTTAGAGATGTACTATTACTTATAAATGCCTGGCTTTAGCTTGACTTGTTACTTGTCAGCTTTTCTTAAATTATCCCATCTATCTTTTGCCTCTGGGCTTTTATTTTTCTCTATTCTTTATACTTTTCTTTACTTCTTACTCTGTGGCTGACTGTGTGGATGGGTGGCTGGACCTTGATGTCCTCTTCTCCTCCTTTTCTTGCTCCTTGATCTTCTCCTCCCAGATTTCCCCTCCTATTTGTTCTTTCTGCCTGCCAGCCCCACCTATCCTTTCTCCTGCCTTGCTATTGGCTGTTCAGCTCTTTATTAGACCAATCAGGTGTTTTAGACAGGCAAAGTAACACAGCTTCACAGAGTTAATCAAATGCAACATAAATGCTAAGAGTCGGAGAAGTAGTCTTGCCAAATAGAGAAGCTCCCTAACTGGTTATCCAATACCATATAGCCAGCCCTGAAATCACACACATGCAAACCACACTGAACAGACTCAAGCAGGTTCTACTATATATTCATGCATACACACATATGGAAAAATAACAATGAAAGGAAACAAGGTCATGAATTTGAGACCGAGCAAAATGGTATGACATGGGAGGGGTTGTAGGGAGGAAAGAGAAGAGGAAAGGATGTAGCTCTATTTTAATTTAAAAATGAAATAAGAAGGCATATTAGGAAACGTAATTTTAAGCAAATCCTAAGCAATCATGCCCAAGGTCTACACATGGGAACACAAGTAAGGAAGAAATACTCTCACTGATCGGTCAACAGCACACTCTGGTGAATTTGCATCCACCTCCCTCTCCATTTAAATATCCTATAGCAGACACACATTGCTAATGGGATCCCACATGAAAGCATCCCAGTTAAAAGAAACAAACACACACCCTGTTCATGGCAGAGAAGAAAGGAAAGCTAAAACCAAAGCTGGTCCTGCCATGAAAAAGCTAAGCATCATTTCCATGTGTGTAAGCAAGTAGTCTTAGCTTTTGTCAGAAACTGGAAGCCCATGTCCTGTGGCAGAGGGATTATACTTTTTGTCATCAGCCTAGGACTCGAAGGGGAAGTAAGAAGCTGGACTATTATAAATGCCTCTAATCTGAACTGCCAGGGAAAGCAGGGGTTTCTAAAAGAAGTATCAAGCAGTTGGGGACTACGCGTATGTATTTATAGAGAAGCCAGCACAGTACATATTTGAGGTGGGGCAGGTGAATTCCCAAGCATCTTCTAGAAGAAAGAAAGACATGGTCATTAAAGCATTCTACGGTGAAGATGAGTACCATACTTAATTCAAATTGCCGGATTTGTTGTGGACTGGGAAATGGAGAAAGATAGGAATGGGTGTTGGGAGATATGCTTATACTCTTAAGAGGTCTTAAACAAGATCTTGGTCATTGTTTATTGCTGTGAAGAGATACCACAACCAAGGCAACTTATAAAACAAAACATTTAATTAAAAGTTTGCCGATAGTTTCAGAAGGTAGTCCATCATGACACGGAACATGAGGGCAGGCAAGCAGGACCTGGCACTGAAGCAATAGTTGAGAACTTACATCCTAATCATGGTCAGGAGAGGAGGGCGGGGCTGGGGCCTGATGTGAGTTTTTGAAACCTCAAAGCCCATCAGTTATAACAGACCTCCCCACAAGAGGTCCACACCTCCTAATCCTTCCTAAACAGTCCACCAACTGGGAACCAACTATTCAAACATATAAGCCCATGGGGGCCCATGCTCATTCCAACCTCTGCAGACTAGATCAGCAAAAACACTTGGGAATTTTAAAATAAGAAAAAAACTCAATTTAATTGGCATCACCAAGTAGCAGAGGCTTCAGGGCTTGGCTGGCCCCAGACACTCAAATGACTCACCAAGGATTGATCTTGCTCCACTTCTTGGCTTCCTCTTTATCTGGCTCTGCTGCAGTCACTTAGATCTGAAATGTTTTCCCACAGGTCCAGATGTTAAAGGTTTGGCCATCATGCTGCTCCTCTTGGAGGATGGTGGGAACTTTGAGATGTAGACTTACTGAAGATTTTCAGTCATTGAAGGTGTGCTCTGGAAAGGAATAGTGGGACCTCCAGCTCCTTCCTTTACTCTCTTTAATTTTTTGGCCATGGGGCAAACAATCTCTGTCTCTCTGTCTCTCTCTCTCTCTCTTGCCATACGCCAACACATGGGGTTAATCAATCATGAACCGGAGCCTTCTAAAACTGTAAGATTGAAAGCCAAGCATCTGTTACAGTCATGGAAGGCTATCTCATGGTCAGAAGGGCAATACCAGGTTCCTGTCCTCACAGCCCCAAGCCCAATGGAGAGGATAGCACCTATTTAGAAGTTTCTCAACCAAAAGCCCCAAGAAAAGTTCCAT
Source organism: Microtus pennsylvanicus (assembly GCF_037038515.1). Taxonomy (NCBI): domain Eukaryota; kingdom Metazoa; phylum Chordata; class Mammalia; order Rodentia; family Cricetidae; genus Microtus; species Microtus pennsylvanicus. Next base: position 22,636,688 of record NC_134596.1, read on the forward strand.
TCGTACTTGTGTGATTAGTAAGTTCATTAGCCATTCTTGAAATGTCTTCTGTAGCAAAGACAATGCCATATTCTGGCCACTCTGATTCTACTAGTTTCTGCATAGAGAGAAAAAGTGAAGTTGGACTTTAAAAACTACCTCACTCTAAGCCAAGAATTGTTTTTCATCTATGTGGGAATTGACGTCATCTGGTCTTCAACTCAAATGTCAGTTTCTCCGGTTGATATAGCAAACAGGGCTCCTCAGCCATAGAACAAGAGACAGAAATGAACTCTTAGGGGAAAAGCTAGGATTGTTGGTCCTCACCACAGGCAAAAGGAGCAGCTTCAAGACCCCAAACTCAATGAATGTTTTTTTGGATCCACGTATTCCCATGCTGGAGACAAGTTTTCTCAAAGTTCCTAAAATGATAAAGGCAACCCCTCCTCCTCCAGGATGGAGTCTGCCTATGTTGCACATGTGCATATGAAGCCAGAGGTCAACATCTGGTATCTCCTTCAATGGCTCCCCACCATGTTTTTAGAGATAAGATCTCTCACTGAACCTGGAGTCCAATGATTCAACTAGACCAGCTGCCCAGAAACTCCAGGGTTCTACTGTCTCTGGTTTTCCAGTGCTGGGACTACAAGCAATCATGGGCACAGTTTTTATGTGGGTGCTGGGGATCCAAACTCAGGTCTTCAAGCTTGCACAAGCGCTTTACCAACCAAACTATCGCCTCAGTTCCCAGTCTGGTCTTCCAACTCAGCCCACGTTGTCCTTCTGCCTCGTCCAGTCAACCAAGTGATGGAACAAACAAGCACTACCTTGCTAATTCATCTTGAAACTAGTCTGAACCTCTTCCATTTTCTTATTCTGTTTTGGTTTTGTTTGTTTATTTTTTAAGATTACTCTTCTCTGGCTGATTACATTTGGGAAATTTTTAATCCAATATAGTCAGAACATTCCAGAGGCTTTAGTATGTGTGTTAGGCTATCCAAAGGAAAACAGCCTACAGAATTTCCCAAACCTGTGTGATCAGGAATCTTCTACGTAATCTCCTGGGATCAGGACTCCTAGGAATAATCTTGGGGCCCAGCTTCTCGAGGGCAGCCAACACATCTTCAAACCTTACTGCATGCTAACCCTCATTCTCACTGAGATCACAAAGCGGTGCGAGGTTCCTGAGGAAGGCTGATGTGGTCCCTCCATCACCTCTCAGGAATGTTTAGAAATGAGTAGAATAACACAGATCTCAAAACCCATCAAATCCCCGGCTTCTCAAAAGAAATCCTTTCTCTCTCCAACCTGTTATGTGGTTGTTAGAATCAAATTGCAAAAAGCAGCCCAGGTCAGGAAGAGACCACCAGTGGACTACACACAGGGAGAGAACCTCTGGCCACGGCAGGAGCTCTCATTCACCTCTGGCAAACCTCTGCCTGCAGCTGCAGAAGATCAAGTCAGGCTCACATCTGTTCCCCAGACACCCGACACTCCACCCCAGTGTCCCAGTCAACAAAGCCTGGCCAGGTTTTCACAGTTAATTCCTGCAGGGCCCCCAGTTCATCTCCTCCCTGCTTGCTCCTATGAATTCTCTGAGATCAAAGCGTAAGGCTTGTTTGCTCAGCATTCAGCAGAACACCTTAAATTCTCAGCCTGCGAGGGGGGCTGAAGCAAGGTCAAAGCACTCTATTGTTGGGAAGCCTGAACCCAGCAAGACACTATCAAAGTGTTACCAGACCGGCCACCACCATCTCTCTGTGCTGCAGGGTCCTGTGAAGTGAGAGGACCCCCCCTCCCATCCCAAGTCAAATACAAGAATCTGATGGGAAGTCAGCCAGGAATTTCCTAGGAGGTCACTCCGAGTTGCTTTGGGCAATATACTGATTGCGAGCTGGAAACTGGGGGGCTTCGGCCACCACCCAAAGGGTTAGCCTTCAAATTAAAATGTGGCCTTAACTGTCCATTCTGGGCCACCCTTCTCATCTGGGTTTTTTATCCTCCCCTTGGCCTTAGTTCACATTTTTTTTTCTTTGTACTTAAAAGGTCACATAGACTGGAAATTTTCAGGAAAAAAAAATTAGAACAAAACCTTGCATAGGACTCTTATATAAAACAGATAAAGTTGGGGTCCTTGGGGAAGGTAGAAGTAGCCCAAGAAAGGGTTTCCTCTGACTCAGCCCTCTACTCCACCTCTGGGTATCCAAGTTTAGAAACTCTATGGGGAAGCTGGGCGATGGTGGCGCACGCCTTTAATCCCAGCACTTGGAAGGCAGAGGCAGGCGGATCTCTGTGAGTTCGAGACCAGCCTGGTCTACAGAGCTAGTTCCAGGACAGGCTCCAAAGCCACAGAGAAACCCTGTCTCAAAAAACCAAAAAAAAGAAAAAAAAGAAACTCTCTGGCCATATTCTGCCACTGGGCGCTGAAGACACAGAGAAAGAAAGGGAGCTACCTTGCTTCCCATGGTGCAACAGGACAAACCACCCCAAACCCAGAGTGCTTGCTCCTAGGTAATGTGTGCTCGCTCCAAGCAGCTGATGACATCAGTTGCCCCTGCCTGATGTCCCGGATCTCAGGTCTCCATCAAAGCTCTGCCTTGGTTGTTCTCACCAGCACACTGCAAAGTGGCCCAACCTGCTCTGAGAATGTTCTGGTTGTTTGCGAAGCGTCCCAACCACCCTTGGCTGGGAAGCACCTGGATTCCCCTTTAGCCCTGACAGCTCTCGTCCCAACCTCTATCCCATGCGCCCCAGGCACTCCAGTTGCTAGATCCTGTTCCTTGAACTTGGCTAGTCATTAGAATCACCTGGACGCACATTAAAAAATATAGACTCCTGGACCCAGCACTAGACTTAGTGAATCAGAATTTCTAAGGGGAGGTCTGAGACCTGTGATGTAGAAAGTGCCCCCAGGTCATTTTGACGAGGGACCAGCTTTGGAAAGGCTTGCAGGAAGTGGGTTGTGTTTTAGGACTATCTCCCAACCCAGGCAAAAGGGATCTTAAGTTAACAACATTGTTGGAGTAGAAATGTGATTCTCTAGACACCCGTTTGAAATTACAAAATGAACCATCTCCACAAGACCGTTCTTTCAGATCTTATAAAGAAATAGCCTCAAGTGTGAGCAAAACCAGTACCTCCGCGAGGCTACTCTCTGCTGTGGTAAGAACACAAACCGTCACTCATGACAGGACTAAGCCAATGTATTCCAGCGTGTTCGGGAAATACCATACGTTAACCTACAAATGCTTTAAGCTAGGAACACAAAGATGTCCACAATAAAAGAAACAAGCTCGGCGTGTTACAAGAGAGAATGGATGTTCCCAGTCTGTTCTTTCGAACACTGTAAAAATGGGAAGGATTAACAAGGAAATGCACTGTGATCTGTAGGACAGAGGAGGGATTAGTGCTAGTGTTTAGCTTCTTTTATGTCTTTTAATTTTACAGGGTTTCTGCACACAGCATAAATTTTAGAACCAATGGAGGGAAAAAAATAAAATTTGTAACTGTCTTTGGGAGGAGGAAAATAGTAAATGGTAGTACCTGTGGCTATTCGTTTATTATTTATGTATTTGTGTTTAATAATAATTTGTTTAACTTTATTTTGTGTACGTCGGTATAAACATGACAGATTCTCTGCAACTGGAGTTACAGACAGTTGTGAGCTGCCATGTGAGTGCTGGGAACTGAACCCAGGTCCTCTGGAAGGACAGCCGATGCTCTTAACTGCTGAACCAGCTCTCCAGCCCCCAGGAGCTAAGACTTTTCAAATATAGTACTTTTATTAATTCTTTGTGAATTGTATATTAAATCCCCCCTTCTACTCTCAACTTCTTCCCAATTCATTCCTCACCCCCTACTTCCACCCCTCTCAAGTTCACATTATTAAAAACAACAACAACAACAAATTCCAGTTTGTGTCGCCCATATATTCAAGAGGGTGGGGGCATCTGCTGGAGTATGGTCAACCTCTCAGGGGGCCACATCCTTAGTGAAAGCTGACTCTCCCTCCTATAGAAACCACAGACTGGGGCTGGAGAGATGGCTCAGAGGTTAAGAGCACTGACTGCTCTTCCAGACGTCCTGAGTTCAATTCCCAGCAACCACATGGTGGCTCACAACCATCTGTAATGATACCTGGTGCCCTCTTCTGGCCTGCAGGTGTACATGCAGGCAGAACGCTGTATACATAATTAATAAATAAATCTTTTTTTAAAAAAAAAAAAAGAAAGAAAGAAACCACGGACTGACAATAGCTTCTCAGTTATTGGTGAGTGTTTGTGCACTCCTGCCCAGGAGCAGAAGGAGAGAGAGCACGAGCAAGGAACTCAGGACCACGAGGGGTGCACCCACACACTGAGACAATGGGGATGTTCTATCAGGAACTCACCAAGGCCAGCTGGCCCGGGTCTGAAAAAGCCTGGGATAAAACCGGACTCGCTGAACATAGCGGACAATGAGGACTACTGAGAACTCAAGAACAATGGCAATGGGTTTTTCATCCTACTGCACATACTGGCTTTGTGGGAGCCTAGGCAGTTTGGATGCTCACCTAACTAGACCTGGATAGAGGTGGGCGGTCCTTGGACTTCCCACAGGGCAGGGAACCCTGATTGCTCTTTGGGCTGATGAGGGAGGGGGACTTGACCGGGGGAGGGGGAGGGAAGTGGGAGGCGGTGGTGGGGAGGAGGCAGAAATCTTTAAGAAAGAAAGAAAGAAAGAAAGAAAGAAAGAAAGAAAGAAAGAAAGAAAGAAAGAAAGAAAGAACCTTGAAGACACAATAAATAAATAAATATTCAAATACCTCCCTTGGAAATAAAAAGGACAAGTTGTGATTACACTCCTGGTGTATAGAAAAGAAACAGCAACGTGTATTATATATGTGCATGAAATGCCATAATGGAGCCCACTATCTGTGCACTTAATTTGCCAATAAAAACATACTCTTGGGGGACGGCAGGGAGATGAGATTCCCCCCATATATTAAAGAGAGCCAAGACTGTGAAGGATATGAATTTTTTAAATCTCTTATTATGCATTGAAAAGAGACAGACTTTAAATATGAAAGAGAAGTTAGGGTATGTGAAGAATCTATCCAGGAAGTCCAAAAGAAACTGGCTGTGTTCCTCCAAAGCCCCAGTCCCAGAGATCTGTCTCTCTTAATTTGTCCTATCTTGTATTTCTCTGGACAATCCAACTACGAAATCTCGCTCAGTAGAAATAGCATTTCCCCAAGCCTTAACCCTAAGCAGTCAGCAGCGACTGTCGGACACTGAAGCTGCCGGAGGCAAGGATGGCGCTGGAGACTATGATGACCAGGATGCTTTAGATATGCCCACCATCTTCCAGGGACTGCTGAAGCCCAGATGGATGGACAGGGCTGTGCTCAAGCCCAGGCCAAAACACATGCCCAGGAAAGACCTGAGAAGATTCTCAGCTCTCACATCTTGCTGATCCTGGCATTGCAGAAGCAGGAGGGAAAGGCTAAGGCACAATGGACACTATCTGCCTGGAGACTGAAGCATGTTCCGGCCTGCTCTAAAAGGAAGAACAGTCCTTTAGGCAAAAACAAAAGAGCAGGAAGGAGCAATTCAGATTTATACGAAAATAAAAAAACAGACTTAAAAAGACAACCACATAAGGGCAAAGACAGTATACGTGTTTCTATTACTTTTAGGGGGTGGAGAGATGGCTCAGTGGTTAAGATCCCTGACTGCTCTTCCAGAGATCCGGGTTGGGTTTACAGCACACACATACATAACATCTCACAACTACCTGTCACTCCAGTTCCACAGGTTCTAGTGTTGTCTTCTGGTCTCTTCGGAAAACACACACACACACATACATGACACACAGGCACATATGCAGACAAAATACCCATACTCATAAAACTATAATCAGTTTAATCTAATTGAAAACACAACTGAATAAAGATGTAATTGCAAACATTTTTGTAAATTGTGAATGCACAAAAAAAACAAAGCAAACAAACCAATAGAAAAAAAAACAAACATGAAACCATGAAAGTATCTAAAAGACTGCCGAGCTGGCTCAGCAGGCTAAGGCATTTGCCACCAAGCCTAACCGTCTGAATGTGATGCCCAGAAGCCACAGGGTGGAATGAGAACAGACCTCCAAAAGTTATCCTCCGACTCCACATGTACATCGCAGTATGTACACCCCCAACATACACATTGAATAAATAAATATATGTAAAAAATTTAAAGTATATGAAAAGCTTAGGCGTCTGCAGGCTGCCATAAGAAAATGCCACAGACTGAGTGGCTTAAACAGATGAATAAATTTAGCAGTTCAAGATGAAGATGCAGGCTGATTTGGTATCTAGCGAGGACACTCCTCTGTGCTTGGAAACGGCCGCCTTGTTGCTATCTCTCTACAGGGTCCCTTTCTCCAATAAAGACACTAGCTCTATCCAATTACATCCCTACAGAGGTGGCCTTACTTGACCTTCCTCGAATTCTCGCAAGCTCGGTCTATGAATCCAGTCCCATTAGGATCAGGGAGGAGAGGCACATAAACACTCAGGCCATAGCAAAAAGTTTATAGGCTATAAAAACTATTTTTACAATCCTACTGTAAATGTGATTAAATGTTGTTAATAACTGTAGGCACTGTGCTCTCCAGAGTGTGGTCATCTCATGGCTGCAGGGTGAAGCCTCTGAGCCACCATTCCCTGTGTCTTCTACCCTGGGCTCTGCGACTCCAACTGCTTCGGGCTCCACTTGGGAAGATGAAATCATATTTGCCCTTCTGAATGGCTTGTTTCCCTTAGTGTGATTTCCTCCAGAACTCTGCTAAGATCTTAATTATCAACACACACACACACACACACACACACACACACACACACACACACACACACTATCTCTGTCTCTCTCTCTCTTTCTGTCTCTCTCTCTCTCTAAAGGGCAACTACATAAGGCAAAAGTTGTTAATTAGGGTCATAATAGTAATTCTCTCCCAATGTGTACATCAAAACATCACACTGTTCACATTCAAGACATGATTTCATACCTTTTATTTGACCTCAATAAAGACGGATGAAGCTGAATTAATTATAAATGTGTGTACGGATGGGAACAAAGTGCATAAAGTCCGTGGCAATAACAGCATAAAGAAAGAGAAGGAAGATCTTGCAGAATATAATTTTAATAGTCTCGCTTGGTCTTTATTCTAAAGCTGATTTTAGTTTTTTAGAGTTATTGTGTGCATGTGGGGCAGGAGGTTGAGGTCAGAGGACAGCTTGTCGTAGTTGGTTCTTCTATTGTATGGGTCTTAGCTTGGTTCTCTATGCTGTGACAAAACACTACAACCAAAAGCAACTCATTTCACCTTACAGCCTATAAGTACATCATCAAAGGAAGTCAGGGCAGGAACCTAGAAGCAGGAACAAGGTAGAGGCCATGGAGGAGGGCTGCTTACTGTTTTGTTTCTTATGGCTTGCTCAGCCTGCTTTCTTACAGCACCCAGAATCACCCAGCCCAGGGATGGCACCACTCACAATGGGCTGAGTCTTCCCATATCAATTATTACCATCATTAGTAACAACAACAATAGTAACAACAACAACAACAACAATCATCATCATAATAATAATGCAACACAGGTCAATCTAATGAAGGCATTTTCTCAGTTAAGGTTACCAATTAAGGCTATCCAATTGACTTTGGCTTGTGCCAAGCTGATGTAAAATTAGCCAGCACATGGGTATTGAACTCAGGTTATCAGGAAAGGAAGCAAACATCTTTACTTGTTGAGCCATCTTGAGAACCCCTAAAGTTAAGTTTTAGAAACTAAGATGATAAACCCAGAGTAGCTACAACTACTCCAAAATGCAGAGTAGAAGATTCTAGCTAGAATACTAGGTTATATCAGTTTCATATACCAAAAGAAAATGACCACAGAATATGGCCATATAAATATGAATAAATAGAAGTAGAAAGTAAACATATGAAAAAAATGACTTACCACATTACTATATTGGAAAGTGATATTTTAAATGGCAGGGTAGTTTGAATTCATCCAACTAACAAAAATTAAGAACTACTGCTGAAAGATGAAGACACAGCACCATGCATCCTGGATGTGGGGGGAACCTGGTAGAGGCTGTGAGGGAAGGTTTTGTCTTCGTGCTCTTCAAGCCAAGTCCACTTGCAGGGAGAAAAGCACACATGGGGGGCTGGAGAGATGGCTCAGTGGTTAAGAGCACTGCCTGCTCTTCCAAAGGTCCTGAGTTCAATTCCCGGCAACCACATGGTGGCTCACAACCATCTGTAATGAGGTCTGGTGCCCTCTTCTGGCATACACATAGACAGAATATTGTATACATAATAAATAAATAAATAAATAAATAAATAAATAAATAAATAAATAAATAAATAAATATTAAAGAAGCACACATGGGTTCCTAAGATCAGTGTGAGAAAGTGACCCAGAACAAGACACGTATCTGAATGCAGGGGGTGAGGCACTGCCTTCCAAAAACTCAGATCTGCTAATACAGTTGATTAAATGATAAATATACAAGTCGTTTATACGTTCTATATGAGTCCATCAAGAACAGTGTCTCCTTTTTTTTTCCTTGTCATAGCAGCTGATAGAAGAATCTATTAAGGCTCGGAGCTTCTAAGATGCACTTGTAGGGAGGAGTCAACAGGACTCCACACAGAGGAAGGAGGCGGTTCGGAAGATGGCTCAGCAGGTAGGGCACACATATGGTGGAAGGAGAAAGGCAACTCCTCAAAACTTTCCTCTGACCTCCACGTGTGCACCATGACACACGTACCCAAACACATATCACACACACACAACGATAATAAATCACACACACCCACAATAATAAGTCACATATCACATGTATGCACACACAATGATAATAAATCACACATCACATACACACACAGCGATAAGTCACACATTACATACACACACAATGATAAGTCACACGCTACATGCACACTCACACAATGATAAGTCATACATCACATATGCACACACAATGATAAGTCACATATCACATGTACATTAAGAGAAGGAGAGAATTAAGGGGGTTACAGTCTTTGTGGTATGTCCTGCTTTATGTATTTTTTAACTTTTCATATTTTGTAAGTGTATGGTGTATGTGTGTACATTCATGTATGTGAACATGCATGTATATGTGCCATGGCCTATGTATAAGGACAACAGCCCCAGGTGTTGGTCTTCAGTTCCTTCTTTAAGGCAAATTCTTTTATTAACCCCTATGCATACACCAGGCTGCTATGGGACAATGGTCTGTACCCTGTCAATTGTATTTTAATAAAACGCTGATTGGCCAGTAGCCAGGCAGGAAGTATAGGCAAAGCAACCAAGCAGGAAGTAGAGGCAGGGCAACGAGAATGCCAGGAAGAGGAAAGAGCAGTCTACAGTCATGACCCAGATGCAGAGGAAGCAGGATGTGACTTCCTCACCAAAACAGATACCAAGCCATGTGGCTAACATAGACAAGAATAATGGGCTAATTTAAGATGTAAGAATTAGTTAATAAGAAGCCTGAGCTAATGGGCCAGTCGGTTTATGGTTAATGTAGGCATCTGTGTATTTCTTTGGAACTAAATGGCTGCAGGGACCGGGTGGGACAGAAAACTCAGTCAACACCAGGCTTGCTGATGCTCAGGCTAATGGGAATTCTCTTGTATTTACCTCCAACCTCAGCACAAACACGCTGCGATCATCAGCCTATGCTACATTGGATTTTTACAGGGATTTAAGGATCTGACCTTGGGTCTGCATGCTGGCACAGCAAGTGCTTTATCTACTTAGCCATCTTGCCAACTCAACATGTCCTTCTTCTAAGACCCTTGCCCCCACAAATGCACGCACACACACACACACACACACACACACACACACACACCACTGGTAACATTACTTAATTCATCTGAATTTTTAATCCCTGGCCCATCAATCCTGGAAGAAGAGAGCACACGAAGGGTTAACACCACACGGAATATTCCCACAGCACCTGCTGCGAGCCAGGTGGGCTCTGAGTACTTCTGCCTGATTATGTCATTTCTCCATCACACTAATTTCATAAGACATGGACACCTGTTGCCTCCATCTCGCAGGCTGGCTGATGGAGGCAGAGGTGGATGCGAAACTTAGCCAAAACGTGTGCAGAACCAGAGTTTAAACCCCTTCACCTCAGCTCCGGAGTCTGCCTCTTCCTTGCCCTACCCATCAACCAATCTCTCCCGGAAATGGAGTAGGAGAAAGTTCCCAGCACTTCCACAAGGCCACTGAAACTGAGCCAGCACTGGCGGGGCTCTCCCTGAGTCTGCCCACCTATGCCTCTGACTCTTTATTGGAAGTCTCGCCCTCTACTTCCTGCCAGCTATTCCTTCCCGGTGGGCAGACCTGCATCTTTCATCTGTAGAAAAGCTTGCCTACATCCTAAAACTGACATGTTTAGACACCATGTGGCAGAGCTGTCCTGGGATAAAGAGGTCTGCAGACAGCCAGAGCCACATTTCTCTGAAGCTCGCAAATCTAGGTTTGTTCTCTCGTGCCTGTGGCCCTCTAGACATCACTAGCCACTCTGTGGAGTCCCCATTCCACAATGCAGCAACCGTCCAGAATTCTGATGCATGCCCCTTCATTCTTCAAGGCGTATGCCAGTGTGCAATACTGACATCCCTCTAGCAAAGCAGTTCCCAAAATACTCAAGCCAATATAACTGTGACTCATTGTAGTGATGGATTTTTGTGGGGTGGATAAATTTGTAAGTCAAAGGTAATTTTTTTTGCTACCCAAGTTCTATTTTTAACATTTTGCTAATATATATATATATATATATATATATATATATATATATGCACAGAGATTAATATGGAAAACATTCTAAACATTTTAATTAGTGCAATTAAATTAATTAAAGAAGTACTGTAATAGAAAAAGTTGGAAATTCCTTTAAACAAAAAGGATAGAAAAATCATCCAAATTTTCTACCAAAGTGTAGAAAAATGTACAGAAATAAACTACCTTAGTGCTTTAATATGCACCCCAGACATACTTCTATACATATGTATTTATGCAAAAATGAGATTATATTTACCACTTCTAACCTCTGTCATCTAACCATGCTATAAAGAACACTGCCAATTTTCCAAATGTATCATTGCCCAAATGCTCATCATTGGCACTGTCTTAGGGTTTTTATTACTGTGAAGAGACACCATGACCATGGCAACTCTTATTAAGGAAAAATTTAATTGGGGTGGCTTGCTTACTCTTTCAGAGGTTCAGCCCATTATTGGCATGGCGGGGAGCATGGAACCACATGGTCCTGGAGTGATAGCTGAGAGTCCTACATCTCGCAGGCAACAGGAAATCGACTGAGACACGGGGTGGCATCCTGAGCATAGGAAACCTCAAATTCACCCCCAGAACGCCACATGTCCTCCAGCAAAGCCATATCGACTCCAACAAAGCCAAAGCCACACCTCCTCACAGTGCTACTCCCTAGGAGATAATGGGGGTCAATCACATTCAAACCACCACAGTCACTTTCTGAATTCTACGACCTGGAAGTATTCCAGAAGATAGATACATCTGGTTTATTTTCCCTGTCTCCTATTTTTAAGTATTGTATTGATTGCATTTGACCGATTATTTCGTTGTCTCAGCTTTTGTTTAAGGTCCTCGTCTAAAAGAATAGAATTGAAGAAACACTCTTCCTGCAGTGATCTGAAGTCACATGGAATCCTTTCTCACCCTGAGTTTCATTCTCTGCTTAGGCTTCGGTTGATAAACCCTTCTCGCCTGTCACCAAACCCTCTGACCCATCCAAACTATCCCCCTCCTTGATCTTTCCCTCCCTGGCCAGCTGCTAGCCTGCAGCTTCTCCGAAGCGACTTCTTTGCATTTCCTGCGCCCACTTCTGCTGTCTCCTCTGGTGCTTTCATCCTCTTGCCCTCTGTCCTGTTGACTCAAGCGTCGTTTGAAGCCTACTGTACAGCAGACACGTGTGAGGGCCCGTGGGGATCAAAGGGTGTCTGTGGCCCATCCTGAGTGCTAAAGACATTCACGGTCTAATTGGAAATGCAAGGTATGTATAAGCAACAGTCCTGGTAAATTGGCTGTCTGAGGGGGAGAACAAAACCTCTTGATGCACAGGCTTGCCAATTTCCATGCTATAACATATCCCCGCCATGGCCAAGCCCCAATATGATGTCATCAAGCTAAGGAAGAGTTGGAAAGTGCTGTGCACAGATGAGCTCCAAGACACAACTGAATGGGTGAGAGACGCTAAGATGCAAGCATACACGTGTTGATATGCGGGTCCACACATACATATGCATGTGTAGTATGTATATATGTACATGTGCATGTAAATAAATATGTTCCCTAACTTCTCAGACATTGTCATGCATATACATATAAATAGCCAGAAAAAAAATAAGCAAAGTAGATGTTTCGGAGCACACAGTCATGTCAGCATTATTTTCAGCATCAGCCACATAAATTGAGCGTGTAGAAGAAAGCACCCAGTGCTGTGCTGACTGTTTAAAATAGGATCCCTCTAAAATATACTCCTATGAAGTGGGGTGGTTAGTGCCGCCCATTTTAATCACCTTTGCAAACTGGAATCCAGAAGATGCAGGTCATTTACTCCTGGTCGTTCGATACAGTGAGTAATGACGCTATCGTTATATTAAGGTCCCTCTGGTTCTCGAGCCCAGGCTTTGGTGGCTTTGGTGCCTGCCCTCTTCTGCTGCTTCCTGCTAAGGGTCTAGACAGACCCTCATGGCTCGTGCTGCAGATTCCAAAGACAGATCAACCATGAGACAAAAGACGCAGCTTGAGCTGCTTGGAGTCACATGATCAAGTTGCTTCTGCATTGTGACATCTCTCTTCTGTGACACTGTAAGAGCTGTCTGCTAGCACCCAATGTTGCCCTTCAAGATGCTACACAATTCTCTATTTTCTCCTCGTTCTTACCAAAAGTCTCCCTTGAGGTTTTCTTTCATTCTGTTTATTTTTAACCATAGGTTATGTGTGTCGTTTGTTTATAATTTGTTTGACTTCTTTTTCAAATTACTGTCTTTTTATTAATTATCATGGATGATCATTCCTTATAGAAACTGGGAGACAGAGAATTTACCTAACCAGAGAGGGGACGTATATGCAAAGAAAGCAGGTGGAAATCTCAGGGACAGGCAGGTTCCCCAGGTGTCAGCAGGATGAACTCACCACTTCAAGGGCAACCAGCACGTTACTCTGGGAACGCTGGGTGGGGATGGAAGTTATGTAAGAATTCTTCCATGCCTGGGCTCTGGGAGACTTGCAATCCAGTAGAACCCCACAAAGATGATTAAATAACTGACCAGGGAATGAAAGAGTCAAACATGGAAGGCCCGAGTGGAAGGTTAATGCTTCTCAGCTACCAGTTTATACGTTATGTCTAATCCTACATAACAGCTCTCCTAAGGAGGCCTTAGATGTCCACGGGTTTGCAGCTATAGGTACTGGCCTCCTAGCAGAGCCCTGACGACTCAGAAAGCAAACCCTCTTCCACTGGCTTTCAGCCAGGTTTTTTCCACCGTAAAGATTGCCTGCTGTTGAGGTCACAGGGCAGCAACACTTTCGGCATCCGAGGTCAAATAACTTTTCTTGGGAGCGATGCTGTGCATGGTAGGGTATTTACACACCCTCAGTCTCATTTCTGCAGATGCCACTAGCATCCCCAACATAGGCCAGCTGTGACAACCAACAGCCTCTATGGGCCTGACCAAATGTTCCCAGCAGGTGATGTCCCTTCCAGGTAAGCGGCACTGGAGCAGGCGTTTGCAGCACACCCGTGTCTAACCACTCTCCAGGTCACCAAAAGAGACTTTTAAACCAGTCTAGAAATACACAAAACCATGTGGGTCGCATGCCCTGTTAACTGTAGTACATGTTGCTGCACCCTGGGTTGGAGAACAGCCTTTCCTTCTCCATAGACAATAGAAAGAAGGACATGTGCGTACTGACCTTTTGATTGAGGCTGGGCACCAGTCAGCCAGCATGGTATGCCCTAACTCATTTTATCCTCCAATGGGCTCGTGAGGTGAATACAGTGATGGCTTACGTTTTACAGAAGAGGAAACTAAATCGGACCTCAGAATTAAAAGCCTGAATATTGCTAATGTCAGCCCTCCCAGACCCGCTTCTTCGAGCCTCCTCTTAACGGGACCTCACTAACACCCTCCCCAATGCAACGCAGTCCGGTCAACTGCGGCACAAGGGCTGTTAGAACAGACCTGGCCCAGCCAGGGCACCTACATGGGAGCAGATGAAACCCCATGCAAAGAGAAGGAATTTAAACACCTTGCTAAGTATAAGCTCGGCATGATTGGAGGCACCACCTGCCCTATCCCGGGCACACAGATAGAGACACAAGTAGTGACTATGGAATGAAGGACGAAACTGACAACCAAGGGACAAATAGAAAAAGCAAGGCTATAACAGGCAGTCCCCTGGCCCTTGTATCCCGGATGACGGCTCTCACCTGCAGCAGAATGGAGCAAGGCATTGACGATCCGGTCCAGCTCCACTGCCTCCATTGAGGACTTGCAGTTTTCACGAGTGGCTCTGGTGTTCTGAACAGGTAGATGCTGGCTTGGGAGAACCAGATAGCTTTGCCTGATGCTCTAAGTGAATTCCCTCATTCTGCTCCTGACAGCCAGCTCTGGGGGAGGAGAGCCTGTCTTCCCCATTTCAGAGAACAGGGAATGAAAACTAAGTCAGTCCAGCCTCCATGAGGCATTTCTTGACTGTCCCAGGTGACAGTTTACCTCTCCTAAAGTCGTACAGCCCACTCTGGAGCCCCCATAGTCGGAGCCCCCATAATCACAGCCCCAGGCACTGGCCGGTCTCTTCTGTCCAGGCAGGTCCAGGGTCATGACTGCACTACTGTCTTAGCTTGTTGGACCACAGGACAGGTGGCGTGAGCAAAAGATGTATATTGTTCTTATCATTCTGAAGGCAGGTTGCTCTCTCAAAGGCTTCTTCCCTGTGCATTCAGATGATGAGCTTCTGCCTGTGAGTGTTTGTCCTAATCTTCTCATAAAGACACCGGTCACACTTAAATCGGGGATTACACTCAAACCCTCGGTTTTACTCCTTCTGCCTGGGGGTCATCGAGTCCCCACCCTGGACAGAGCCCTGGCAAGTCTCTTTCCCACTCGTGACACAGATCAATGGCATCCATTTTAACTACAGAAGGCAAAGAGGGAAGAGGTGGCTCGCCCAGGCCTCCAGTTGCCTGAATTTATTCAGAGGATTCCTTTAGTCTCTTTTTTTGGGTCCCCTGAAGCCAGCATGTTCTTCCTTGACTCTGCTGCCCCTGTCCCTAGGGCTTTATGTTTGGCCCTGTGGGAAGCCAAGCCAGAAGGCATTGATGTCCCCCAGGTCAGCTCTGAAAGCCGGACTCATGTTTTCTTTTCAGCTCAGAAGCCTGTTCTCCCAGACAGGGCTCCCTCATGGGCCACTGCACACCAAGCAACCTCTCCCTCCACAGCCCAGCCCTTGTGGTCCCCCTAAGCAAACCAGGCTTCAATACCTCGGTGTTTACACTCCAACCTGTGGCTCGGGCTGTTTGCTCTCAGTGGGCTGTGACCCTACCTCCCAGGATGCTACTGTGCAGCTGTTGAATTTGCAGCTTCCTGTCCTCCCATATTTTCTCCCCTTCTCCATCTGTAAATGGCATTTCTCAGGGCAGGAGGGAGGCTCTGGACCACAGCTATGTTTCCTGTCTCTGCTGGCCTTGCCGGTTCCAATCAAAGGCAGATGCCTGTGGTGTGCCCGCTCTGCTGGGCTTAGAAGGGAGGTCAGAGGGAAAAGAACCCCCCCACACACACACACATACCCCGGATCTGCTGTGCTAACTACCAGTGTTGCTTTGCTTAGCCCAGGACAGCAACATGATATGGCAGTTTTGAACTCCAAAGACCGGGGTTCAAATCCCACACTGGGGTTTCTTAATGGCCCCTGATGATTCTCCTCTTGTGGCAGGAGGATGGAAGTTGGGTGACAGCTTACACCACATGAGGGCAGAGAGTGCAAAGATACATCCCCTCCTTAGTGTGGTTGTGGGGTTGGGTTGGTAGAGCCTGGGAAGAGGTCTGGACTTGGCGAACCACCCATGATGCCAATGTCTTCTGATGTGGGAGTGATTTCTTATTAATAAAGAAACTGCCTAGACCCATTTGATAGGCCAACCCTTAGGTAGGCGGAGTAAACAGAATGAAATGCTGGGAGAAAGAAGCTGAGTCAGGCAGTCGCCATGGTTCTCCCACTCCAGACAGACGCAGGTTAAGATCATTCCTGGTAAGCCAGCTTGTGGGCTACACAGATTAATAAAAATGGGTTAGATCAATATGTAAAAGCTAGCCAATAAGAAACTGAAACTAATGGGTCAGGCAGTGTTTAAAAGAATACAGTTTCCGTGTAATTATTTCGGGTAAAGCTAGCCGTTCAGGCGGCCAGGTGCGGGGACTCAGCCTGCCGCTCCTACTACTACAGTCTTCCAATTCCACACCACAGGATCTGAGCCAGCAAGTCATTCAGTTGCCAAAGGAGAGCACAAGGGACTCTGGTCACTTGTACCCCTGCCACTGCCAGGATCACCCCTGAATCTAACACAGCTGACCAAGTAAGGGAGGCGAAGCCAATGTGTTCCTGTATCAACGACTTAGGTCTGAATTTCTGCTTTCCTATTTTATAACAAGACACTTCCATATTTCATGTTGAAAAGTAAGACTAACTCTTCTTTTAAGAAGAAATATCAACACATCCATTTTTAAGTGAAAACAAAAGTTTTCCCCAGACTTCAGGAACTTTATGTGGCAGGGATTTGAAACAGTCAGCAGCGCCCAAACCCGCATCTGCTCTTAACTCTTGAGGGAAATGGAGTTAACTCCATCCAAGGTCAGCGGAGGGAGGATACTTTGTGTCTGTCACATAACTGAGGTAGGGATGGCAGCTGCCTTCCGCACCACACACACACACACACACACACACGCACACACGTGCACGCACACACACGCACACACATGCACACACACGCATACACACACACGCACACACATGCACGCACACGCACACACACACATGCACACACATTCACGTACACACACGCACACACATGCACACACATGCGCGCACGCACACACACACACATGCACACACACGCATACACACACACATGCGCGCACACGCTTTCTTTTACCCTGACCCCATCCTCCCCAACACCTGCCTCCAAAAGCAGCCACCAATAATGACCAAAGAAGCCACTTTATTCCTTGAGATGGATTTCTGGGACTATTAGTCTGCAGTAGTCTGAATATAGTTGGCCCCCACAACCTTATAGGGAGTGGCACTATTAGGAGGTGTGACTTTGAAGGAGTGGGTGTGGCCTTGCTGGAGGAAGTGTGTCACTGAGGGGACAGGCTTTGAGGTCTTTTGTTTAAGTCTCACAGCCAGTGGACTTGGTTCCCTGAAAGCCAAGATGTAGCCAGCACCATGTCTGCCTCTGTGCCGCCATGCTCCCTGCCATGATGATAATGGAGTGAACCTCTGAAACTGTAAGCGAGCCACCCCAATTAAGTGTTTTGTTTATAAGAGTTGCTGCGGTCATGGTGTCTCATCACAGCTATAGAAACCCAAACTAAGACATAGATCTCCCTTTCTGTCAAGCATCCCTAAAAGCTAAGCAAGAAGGCCGCCAGTCCTCCCACTTCCCAGGAGGCTCCAAGGAAAGTCATGGAGGTGACAGATGCGTAGACCCAGGCCCAAGTTCACTCTGAGGTCTACCACCAACCTCCTGAATGGCCCTGAGTTGCCCAAGGACCTATAGATAGGGCAAAGGAGCAAACAGGAGGTGAAAGGCAACTCATAAGGAAACCCCCCTCCCCACCATTTCTACCGACACAGATATTGATATTGATGTCTCCATACCTATGTTCTCACAGATCCCAAATCACATACACCCAGAATGTCGTTCAGCCAAGCCCACCAGTTGCCCTCAGGCCAAACACATTACGGTAAACCTGCTTCCAAGGATGTTTATTATGGGTCAGAAGCCTAAAGAAGCCCCAGTTCAATTTAACCACTGAGGAGGCCAGCAGAATGCTTTGAGCCGGTTTCATGCAGGAGAGGTATCTTTAGAAGCAACGGTCTGGAGGCATGCTCTCCAACCAAGCCAAGAGATGGCCACAGCTCACCTGGGGCATCTGGCAATGTGCTATTATTTCCTGTAGACATACTGGACTCTGGCAAGGAGCCACGGACTCTCCAAGGGAAGAGCTATGTCCTCCTTACCTGAAGGGAAGCCAGGTCCCTAGAATCAGCAGGTGTGTACCGATGGCACCAGGGAGAAAGCAGTGGTCACCTTGACTTGCCATGGCTTGGGAAATAGGCAGTTCCTGAAAAGCCGGCATCTCTGAATCCTGAAACACAAAGGTTCACAATCAGTGTGTGTCTGCATCTTTCTCTCTCTGTCTATCTAGATGTCTCTCAGTCTTCCAGATTCTCGGAGATATCGATGCACGGGAGTGTTTTTACTGAGCTTCTGAGTTTGAATTATCACATGGATTTCTATCCCGCTCCATCTGCTTCCAGAACTGTGTGCAAACACTTACATCCAAAGCCCAGAAAAAGGGAGGAGGGACATAAAACATTTTTATTTGTCCTGACCAGAAAAGACAGACAATCCAGGATGTGTGAAAGAAAGTCAGAAAAAGAAAGGGAAACAGATTGTCAGTCCTGGTCATAGCCCACAAGGAGCCTCGCAAACCCAAACAAAGAGGCGCCTAGCTACAGATAAACTAAGACCCAGTACGTAGTTCACACCCGACCACGCAGCCTTGCGAGTCGTCTCCCTCATACAGACCTGGGATGAAACCCTGACTCTCCAGCTTGCTACTGTATGGGCTTGAACAAACCACTTAGCCTGAGACTCGGTTCCCTCCACTGTGAAACAGGACGGCCACCAAGGTGCCAAGTAAATGAGAATGGCGAAACAGGGTAGCGGTGCTGACGGTGGAGGGTTAGTAAAGATAAAAACATTGAAGGTGGTGATGGTAGCGAGAGCAAAGGGGATTAGTCGCGGGGAGCGTGGAGATTGTGGCGAAACTGGGGGTGATGGTTACAAAGGTAATGGTGATGGTGGTGACTGGTGGAAGACCTGGTGGAGGGGATGGTGTTGGAGGTGAGGATGGTGGTGATGGTAGATACTGAGGGGGCAGATGGTGATGGGGATCATAGTGGTAGAAAAGAGAGTGGTGGTGGTAATGGTGATGGTAGTGATGATTGTTGAGTAGAGGTGACGATCATAACAGTGGCAGTGGTGACAATGGCACAGAGGTGACATCGGTAGAGGGAGAGGTGGAGATAACGGGGAGGATGGTGATGATAACGGTAATGGCGGTGACGGTGGCAGTATTGGCGGAGTGATGCTGTGAACAGCAATGATGCTCATGGTGGTGGTGGTGACGGTGTTAGTAAACACGAGAATGCCGTAGGTGGTTACAGTGGTGATGCTGGAGACAGCAGCAATGACAGTGGTAATTAATGGTGCTGATAGAGGCGGTGGTGGCTGTTGGATATAGTGGTATAAGCGGAGAAGCTGTGGGTGGGAGGGGACAGTGGGGGAGATGGTTGCCATGGTGCTGCTGGAAGTGGCAGGGGCCTGGTGGCTTTGCTCATTCTGAGGCCTTCCTCAATTCTGTCTCCCTTTAGGAAAGCCAATGACAGCATGTCTCCTCAGGGGACTTCCCGAGTCACCATGACACACTGAAATCTCTTCTGCTGAAGTCAAATAGGACATGGATTTTGAACTCCTCAGCAAACCCAGCCCGGGCCACACCCAGGATCGGGGAGCGCTTGAGTGAAGACACCCAGAGTTTGCCTTCTCCCTCTGACTCAGTGGCTCTCAACCCTCCTAACGCTGCCACCCTTTACTGCAGTCCCTCCCATTGTGGCGACCCCCAACCACAAAACTATTTTCTTGATACTTTGTAACTGTAATTTTGCTACTGTTATGAACTGTAATATAAATATCTGATATTTCAATGGTCTTAGAAAACCCCTTCTTGCCTCCAAAGTCCTCAGTTTCCTCACATAGGGTTCTTCCCACTCTCCCCCCTTCTCCCTTTCCCCCTACAAACCTGATTTTGGAGGCTCTCGGGTGAAAATAAGCCAAAGAGAACACTAAAATACAGTTCTCACACCGAAGCCTTCCTCTCTGCATCCCAGCTACCATGATGAGATCGTCAAAGTCCAGAAAACAAACTAGAAACCAAGGTGAACTGTTGGGGAATATTCCTTTCAGGTGTGTGACTTTTGTTTACGCTGCAGCTGTTTAACTCTGTGAAGCTGTGTTATTACTGTGCCTGTCTAAAACGCCTGATGGTCCTAATAAAGAGATGAACGGCTAATAGCGAGGCAGGAGTAAGGATGGGCGGGGCTGGCAGGCAGAGAGAATAAATATTTCTGATTTTTTTTTTTTTTGGTTTTTCAAGACAGGGTTTCTCTGTGGTTTTGGAGCCTGTCCTGGAACTAGCTCTTGTAGACCAGGCTGGTCTCGAACTCCCAGAGATCCGCCTGCCTCTGCCTCCCGAGTGCTGGGATTAAAGGCATGTGCCACCACCGCCCGGCCAGAGAGAATAAATAGAAGCAGAAGCCTGGGCAGAGAGAGGAGGAACAAGAGAAAGAGAACAAGGAGAGGAAGACGTCAGGGGAGCCACCCAACTACACCGCAAGCCATGGAAAAAAAGTAAAGAAAAGTATACGGAAATACAGGGAAAAGCCCAGAGGCAAAAGATAGTTGGAATAACATAAGAAAAGCAGGCAACAACAAGCCAAGCTAAGGCCAGGCATTCATATCTTAAGAAGAAGCCTCCATGCGTGATTTATTTGGGAGCTGGGTGGTGGGCCCCTCAAAAAGCTAAAAGAGGGCGGTGGTGGCGCACGCCTTTAATCCCAGCACTCGGGAGGCAGAGGCGGGCGGATCTCTGTGAGTTCGAGACCAGCCTGGTCTACAGAGCTAGTTCCAGGACAGGCTCCAAAGCCACAGAGAAACCCTGTCTCGAAAAACCAAAAATAAAAAAAAAAAAGCTAAAAGAGTCAAACATCACACAGCAGTGAATCTCAAAACAGTGAGAACAAATTGAAGTCAGAAGAATTTTGAGTCAAGAATTGAGTGGCAATATTTTAAATGTACTAGGATTTCTTCTTTTCAGTACTTATTAATTGTACAAAACCATGGTTTTTATTGTGACATTTTTCGCCCACACACATATAAACTATTTTTGAAAGACAAATTTGAAGAATATTAACCGAGAGCTCATTTCATCCTTCAGCAGAGGGTTCTGGAGAACAGAGCCATGAAGTAATTCTGCAGGAAGTACGTCCTGTGGAGATCTGGGAAGTGTGGTACAGTGGGGCTATGAGAGCTGAGTCACATCGTTGGCTCGGGTCTGGATCCACTGGCAGCGATCCACGCCAGCGCCTCACACCCCCATCTCACATCTGCAAGCTGGACGTTCATCTATGCAAAGGTGGAAAAAATGGTTTCGAAATGGTGAAGGGCTCTACAAACATGAGAGTCTTGTTTGTTTTATTCTCTGGTTCGCTTAAACATCTACTTTCTTTTTATTTGTTTATATTTTTTTTTGAGAGCTGTGTATCACAGGTTGGATGCAAGGCTGCTATGTAGCTGAGGATGACCTTGAACTTCTGACCCTCACGTCTGTCTCCTAAATGTTGGGCTTACGGTTATGCGCCACCATGCCTGGTTTACCTGTAGCTGGGAATTCAGCCCCAAGCTTCATCCATCATAGGCAAGCTTTATCCTCTAAGCAACATCCCCAACCCTGAACATATTTTTAAAATAAACTTCCATCCTAGCAAGGATATGGTTCCCATCTGTCCTTGCGTGAGATCAGTGACCCCAGCTCATTCTGCTTCCACTTTCCTGAGCCCCTGGGTTATAAGAAGCTCTGTAATAAAGGGAGAGATGCCTGTCACAGTCTCACATCAAGAGCTATCTGCAATTGGGCAGCGTCTAAGACTTTTCTTTCTACCCACTATGCTCTCTTCCTAGCCTCCTGACCCGGCTGCTTACTTAGCCCATCACTCCTATTGCAGGAAACCTTCCCTCCCCCCATCTTCTACTCCACCTCGTGGTCCTAGAACAGCTCAAACACCGGTCTCTGCATCCCTCCCCCCAGCTCTGGACTCATCAGTTGACTGTGGTCCACACCATTCTCAGATGTGAGTTGCATGGAAGCCAGGTCTAAGCTGTCATTTGTCTGCACGTCTCCAACCTTAAGGACATTAGGAAGGGTTTATTTATTAGTGTCAAGAGCCTATTTATACTCTATTCACTCAGAGATCAGGTGCCAAATACATCAATGAAGAAATGGCCAAAATACAGGGGCACATTTGACCTGGAAATTTTCAAATACAATGCCCAAAGCAGTGATGACACGATCCCAAGGCGGCCCAAGTCTTTCCTAAGGTTGAGGGATGTGTCCTCCTCCAACTCACTAAAAGCTCTGACACCTGGGTAAGCTCCAAAGTTCTCTGAGATGATGGGGACATTTATTCCTTTGTCCTCTGTTTCTCGCTGCCCTTGAAAGCACTGATCTGATTTCAGTATTCACGGAAAAGTATCCTAGATGTCTCCGGGCCAGGGGATGTTCCCAGCGCCTTCCCTACTTTCTATCACGTCTGCCTCTGTCACCATTAGAATCTGGGCCTGAGTGGGAACCAAGAGCTTCTCCCACATCCCACCCCCAGACTGACTGTCGGGGACAGGTTGCTTAGCCTGATGGGACAGCGACAGAACAGAGGGAGGGACTAGATTTGCCTTTAGGTTAGAGCAGACCACAATCACCAGGGCTAGAGAAGTACCTAAGCCGGGCTTAATTCAGCCTCCCAAAGAATCTTTACCACTTGTCAGAACATCACTGGATGCCAACTAAAGAATAAACAGTCATCCCACACAAAGCTAATTAGAGAGATGCTCGTCACAAACAAGCAAATGGGTTGACATTTATCACGTAAAAACATATACAGTGTTCTACAGTATAAATGAGAAAGGAGAAACAGCATTGGAAGAAGGGAAGGAAGGAGGGGAGGAGAGAAAGAAGAAAGGGAAGGAGAGGGGAGGAAAGGGAGGAAGGAGTCAGAAAAAAGAAATAAAAAGGGAAGAGAAGGGAAAGGAAGAGTGAGGGGAGGCAAGAAGGAAGGAGGAAAACCACACGCTTTACATCGACATTTATAGTGTAAGAAGCCATGCCCAAGTGGGCTGGTAACTTAAAGGCTACTGGCTGAAGGATTTCCTACAGCACCACACGTTCCCATGTAAATGGCTGCTGACATATAGTTGGTGCTCTGCCCCCTGATCCTAAGGTCTGCATCTTGGCCTGGGAACCATGGCTGGAGGTGAAGAGTAACACAATGAACCAATGTTTCCTGAGGACAGTGTGTGGTAAAATATCTCCCCGTAGTCTAGGACACACACTTGGGAGCTTCTCACACCCTCTACCCCCGTCAACCCAACAGTATCAGAAAGACAGCTTGTGCTGGGAGTGGCGGTATACCCCTTAAACCCCAGTACTTGGGAGGCAGAGGTAGGTGGATCTTTGTGAGTTCAAGTCCAGCCTGGTCTAGAAAGTAAGTTCCAGGACAGCCAGAGTTGTCACACAGAAAATCCCTGCAGGGAGAGGAGGAATAAAGAAAGAAGACAGCATACTTCCAAGACTGGCCTTCAGTGGGTACTCGGTTCTCCACAGAACCACACCGCCAACTGCCAGAAAAGGATTAGGGGTCTTACCCTGGTTCCCAGTGAACAAGCGTGGGTGTGGGTCTCAACAAGTGAAGAATGAATGAATCTGCCTGCACGGTTTCCTATATCTATTCTAATCCAGAGTAAGTAAAACCATGAACATGGCCTAGAATAGGAGGAAAAGCCAGACAACAGCAGGCCAGCACCAGTCCTGAGATTGCTGAGCCAGACTAAGAACCCTCCAGACTCGAAGCCCGATCCTACCTGCTGCTCTTTGGCTGGGTGCAACTCGACAGGCCACTTAATCGCTAAGCACTCTGTTTCTTTATTAGTATAATAGAGAAAGAAGTTTGTGATATCACCTTCCCCGGACTGCTGAAAGATTAAAGGGTATAATTCCTGTAAGGCATTTAAGACAATGCCAGGGACCAAGGAAGTATCCTCCAACAAAGGACAGCCATCGTTATCACTGTCATAATCATCGCTGCCGTTCAGCTCCTTCAAAAGGATGGATCAGCCGAAGTGGAAGCAGTGACCACCGCACTGTCCTGTCTGGAAGACCCAGCCCAGCTTCTGAGAAGAGACTCGCCAAGAAGGGCCAAATCAGCAAATCTTACAGTGTCTCCACCACTTTTGTAACAAGAGAGTACCACTCAGGCATTTGGTTACAGTAACCAAAAAGCTAACACAGGCCCAGAGAGTTAAAAACAATTTATTTAACACACATGAAATCTAGAAGAAAAATATTGGTCCAGGATGCCTTGTTCACTATAAGATGTCACAACTCTCTGGTCCCCCAGTCCACAAAGATCTCACTGCTGAGAGATCCGGGAGGAGGGAGTAGTGCCTTTGGTTGTCTACCCATGTGGAGACCCCACCAGACCCCAATGGATAGTTCCCATCCCCTGCTCACATGGAAGGGCCTGATTCAACTAAATGGATCACTAAAACACCCAAAAGTCAAGAATCTGGAAAAAGGGGTGGTAGGCATGTGGGAGGAGTTATGGGGACGGTAGGAACGTAAAAGGGGGAGGAAAAAGGAGTTCTCACAATTTATTATATATAGTAGAAAACTGTCAAAGAACACTAACATAGTTAAATGTGCACCAACTGTTTAAAATAACATCCCTGCAGATTTTCAAAATATTTTGCACGAGTTTTCTGGTCTAGTCCAGTACTTCCCTCATAAGGTGAATCAATAGGTTTAGGGAGAAAGCTTGGTTTAATTAAGAAAAGCTAAAAATCAGTGTCTAAGCCAGGCAGTGGTGGCAGGGGCAGATGAATCCTTGAGTTCAAGGGCAGCCTGATCTACAGAAACAAATTCAGGATAGCTAGAGGTTACACAGAGAAATCTTGTCTCGAAAAAAACAAACAAATAAATAAATAAAAAAAAAAGATCAAACAAAACAGTGTCTTCCAGCACCCAGGTCTGGGGCTTCACTGAACTCCTGGGATGCTCCCTCGCTCCCTGGATGTACAGTGTC
This sequence comes from Microtus pennsylvanicus, assembly GCF_037038515.1. Taxonomy (NCBI): domain Eukaryota; kingdom Metazoa; phylum Chordata; class Mammalia; order Rodentia; family Cricetidae; genus Microtus; species Microtus pennsylvanicus. The sequence goes on from NC_134596.1 coordinate 22,661,984, forward strand.
AAGTTATGTTGACAAAGTGCCCTGTTAGCCTCAGTTTCATCCTGCGACGGTCTTGCCTTTGAGCACCCAGTTCTTTCTGCCCAGGGACTAAAGCGAGCGTTTTTTTGAAGCTCAGCTTTGGGCAGGAAGGCACTGGTATTTGAAAAACAGCATGCTTCCCTGCCTGTGTGCTCATCTCACTTGGGGGTAGGAGCTCAATCCTAGAGACTATTAACACCTGACCCAGGGGCAGAGAGAATCAAAACCACAGGGGAGGCCACTAAGAAGGGCTTGGCCTTCATTCAGCTACACACAAAGGAACCGGTTTAAAGACAAGGGTTTCACAATCTCGTCTGCTTTTTTTTTTTAATTATTACACTGATATCTATTAATTTTGAATCTGTGTATGTGTACATGTGCACACGTGTGGAGGAGCCTGTGTGGAGGTCAGAGGGCAGGAAGAAGTCAGTTCCCTTCTTCACACTATCTGAGTCCAGGAACATGTCTTAGGCTGTAACAATGAAGTAGAATAGTTTTTTGGTAAACAAATTTTGCACGTATGAGAGGCAACTTAATATTCACTAAACAATTTTGGAACTCTAAGCATATATAACCCTTTGAAATTGGGGCTAAATATGTCTACTTGTACATAGTCAAGGGGACTATTGGGGGTGCAATAATTTTAGCCACGAAGCCGGACAGCGATGTTAGTAAGAAATTGAGGTGCAGAAAGGCATTGTGAAAGCTAACAGGATTGTCCCACACGGTGAGTGGTGCTGCAAATTGATTAATTAATTTATTTTTATGTTTGTTTAAAGATGCATGTCATGACGTGGGGGAGGGGGTCAGAGGACAGCTTGTAGGAGCTGGGTCTCTCCCACCACCATGTGGGTCCTGGGGAATACCACGCAGGTTGATAGGCTGGGCAGTAAGCTAGCTGCTTCACCTGCTGAGCCGATCTCACCAAACCCTGGGACTTCTAAACCAGCAAAGGACTACTCCTCATTGCAGCTGCAATCCGAGAAAGCGAAATCCACATAAAGCAAAGACTCGATTGTCCATCGAACTTGGAGTTAGGTTTGCAACTCCCACAGTATACAGAGATTCCACCCCCACCCCATAATAGGTCATAAACACATTGGGAGGTCATGCAGGATATGGGGCACTTGGTTACTGTGGCAGGATCTAGGCACTGAGATGGTTGACTTCTTCGTCTCTATGTAGCCTGCTGTCTCTACAATGGTGAAAACGCCCATGCTCTACACACCCCTTAGTGGGATGGAGAGCAGCTTCTATACAGGATACACCCAGGGCTCAGGATCATTGGGAAAAGAAAACAATACAATCCACAGTAGGGAAAAGGCGATCAAAGGGACAAGTGAGGACAGGACAAACTATGAATATATGTATTTACATCAGTGTATCCATTGATACAGTAGGGAAAAGAAGAATATGAACATGTGTATTTACATCAGTGTTTCCATTGAAATGCGTCAGACTAGAAGTAAAGAGAGTTCCCTGAGAGCTGAGTTTCACGGGAAGGAAATGCACCAGGACATATATCAAAGGAAGCCACGAGCTGTACAGTTAAACCTCCTCATTCCTGGAGTGTTTTCCCCAACAACCTCGGGAGAGACCAAGGTTCCAAATCTTATACAGACTATATTTTCCTACAAATAAAATTAAATTTATAAACTAGACATGCAAGAGATCAACAGCAGCCGGGAAGTGGTGGTGCACACCTTTAATCCCAGCACTTGGATGCAGAGGCAGGTGGATCTCTGTGAGTTCGACGCCAACCTGGTCTACAGAGCTAGTTTTAGGACAGCCAGGGCTATACAGAAAACCCTGTTTCAAAAAACCAGAGAGAAGAGAGAGAGAGAGAGAGAGAGAGAGAGAGAGAGAGAGAGAGAGAGATCGAGAGATCGAGAGAGATCAGTGGCAAAAAATCAATAAGAAAGCAAACTGATTACAAGAGCATACTGTTTCAAAAGTTATGTGTCTGTGTTCTCTTCTAAATGTCTGTGTACATGGTGTGGGTGTGAGTGCATTTTCTCATCTGTGCACTTGTGTGCACGTACAGAAGTTAACGTGGAATGTCTTCCTTGTTCACTCTCCACTTTATTGACTGAGGGAGCATCTCTCACTGAACCCAGAGTTTGCCAGGCCTGGTGACTTCATCCAGCCAACTCGCCCTAACCCTGTGTCGGCGTCTGCCCCCTGAGTGCGGAGATTACAGGCAGTGGGCACCAGATTACTGACTTTTTACATGGGTGCTAGGGATCTGAACTTCTGTTCTTTGCTTATGCCACAGGCACTCCATGCACTGAGCCACCCTCCAGCCCTCTCAGGATCCTGCCGTACTGTTCCGGCCTACCTACTGTTGTGACGATGTGGGTTGATATTTAGAGAAGCACTCATAGATTCTCTTGGATACAGTCACAGGGCCAGCATCGCTATTCTTGGGCTTTGAGTCTGTCACTAGGTAGAATAAGGGTGACTTCAATGTAAAGATGGAGTGCCACAGCAAGCTTTTAACTTTTTTTTAATTTTTTTGAAAATTATATATATGATTACTATATTGACATCATTTCTACTTCTCCCTCTCCCCCATCCAGCTCCTTCTGTGTCTCCCCTCCCCCTCAAATTCATGACTTCTTCTATTATTACTGTTTTACACACGCATACAAAACCTATTGAGCCCATTGAGTGTTACTCATAGGTCCACGTTTAGGGCTAACCCATTTGGGATAGGCTAATCTCTGGAGAAGACTGACTGACTCTCCTCTGAAGCTATTGATTGTCTGTAGCTCCTCAGCCAGGGGTGGGACCTTGAGAAATTTTCCGGGTCCACGTTCTGCCACAGTCAACTCGACAAGGGACTGACCGGTAGCTATTGCCAAATGGAAGGGGGATTCACATCCAGGACAGGGTTGAGACGGATGGGGTGGGATTTTGTCACCTCACCAGAACACCATACAACTTCAGGCTTGTGCATACTTTATTTCAGGAATTTTCCATTTAATGTTTTCAAACAGTGTTTGGCTTTGGATAGCTGACTCCGTTTTCATACAAGGTCAGGCATGGCTTTGGATAGCTGACTCCGTTTTCATACAAGGTCAGGCATGGCTTTGGATAGCTGAGTTCGTTTTTATACCAGGATAGGCATTACCATGGTTGGTTATACAGAAATCAGATTTTAAAAAGGGAAAAAAGTAAAATCGACTCTAAAAGAAGCCATTTGATACTAATAAATAAGATGAAAATTGCCCAGTATTTAAATCTCTGCCCACTCCACATTCTCCTTAGTGGTGGGCTCGCTAAACGTTTATCAGGCACTCAAATCCCAATAAGATCTTGACCTTTGGATTCAATGAAATTTATTCAGGAAAATCTGGGCTGCATTTGGGAGTAAAGAAAGGGAGGAACTGAGGCTTCAGGCCTCGGTTTGGGCCCTGTGGGGTTCTTAAGCACAGGTAGGGCTTACAGGGCACTTTGGGGAAAGTCATGAGCTGAGCAGATAGCCTTGGGGTTCCTTTGGGACTGTGTCTTGGGTGGGGATGTTCGGTGTCTACAGGGAGGTTCTAGCAGATGGCATCGAACTTTGAGGCTTGGTAGTTTTGGGGTCAGAGCGCATCTTTGGCTGGAGAGGCTGCACAAGAGCCATAACCACTTACCTGAATTTGTAGGGGTGGGGCGCTGGTTGAGTTCCGGCTTACAGATCAGTTCCAGATCTAGCCGCTAACAGCTCCCTGCTACTGTCAGGCCCAGCTACATCACAACCCTGATTCGGTCCCCTCGACTGCTCCCATTCAAATGGCTCTCCTGATAGCTCCTTCGCCCTCCCTTGTCCCCCGTAGATGTTTAGAATCTATGTATGTGTGCCTCTGTGTATGTATCCTCTGTCATCAGTCCATGGACATCAATGACCTATCATCAATCTCTCTATCGATCCTCTGCCCGTGCATGCATCATGGTATCTAATCTAATCTTCATAAAACATAGTTTTCCTGAGATACGACTCAGATTCTGCAGAAACCGTCTGTCTGAAGAGGTTCGGCTGCTCTTATTTTAACCATAGTCATCTTCAATTCTAACAACCAAAAATAGGTCTGAATTTTAACAACAACAACAAAAAAAATAGGTCCAATTTGGTCTTGGAAACAAAAGGAGTCATCTTGTGGAAGAGTTTCATATTTTTAATTTTGATTAAAATATACATAACATTGGCCATTTTACCCACTTATAATCTGCTTCAAGGAGATCATGACCCTGCTCTGTGTACCACAGTATGTACCAAGGATAGAAGCAATTGAGGTAAGACACAAAGGGTTAAAACAATGGTTCTGGAAGTGCCTAAGCTGAAAGACTGGCTTTTAACCTTCCAGTCCTGGTTGGATGAGCTTGCAGTCCTACCACGCATGACAGGTGTCAGGGTGTGGCTTCCACTCATGACTTCTGGCATGCCTGAACTGACCTACTCCGTTCAGTGAGCTGGCTCTGCTAAACTCTCGTTTGGATATCATGACAACTTGATGTAACAGTACACAAATTCCTAAATTCTCATATTCAATTTGCAAATCGGTTAAAACACATTGTATGCATGGGGCCATGAATCATACCATAAATGACATCACATCAGAGACGTCTTCCTGAATGAGTCCCCCTCTAGTTTTCCTCCTGCTTTACCCTCTTACACATAGATTCTCTTCTTCTAGAAGAATCCAGAGGGCCTCGGTCACATTTTGGTCCCAGCTGTGCTTTCTGAACTTCCCAGCAATGCCAAGCTGCCATTGGGAGCCATTTCCCAACCTCTGCCGACAGGTGGCTGGCTTGCAGCCAGGAGCCCACTCCTGTCCTCAAGGCCAGCCTCCTTCATGGCCACAGGCCATCTTAGCTCATTTCCCGAGCTCTGCGCATACTGGAGGGACTTGTGGAACCTCAGACCCGGGCAAAGAAACCAGTCTGGGGGTGGAAGTTGGAGTAGGAAGCTCTTGGACCCTCGGGCAGTTGTTAAGGAGAGGGCAGCACCAAAGAAAAGACAGTTACCAAATGCAAAATGGCAATAATAGCAGGGGACCGGGAAGCCTTTATTGAGACGCAACAGTCAAACCACATAGTTGTTAAATGACCATAACTCTGTCTTAAATAATAAGTTCAGCTGGTCTCTATTTAACATAATGGCTGCCTATTAAACTTAAATTAAGTACAGAGTTAAATGTCTCGAGGACACAAAAACCCCGAAACAACTGCCAAGCCCAGAACGAAAGCACTGGCAGGAATGAGCTCTGAGCTTGTCCCCTGGTTTGGGTATGCTCTGCAGCCCTGTCCCCCTGCCCAGCTGCCTGCACTTGGAAAATGCTATTTTCCAGAACTGGGGAGGGGTGAGAGACTGGCTTCATTGTGCTTTTCAATTTTAACCGTATCTCAGACGCTTCTAGTTTCATACACACCCCTAAATAAACTGGAAATGTATATAGAAATATAAAGAAAACATATAGAAATGCCTCCAAGAAACTCTATGAGGCCTCTCTGGGCTCAAACATGCCAGAACGGCTGTGGGTTCTGCGCTTCCTTTGTACTTCACCCCATGCCATAGAGCACACCTCACCCGAGACTGAGATCACAGAGCCTGTTGCCTACCGACCCCCACCAATTCTTTCTCCTCCTGTCATTATCAACTAGCCCATCCTTCCGTCCTCCCTAAATTCCCTCCTCTACAAAACACTGTGGACCTACTATGTGCTAACACTCAGGTAGCAGTGTAGTGGGAGCAAAAGCAGGCATCGGGGGGCTTAACTTTTGGTAGACGAGGCAGGCATTGCTTGGTGTGGTCTTTCCCCAAAGCATCTTGTCTCCTGCCCCTCTGTCTCTAGGAATAAAAGATCCTCTTCGCCTCATCATTCCTCTCTTTTCTGTCTTTGTTCTCCTTCCCTAGGGGCCCGCCAAGCACACCCTTGTACTGGCAATCTTCACAGTTCCCTCTGGATACAACCGGCAGGAGGATGACCTTTCTGACTTTATGCATTCCTGGAGATGGTGCACCCACGGCTTAGAGGACCCTAGGCAAACACTCTATACTCCTGAGCCATCTTTTAAAGGTTTAGTAGTTTGCCTTGATGACTTTGCTGTATTCTATGGCTAGCAAGTGCTACTAAAGATTGTCTCCTCAGTGCTCACAACATCTGGGGCTTTGCCACAAGCGCCCCTCAGTTCAGATGTACCCCTCAGTCCTCTTGACCTGTATGAAGACTCTCATCCAACAAGACTCAGCTGTCATTAGCTCTGGTCACCTCCTCAAGGCTTTTCTGGACCTGCTACTCCACAACAACGAATCTGGCAGCTCACTTCCTGGCAGTGTCTTATGGATCCTTCTAACGCTCAAACCTGTGGAGACTTCTGGCAAAGCCTCCGTAGGCCTTATGGCACTGCTGTGAGACTGTGGTCCCCAGTGTCAGAGCCCTGAAAATTTATCTTTCCTCCATCTCCCAAACTCTGAGAAGGACATGCATGCTACCAGCTCTCTCCTGCTTGCTGCAATACAGAGACAAACATCCAAGAGATGGAGGGTCGCCCAGCTGGCAGAATGTGTCCCCCCGAATCATGTAAACCAGGCATAATCTCTACACTTGAGAGGTGGAGGCAGAAAGACCAGAATCAAGGCCATTCTCAACTCTATATTGAGTTCAAGCTCAGCCAGAGCTAAGAAAGACCTTGTTTGTCTCATGAAAAACAAAAAGCAAAAAGAAAAGAAAAAAAACAGAGAGAGACCACCACTGGTGGCACACACCTTTAATCCCAGCACTCAGGAGGCAGAGGCAGGTGAATCTCTGAGTGTGAGGTCAGCCTGGTCTGCAAAGCAAATTCCAGGATGGCCATGGCTGTTACAGAGAGAAACCCTGTCTCGTAAAAGAGAGAGGAGGGAGGGAGAGGTAGCTCTCTCTAAGCCTGCCTCCCAGCTTCCCCAGATCTGCTTCTCTTTACCACACAGTCACAGCCTCAGTAGGACAGTGATTGTTATTTTGTGTTTAGTTTTTGCCTATTATCTGATACTTCCTCTCCTGGAGAAGACTGGTGATGCCTAGCATCCCTCCAAGTCCCCAATAAACAGCAGATTTCATAGCTTTTCTGTAGGGAGCATTTCAGGAAATGTTGGGAATGTCTTCCTGCTGTGTTTTCTGAAATGCTCCTTATAGAAAAGCTGTGAGAAGGGGGTCCCCAAGGCTGATGGGGGCAAGGAGCTTTGAGAAGGGGGTCCCCAAGGCTGATGGGGGCGAGGAGCTTTGAGAAGGGGGTCCCCAAGGCTGATGGGGGCGAGGAGCTTTGAGAAGGGGGTCCTCAAGGCTGATGGGGGCGAGGAGCTTTGAGAAGGGGGTCCCCAAGGCTGATGGGGGCAAGGAGCTTTGAGAAGGGGGTCCCCAAGGCTGATGGGGGCGAGGAGCTTTGAGAAGGGGGTTCCCAAGGCTGATGGGGGTGAGGAGCTTTGAGAAGGGGTTCCCCAAGGCTGATGGGGGCGAGGAGCTTTGAGAAGGGGGTCCCCAAGGCTGATGGGGGCGAGGAACTTTGAGAAGGGAGTCCCCAAGGCTGATGGGGGCGAGGAACTTTGAGAAGGGGGTCCCCAAGGCTGATGGGGGTGAGGAGCTTTGAGAAGGGGGTCCCCAAGGCTGATGGGGGCCAGGAGCTTGCTGCTGCCTTTGGTTTTCCTCTGGCTTGGAAGGGTTCATTCATGGCAGGCTAGTGCTGTGGAATATTAGTTAAAGATGTATTACATTTGTTTATGCTGTGTAACATTTGGTTAATGATGCAAAAAAATGTGCTGCATTCTTCTGTTTTGCATCTGTTTAACTCTGGGAAGCTGTGTTATGTTGCCTGCCTAAAACACCTGGTTGGCCTAATAAAGAGCTCAACAACCAATAGCTAGGGAGGAGGAAAAGGATAGGCAGGGCTGACAGGCAGAAAGAATAAATAGGGGGAGAAAAAGAAAAGAAGGAGGAGAGAGAGGAGAGGACGCTAAGGGCCAGCTACCCAGCCACCCAGCCACATAGTCAGCCACAGAGTAAGAAAGGAAGAAAGATATATCAAAGAGAAAAAGGTAAAAGCCCAGAGGCAAAAGATGACAGGGTAATTTAAGAGACGTTGATAAGAAACAAGATGGAAGTTAATATATTGCTGCCACTGGGGGACATGATAACATGGGGCCAGAGCTGCTTATGGGAGTCACGCCTGAGTCCATGGCCCTGTCACAGCCTGGGTCTGTGTTGATGTTCATGGCTTCGGTAACCACTAAAGTCTATGTGATGACCAGGGTCTGGGCTGTCACCTGAGGCCAGGGGGATCTGAGGGTCTTACTGCAGCCAGGGCCATGTTAAATGTGAAGTATTTTCCTGTGGGTGTCTCTTATTCCACCCTTAGGTGACGGCGAGCGCCGCGTCTTGTGATTTTCAAGGCTGTCACTTTCCTTTTTGGCTGCTCTCCCGAGCTCTGATGCTCCCCTTTCAGTTCCCTGTGTGCTGGGACCGCTGTACAGCTCTACCAGCCAGGAGATGAGCAGGCAGGTCGTCTAAACTATCATTTCCCTTTGGAGCTGTCGGTGGGGCATTTCAGCATTATTCTATGAAGAGAGGAAGTGGATCGGGTAAGGATGACTGTCACTGGACCGGTCATCACTGCCCCCACCCAAACACGGCTGCAGGGCACAGATGAGTAACTCCCTCCCCTCCTGTTTAACAGGAATGTAAGAAAAAGAACTGAGATGGCCAACATCTCTTTTTAAGGGACTCTCTGTGCTGCCATTCCTGGAAACTATCTTCTCCTGTTAGGTCTTTTTTAAAAGAGAGGACAGAGGTGCTGAAAAGCCAGGCTGAAATGCCAAGTCTGTTCTCCTCATCCCTTGCCTCCTGGCCTGGTACCCGGCAGCCATAGCTGCCACCTCAGAACCCGGTCCCAAGTGAAAGGAACAAGCGTAACAACCTTGACTCCCTCGAGCAGGAATGGATCGCTCGGTCAGCCATTCCACAACCCTTTGCGGATGCCAGCTACTCAACACTCACCAGGGTAAGTCCCATCCACGGTCCCTGTCATCTAGGAGCCAGTAGGAGCTGGCAGAAGACAGAAACATGTGCTTACCCAGCTTTGACTCTGGAATGAGGACTTATCACCCATGAACAAAGAGCATCTTTTTTGCTCTCATTTAAAAAGGCATCAAGATTGAAATTAAAGATTGAAAGAGCATTATCACATAAATGGGGGCAAAAAAAAAAGTGCTACTTCCCCTACAGCGAGCTCTTCGGCAACAGCATCTTGAGAGTCGGTCAAACTACCTTGTCTGGTCCTGCCAGGAACCGAAGCTGCCCCAAAGCCCCTTGGGCTTGTCAGGCAATGAGTGAACCCGAGGTTTAGCGCTCTGCTGACTTTGACTACAATGAGTTTTGACATGCTAAAGTCTGAGACAAATTTGGAGAAGGGAAGACTCCCCTCAGGATCCTCCCAGGCCACGATACAGAGCATCAGAAACACATGTTTTCATCTGAGCCTCCACGAAGCGGAAAGTGAGACGGGCAGGGGTCCCAAACACAGTAACAGGGACAGAGGAAGGTTCCAGGTGCGTAGGAAGAGGACACACAAGTTAGCGGCAGCTTCGCATTCGGGGTCTAAAAGCAATAATAAGCACAATCCAAAGTTAAGGAATAGAGCCAGCGACAAAATTGCTACAAAGAGAGGCTTTTCAGAGTGAGGAGGTGAGCTCTCCAAGGGTACCTAACTTTCAGGCCTTGCTGGGGAACAGGAAAAGCCTCTGGAAGGCACGGTTTGTTGAGTCCGTCAGAGGTCAACATGGAATTATATATGCTTATCAGGGTGGGCAGAGTGTGGATGATTTTATATCTTAACCCAACCCATCGACCACCAACACCACTAACCTCCTCCATAACTCATGTCTCGTTAGAGCCATGTGCACACTACGGCATGCACACTCTGCAAGAAAAAGTCTTAGTCCACAACTCTTAGTTAAATTTTGCCCCAAATATTCCATTTGGGGTGGCTTTTCTCCTCCTCCTCCTCCCCCTCCTTTTTAAAGTGACTTTAGCAGAAGCAATTTTTAACTGAAGCCACAATTTCTAATTTTTGCTAGAGAGTTATTGACTAATTTGTGAGTCAAAAAGGCTGGTTTTAGCCAGTTCCTGCCGAAGTGGAATGTGCCGTCCCCATCCTTTCCTTTTGCAAATTGCAAACACAGGGCCGTTGTCCATCGTAAACTCCTGGCTCAAGAAATCCAACTTTTCATCATAAATTCTGAGAGAAAAAGCTCGCCTGGGTGTCTCCTGCGCCTCAGCCTGTGTTCCCAGACAACTCACAAGCAACCCAGCCTGTGTTCGTCTCCCCAAAGGCTAACACTGCAGACCTGCCAACAGCTGCAAGTTATAAATAGGACAGCTTGGGACAGTCGGAGGGGAGGGTCAAGAAGCAAAATCTAATAAGTATTCAGATGCAATGGCCAAGAAAACTCTCCAGAGGGATGAGGAAGGAAAACACTGGTGGGGTGTTGCAAACCAAAAGAACAGTCCGGAGGAACGTCATAGAGAATCCTGTGATGGCTGGAACCTGCCCGGCCCAGGGAAACTGAGGAAGCCCTTCAGCCCAGGGACATGACCTGGGAATGCCACCTCCTCTGGATTAGATTTTTTTTTTAACGTATTGCTTAAGAACTTCATGCATGAATATAATGTCTTTTAATCAAGTCCACCCCACCTCCTCCCTTCCAGCTCCCCAGTTATTCCTCCACCACTGATTTTCCTTCCAGCTTCAATGTCCTGCTTTTTAAACCCATTGAGTCCACTCAGTGCTGTCAGCATGCGCATGGGAGTAGGGCCGTCCGTGCTGCCTCTCAGGAGCCCCGTCCAATGAAAACCTACAGCTCCTCTGTCGGGGGTCGCTGTCCATTTCCAGCAGCCCCTCAGCTAGGGCTGTGCTCTCTCCATGCCCTAGCTTTGGCTGACTTGATCTTGTACAGATCTTAGGACACTGTGGTGCCTTTGAAAACCAAAACAAGCTCGGGCATCCAGATCCGGTGGCTGGTTTGGGGAAAACAAGTAGGCAGCCTGAGTCACGGGAGCAGCGGCTTTCACTAAGCATGAGGCACGTGCCCCAGGTAGAGGGTGCCGCTACGGTGCAGCACCCCCTAACTACGCCCTCTACCCCTCCTCACTACATCTCCAGAGTATCACTGTACCTGGCACACTGTTGGCTTTGCTGTCACAGGTCTTCTCTGCTCAGCCTGGCATGCCCTTCCGTCCTCAGCCCTGACTACGCTGGGCTACAGGGTCTTACCTAACACAGTGATTCTCAACCTAGGGGTCACGACCCCTTGGGTCACGTATCAGATATTTATATTACGATTCGTAATATAAGCAAAATTACAATTATAAAGTAGCAATGAAATTATTTTGTGGTGGTGGGGGGTCACCACAACATGTGGAACTGTATTAAGGGGTCACAGTGTTTAGGAAGGTTGAGAACCACTGACCTAACACCTGTGTACGCTGCTATACCAAAACACCATCCACCAAGGGACTTGAAGACAGAAGAAATGTACTGTTCACTGTTCTCTGAAGGCTTGGAAGCCCCAGATCAAGAGTGGATGCCTACGGACGGCTTCCTTGTTCCTAACAGGGTGTTCCTCGTAGCCCCTCCCTCGGTGGGAGGGGCAAGGAAGGAACCTATCTGGAGCCCCTGGAGAGGCACTGATCCCGTTCATTTCTGTCCCATCCTCATGACACAGTCTCCTCCCACGTGCCCAAGTCTGTCACTTTAGGTATTGGTTTTAACACGTGAATTTGGCTCATTCACAAATAGTCGGGCTACAGCACCACCTGAAAACCGTCTGTAAATTAATCTCTGTCAATACTCTCCACCCGGCACCTCCAGGGTAGCCGGGCCAGGTGATGTTTACGGATGAATGGATTGCTCCCTCAGGAAGACACATACAATTTAAAGAAGCCCCACTTAGGGGACCTTCTTTTTTATATACATTCACAATTTATGGCTTCTTTGTTTAGCCATGATGTCAGATGTTCCTTCTAGAAGTATCTTCGGCTTGGGAATTATGAGTAAGCTGTTCCTTTGTAAAAAACAGCTGGGCTGTAAAGGGCAAGATGAGAAACTGCAGGAGGGAGAATCTTCTGTCTTCTACACACATTGGCTTCTCATTTTGTTGTTTTGGTTTGGTTTGGTTTTTCTGGATTTGGGTTATTTGGTGGCGGGGGGGGGGGCAGGTGTGGTTATTTGGAGACTTTTTAAGACAGGGTCTAATGCAGACCAGGCAGGCTTTAAACTTTACGTAGCTGAAGTTGGCCTTGAACTCTGATCTTCCCGCCTCTGCCTCTCAAGTGCCGGGATTACAGGCCTGTGTCGCTCTACACATCTGACGCTGGTTTGTCAACGTTCCGATTTATCGCGCCCAGGAGAACGTGCACGATCGTGAAGAGTTCCACTCATAGGAACTACCTGCCTCTTCCTCCTGTGGGCCTTTGCTTCCTAGAACTCAGGATCTTCCCTAAGTCCATGAGAAGTGGTTCTTCCCTCTGTCCATGTACCACCTTCAGACTTGCTCTCAGAGCTGGGCTAGGAGCATCAAGGAGCCTTCCACCCTCTATTCCCCTCCACCTTCACTTACCGTGTGTGGCGTGTCCCTGTGCATGGCTGACTCGCACCCGTGGAGGGACTCAGCTTCTACGATAACTCAAACCATCATCACCATCCTTGCTTCCTCCCTCCCTAGGGTCTACACAGGCTGGAGTGAAGAGGCAAAGGAAGGGGCAAAGCTGAAGGCGTCTGCCCCACAGGCCCCCAACCAGAGGCCTGAGGTGGTAATGAGTGCCCCACTGCAACCCATCCTTCAAATCACAGTTCACAGTTCCTTGTTCAATCACCATCCCAGGTACAGGTGCATACTGCAATGATCGCAGTAAAATGTCTCGAGAGCCCTGCAGAGCAGAACTGAGGATTCCCTGAAGAATACGGATGTCTGGATGGAATTTCCCCAGATGGAAATCTTAACCTGTGCCCAAGAGTTTCTGCTGTCCTCCTCGCTGGCCTGTCCAGTGGATTTCAGCCTTGCCAGGGCCAACCCCTAATATGGCATAAATCAATTCCTAACAGTAAATATGTGTGCAAGTGCGTGCAAGTGTGTATGTGTGTCCTACTAGTTTTTTCTCTGGTGTTCCCTGACTAGCACACATACAAGTAGCAGAAGGTGTTCGGGGCAATATTATCGTTCTTGCTTGCATTTCTTCTGTATGCTCAATGCTAAGCAAACCCTTTGATATCCTACTAAAGGGTCATGAGAAACAGTGTAAAAACGATGCAAGGACCACTGCCACTGCCATGCACACGCCCCTGGAAGATCTGAGTCTCAGGAGCAAGCAGACCGGTGCTTTTCCATGCTTCATCCCTCCAAGGGTGCGATGTGAGTCACGCACTGGGCTGCCTCACATGCCGTAAACCAAAGAAGAGCCTCCGTGGACGGAAGCACACACTGATGCTCCCAGCCTGGCTCTGAGGCTGAGGCTCATCAGGATAAATGAACAACGGTGTATGGACCCCCTTCAAAGGGGAAAAGGAATCCCTGCCCTGCAGCACTGAGCAAGCCGGGCAGGCCAGGCCTAGAGGAACTTGAAGAGGCCGCATCAAAAGAAAGGAAGGGGGAAGCTGCACAGATCAGTGTCAGGATTCCCCAAGAGACAGAGAGAGGAAGGTGGGTGCGTTGATGAGCTCCCTGGAGAACAGAGCAGCAAAGGACAGGCTGTTCCTCTCCAGGCGAGAACAAGCCAAGAAAAAAAATCCTTGGCAGAAACACAGCTGAAGCCAGTTAACACAGAGGCACGGACAAGATCTCAGCAGCGGGAACAGCGTGGTTCTCCGTGACTTCCCAAGGAAACTGGGTTTCTCCTGCCAGGCGGAGTAGTTCATGCTTGAAGCTCACTGACCACGTGTGCCTAGTTTGAAGGGCATTTGTCCTAATTGGGAAAAGAATTGTAAGACTTCTCACATACCATGAATCGATGATGCTTGAAGACACAAAACAACAAAATCCTCACTAAGTTTCTGCAACAATAAAAGACCTACAGCCGCCAGCAGACACAAGCCCAATGATGCAATTCACTCTTTGGTTTCTGCGGGGAAGGTACTTAACACGGGAAATTAGGTCTTTACAGAAGTGATAAGCAGGCTTGCTGAGTGGCCCCGGACCTGAGATCTTAGCAAGAACTCCCAGATAAGGACCTGCTCATGATAGAGGTGCCAGCCAATAAGAAAGCCACTGTTTCCTCCGTTGACGCAAGGCACCCTGTACTCTGTTCTGAGTCCTTACTTCCCGAGAGATGAACTTCTGCTGTGACTGTCCTAGGCAAACCTAAAAAGCTCCCACAATCCTGGAGGCCCAGTAAAAACATGGTCCTGCCTCACGCCGTCCACTCACTTCTTCCAAATCCCATGAGGTAGATCTGCCTGGGGGAAGCCAGGCCACAGGCCAGAGCCAAGCTGTGAGGGACTGTGGGAAATGGAGCTTGCCACTCCGAAGCCCCTGTGGGGGAACACAGCAGGTCCCTCAGTGGGATCCATCTCAGATAACTTGCCAGGGATATAACTGGGAACACTCAGAAGCAAGCAAACAGAAACCAGGGACTCGAGTATCACAGGAACGTTAGGACTTGACGAAGATCTGCTAAAGTCATGGGAGAAGTTCTGTCAGATACAAGCTCTGTATGGAGCCTGGTAGTATAGGAGATGCCAAGCACTATGGCTGGAACAGGGCTTCACTGTGTGAGAGGAGGAAGTAAATGCAGAGCCAAAGGAAATAAGACCGTGGTTCCTCTCTCTTCCGCTTGCCGGCACTCAGGTTCGGAAACATGGAGTCAAGAAATACTGCAGCTCTGGAGTTATCAGATGCTGACTTTCAAGATGACAGAAACACTTTCTTTATACACCAGATCCCGGGCACTGTCTCTACAACCGACTCGCCCCGTGTTAGAGCTATCGCCTCACTATTGATAGTGTGAGCTTTGGACAAAGTATTAACCACCTCCCTGCGCTGCTTCCATTTTTTTTTTCTGAAAAAATAAATTGAAAAACATAGAAAAGATAATCGCACCAAGTTTCATCAATGAGTTGTTACATATAAAACTGTATTATATTCCGTATAACCTAGTGCCCAACTTATAGGAACGCTCATCCCCCGCAGTTGAAGCTAAGGGAAAGAGAGATGTGCTCATGGTGTGGGAAGTCCTTCTGTATATGTGTTGCTTTTATTGGTTAATGAATAAAGAAGTTGTTTTGGCCAGTGGTGTAGCAGAATATAGCCAAGCAGGGAAATCTAAACTGAATGCTGGAAGAAAGAAGGCAGAGTCAATGAGGCACCATGGAGCCACCAGAGGGGAAACACGCAAGCTGTCAGTTGGAACACAAGCCTTGTGGTAAAATATAAAATAATGGAAATGGGTTAATTCTAGATGTAAGAGCTAGCTAGAAATATGCTTAAGCTATTGGCTATTGGAGTCAGGGTCCAAGTGTCTATGGGGTCAGTATTGCAAATAATATAGTTTCTGTGTGATTATTTCAGGGCTGAGCAGCTGGGAACAAACAAGCAGCCTCCTACAATACGCTCACACGACACTCCATATATTAATAAGATCATGGGCCAGATACATAGTCACCCTTGCCCTTGAGAAGTGCCTGCTCTATCGCCAAAGGCACCTGAAATTCTAAAATAACCATCATAAACTGGGCAGTGGTGGTGCACGCCTTTAATCCCAGTACTCGGGAGGCAGAGGCAGGGGGATCTCTGTGAGTTCAAGGCCAGCGTATGCTACAAGAGCTAGTTCCAAGATGGGCTCCAAAGCTACAAAGAAACCCTGTCCTTAAAAAAAAAACAAAAAACAAAAAACAAAAACAGAAATAAAATAACCAATATAATAGTATTTTCCTCTCTTTTCTCTTAATTTCTTTTTTTCCAACAAAAGAATAAATAGCATTCTAAAAGGATCATATGTTGTCTGTAATCACATGACTAGAAAATTCTGGATCCAGATTTGAATCTTGCCCTATTCCACTAAGGAATGCCATGTTATGTCTACTCCATCACTCCCTGCCTGAACAGCCCTGAGAAGCCATGTTGGGAGATGTGTATGTAGTTGAAAGGGGGTCCATTCCTGTGTTCCCTCCAGCCCTCGCCCACCTGACCATGAATAGATATGCTTCCACATTTCAATGGTGCCCTCTCTGCCCTTTGACGGACAGGCTCCCAGTCTCTAGATGACAGTTTCCGCAGGGATCCAGGGACCACAGTTCATTATGGTGAGCCATCTCAGGCGCAGAGAAAGGAGCTGCAGGACAGCTCAAGGCAGAGTCAGGGTCCAAGTGTCTAGCGGGTCAGCCAGCCATTCCCACTGGGATCCACATGTCCCACTGGGATCCACGTGCCCCGTGAACCATCAGATGGCACAACACTGGCGTCCACCTTCTTAGGACTGCCACCCACAGCCTGAAGAAAGGACGCCATCAGCCTCATCCAAGCACCAATTAATTAACTAATTTAATTAAACAAAACAAATGCCATATGTACCTTCTCTCTCCTTGTCCTGGAGGACTGCCTTTCTCATAGGGGAGCATGGCAAGGCCTGTGAGCCAGAGGGTTCAGCACAGGCTGAATAGAGAAAGACAAACTGGTGATTTTTTTGGTTGAACTTGAAACTGAAGTGTTGAACTGGCTAAATTTTTTTTTCCTAAAAGATCTGCAAAACCAGGCAGCCTGTACAAGTTCAGCGGAGGAGACATTCAGACAGCACAGCTGGCGAGGCGGGCCCAATGGGCTGACAAGGTTAGTCCTCTTTTAATCTCTTGCTGTCCGAACTTTCTACAAGCATGCACTACTTTTATGAATAAGAAAGGTTAAGATTCACACTGACTACTCGGGTTGTAAAGAAAGGAGAAGCTTGCCATTTAAGGAAAGGCAGGAGGAGACTGTGGTTTCTCATCTCAGGACGCTTGGGCTTACCATTTCATATCTGAGGCAGTGTCCTTTGCAACTGCCAACTCCATAAACACGGGGGCTACAAATCACATTAATGATGCCTTGAGGGGAAGGCAGCTTCATCTGGGGCCCTGCAGATGCGACAAGTGCCATTGATTCCCAAGTGGGGACAACACACCTACCTTTACAGGAGTAGGCAAAGCCAACTGCCTGCATATTGCTCTATTGCTCACTCCTGAGGAGCAGCCATAGTGACCTCCCAGGCCTCCTGCCTGCCCGCCTGCACTATACTGGGTTTTCCTATTTGGTACTACAACCAGCTGAGAAAGAAGAGCCCGTAACTAGTGTCGTCCATAAATAACGTGGACCTGAGACTGTCTCCGATTCAAACACAAGAGAACATGATCTCAGCAGATTCCTGGATCATCACGGATACACAGTCCGAAAAAGGCAAGGTTGGGATTCCAGGGCAGTAGAGGATGGGTAAAGGCGGTGGGACACAGGCTTTAAAAAGAAATCATATCCCAGAGAACCACGGCGAAGCCAGTCAGTGTGCCCAGCACTAGAGAAAAGTCCAAAGTTAGTGGTCTTGGGAATACTGCTCTCTAGAGTCAGTTGAGGTCATCCTGACTCCTTGGCAGTACCCAAGCTTTTACTCGAGGAAGCCAAGGGCTCTTTTCTCTGTCAGCACTCAGGAGACAAGAGCCTGGAGCCAAGCCCCAGAACTATCAGCAGCCAGTTCTTAGCCAAAGGCTGGCCAGCTTCCAAGGCAAGGTCCAGGGACAGGTGGCTCTGAGCACAGCCTCTCCTAAGCATCATCTCCACAGACGTCAACTTTTCAACGTCCCCAAGCAGGGCCTTCCCCAGAGGCCACACAGCCCAAGTGACACCCTATTTCAAAGGCTGTAGGGAGAGAGTGCACAACCTTTCCCTCTGGGTTCTTTTCCATAAGGTGGTGGGGTCATCCCCACAGCCATGGGCTAAGGGACCAATGGGCTTTTCATGAGCTGCAGGGTAATGAAGCTGCTAGCTAGCAACACAGCACTTAGACAGGTTCCAGCACACAGATTTCCCTAGGGTAACGGAAGAGCTTCACATGGTTAGCCATGGACTAATGACCTTAGGCTACCGGACAGGTTCCTCCACAAGGACAAGGAGTCTCACCCACGTCAGCTCCTGCCCCTGCCACATCCCCTCCTGCAGCCACCTGGACTCCCAGTCCCTTGCATCTGTGCCTTTTCTTGGACCCAGCCCTGCTCTTTACAACATCCGTCTTAGAATCATTCAAATTTTCTGAACTTCTCTTTGACCATCCAAATCGCATTTCACTGGGCCTCCTGCATACTGTCTAGTGGTCTAATGCTGTTGTCATTGCCTGCCGTGAGCACCGTAGGCTATGGCATCTGTCTCCTCAATGCAGACTCTGAGTAAATGACAGAGTAAAGAAACCCCAACATTGTAAGTAAGCATGTCTCTCTTTTTTGGTACCACTCGTGGTGAGTGTTCTGAAACCACCCTGACTGCATTTGGCTAGGTCTTCTCTCTACCTGTCTTCTAGCTCTCTGAATCACACCCAGTACCCCAGACATCAATCAAAGAGGACGCAACTATGGTGATGTGGGAAAATGGTCTGTATTCTGTCAATTATATTTTAAATAAACGCTGATTGGTCAGTAGCCAGGAAGTATCGGCAGGACAACCAGGCAGGAAGTAGAGGCAGGGTGATGAGAACAGGAGAATTCTGGGAAGAAGAAAGCTTGGTCTGAAGTCGTGACCCAGCCACAGAAGCAAGATGTGACTGCCTCGCTGAATAAGGTACCAAGCCATGTTGCTAACATAGACAAGAATAATGGGCTAATATAAGTTATAAGAGTTCATAAGAAGCCTTCCTTTTCTGCTTCCTTGGCGTGCGCACGCATACTCTCTCTCTCTCTCTCTCTCTCTCTCTCTCTCTCTCTCTCTCTCTCTCTCTCTCAATAGATGCTTTTATGGCTAAAAAAAGAGTTCATAAGAAGCCTGAGCTAATGGGACAATTAGTTTATAACTAATAAAGACCTCTGTGTGATTTCTTTGGGACTTAACAATTATGGAAAACTCAGATAACACTATAGTGCCCTTTGCAAACTCAATCAACTCTGATTTTAAAAAAGTTGAAATAAGCCACCATGCTGAGAACACGGTGTGATGTGGGCTTCCTGATGGGCATGAGGACTTCAGGGAAATAGTTCTTACGCTCACAGATGACAGCCTCGTCATGGAGTCATAAAGACAATGGTTTACAGTCAGGCCGGCTGATACCGTCATCTTCCAGTTCCCTCAATGAGCCCACTCTCAGGAGGCTCTGAGCAACACCCAGCAGCATCCAGAAAGGTTCCCTCACTGCCTGCCTTGAGCAGAGACCCAACGAAAGAGACTTGTCTCCAAAGCTTTCAGATTTGCTAAAAATATTCTCTATTTCACAAGCAGTCAGGATTTAAAAAAAAAAGATAGATTTCGTTCCAATCTTCCTGCTGGGGCTCACTGGGTAAAATGTATCTGGAGCTGCCTAGGGAAATAAAACCTTCCTTCAAGGGCCTTGCAGATCTCCTGAAAGGTTTTGTCTCCAGCTGGCTCAGGAGCGCTTACTCATTAAATGCACTGCACAAGCTCGGTCTCTCAGCAGCTCGGCTTCGGGGCACGCTGCAATCCATCACCCCTAGGAACCTGTCCAAGCCCAGAGCCCAAGGCTGGAGGAAGTGCACGTGCCCACGGGTCTTCCTCCATCTGTATGGAGCTTTCCTAGTCAAGGGAACCTCACAGTTTGTTAGCCCTTCTGAGGCCCAGCTTCTCTGTGAGCAAATCCCCTAGTAGAATGCCCTAAGAATTTTAAAGATAAGCCACCTGAATGTGTTCAAGAAAAACTCCTGGTGAACATTCTTCCGTGAATGGACCGGATGAGCTAGGCAGACTGCCACACGGATGTGGCAGGAGAGACGGGAGGGAAAGAAACGGACAGGTGAGAAACATGTCAGGAGACATGTCAGATTGCCCAGCCTCGGTGCCATGAAAGTTCTTGACTTTGTTGTACAGTGCATAGCACCAGGTGTCAAAACAGTAAGCCATCAAGTCCCCCAAAGAGGACATCAAAAACCCAGTTTTCTGAATCCAGATGGATTCTATGAGTCTGCAGACCTAATAACATGCATTTCTGTGTGTATCTGTGTACTGTGCATGCACTATGTTTGCCTGTTTGCGTGTGTTTAGCACACGTGTGTATACAGCATGTGTGACTTCCCAATGCTCCTACTTTATACAGAGAGGCAGGTTCTCTCTCCGGAATCCCGAGCACACCAACAGAGCTAGTCTCGCTGACCATGTAGCTCGAGATCCCTTGTCTCTGACTCCCAAGCACTGACACCAAAGGCAGGCCCGTATGCTGGGTGTATGCAGCGCTAGATATCAAACTCAGCCCTTCGCGCATGCTAAGCAAGCATTCTAACACGCGAGCTGCATCCCCAGCCCAGATTACATAGCATGAATTTTCTTCAAAGCGCTGGTCTACAAGCAGTCCCTCATGTTTCGCGGCTTCAGGGAGGGATGAGTCTCAGTGGTTAGGACAAGGTCTGTCCCTGCTCCATTTACCAGTGTGGCCATGGCTCTAGCCAGCATGTAGGCACGGGATGGGCACGGCTGACACTCTCCTCTTCAAGGAGTGAAGCAGGAGGTTTGAGAAAAACAGCACAAAGACCAACACACCCACCATGGAAGACAGGGGCACTGGGACATCAATCCCTGTAGTATCTGGAACATGACAGGAGTGAGAAGAAACACTCACTCCATGGTAGATGGCTTCCATGCCACAGGCCCAGCAAAGACATCTGGTGTGGCTGATGACCCCAGAGACCCAGGGTTCAAGGATCATCCAGAAAGGAGAAGGAACAATGAAGAGACTCCCTGGGAAGACCTGAAAAGGAAGAAGATACCATGAGGAATTGAGCAGGCAGTCTAGGAAGGAAGAGAACCAAAGAAATAAAATAGAGAGGATGGTAGGGTCAAAGGTCAAAGGGCACATGGCTGAGGGGGTTGGGAGCAGAGTTGATAAATCATATACATCCTGGGCCAGTCAGCCATATGCTTAGGAGAATAAAATAATTACATCCTACAGTGTGCTTTGGTATGCAGCAAGAATGTTCTAGAGCTTGGGTATATTATTTGCCCTTCCAACTTCAGATATGTTCAGCTGACAGAATGTGTCCCTTATAAGTTAAAGACCTTCTGTATGTTCAAATATACATAGAGAGAGGCTGAGAAGGAGGTTCATGCCACAATCCCAGCACTTGGGAGATGGGGTAGGGAGGGAAGATCAAGAAGGCTTTCCTGAATTCAACTGCCAGCAATGTGTAAGTTGAGCAACACAGGTAGATGTCCTAGATGTCACCACCTTCCTTGTGACGAGTCATGTTCCTTCTTCTCATTTATCCTAGATCTGCCTTCTAAGATCCAGACTTTTCACAACCCTTGGCCAGAGGATGTTTTGAGGCACTGAAGCCACTTGCCCATTCTCTAAGAGGAAGGTTAATGTGCAAAACAGATGTAAGATGTGACTCTGGAGGAAATTAAATGGAGCTTTCCAGATTCCCTTCTCCGTGGTCACCTCCACCCTGAGTGCCCACTACCAGGTCATGTGACTCTGACGCATGGCTGTAAATACACTACCCTCACTTCCATCTTTACCTCGGGTCTTGATCACAGGAAATACTGAGGTGCTCTTTCTGAAGCCTGGGTCTCCCTTAAAACCACTGTACCATTCTGAACCCTAATAGTTGGCAGAGACTCAGAAGTCCCATCTGTGTTCTGCAGACCATACTCTGCATGGATTAGGGACCTGTTGTGAAGAGAGATAGTGCAGAATTGCAATGCAAAATGAAGCTGATGCACTGCCTAGCCTTTCTTTACCCTGTTGCAACACTCGTGGCTTTGCTTTTACGGATTTGACTCATCCAGAACCTGATAATCTT
Source organism: Microtus pennsylvanicus (assembly GCF_037038515.1). Taxonomy (NCBI): domain Eukaryota; kingdom Metazoa; phylum Chordata; class Mammalia; order Rodentia; family Cricetidae; genus Microtus; species Microtus pennsylvanicus. Next base: position 22,683,983 of record NC_134596.1, read on the forward strand.
CTGATGGGAGGACGGCCTGTTCTCAGTTCCATTTCCACCCCAAGTCATTGGGTTATAGACTGCTCTTCTGTCCCTCTCCATCTCCACAGGTAGACACACCCAATCCAAGCCAAGACCTTCAGAGCATCCTTGTCTGTGGTGGCTGTGATCGTCTCCTGGTTCTTCTCTTTCTCAAATGATCACTGTGATAGTCTGAATGCAGTTGGCCTCCCGGAAGCACTAGTGGGAGGTGTGGCCTTGTTGGAGTAGGTGTGGCCTTGTTGGAGGAAGTGTGTCACTGTGGAGGCCAGTTTTAAGATTTCATATAAGCTCAAGCCATGCCCAATGAGACAGTGCACTTCCTGTTGCTTGCAGATCAAAGATGTAGAACTCTCAGCTCCTTCTCCACCACCATGTCTGCCTGCACGCTGCCGAGTCCCACCATGATGATAATGGGCTGAAGCTCTGAACGGCAAGCCACTGATTTAAATGTTTTCCTTTATAAGAGATGCTGCTCTTGTGGTGTCTCTTCACAGCAACAGAAACCCTAACTAAGATAATCACCATTCCAAACAGTCACAGATGGAAGAGTGAGCCAGCTTATACATGTGAGATTCCGTTCTGAGGCTTTAGCCAGAATTTTCTTTCAGCTGATGTTGCTAAGCAATATGAAAGAAGCCATGGTTGCTGGTAACCACTATGCTAGCTCCCACTGTGTGGGAAAAGCCTGTCCAAAGTTGACTCCACTCCAAGCAAAGAGGAAAGAAACAAAGACAGACACATTCTGGTACATCTGAATGTTTGTATCTGATTGCACCTGAAGCTGACTTACCCTAGGTTTCTCAGTGATAAAACGTAATAACAACTCTGCCCCCTCCCATTTTGGCTTGACCCAGTTTTAGCTGGGTTTACGTATCATCCTTTTTACATTATCTAAAGTAGCCCTGACCTTGCTTTAACCTTAGGAAGCATGTCCAACAATTCCTATTGAATACATCTTGCCCATTCTCCTCCAAACAGCTTCAACAGTTTGATGTCCCCAGCACCTTGCCCCATTGGCCCAAGCCTGGTGGGACATCTAGGATCTCCTGAACCTTCTTCATCCTCTAGAGGCTGCTGTCACAAGAAGCAGAGGCTTTTCTTTATACTTCCCTCGCAATCAATAGCACTACCTCACCAGCTTCTCAGTATTGATCAGCCTAGATGACTTAAAGAAAGAAAATGAACAGGACAGTGGTGCACGACTTTAATCCCAGCACTTGGGAGTCAGAAGCAGGTGAATCTCTGAGCTGGAGGCCAGCCTGATCTATAGAGTGATTTCCAGGATAGCCAGGGCTACATTGAGTAACTTGTCTCAAAAGACAGAAAGAAAAAAAAAGGGAAGGACGGAGAAAGGAAGGGAGAGACGGAGGGAGGGAGATAGAAAGGGAGGGAGGGAAGTAAGGAGGGAGAGAAGTAAGGAGGGAGGGGGGAAAAGTAGAACAAGTCAACCAAAAGCAAAAAAAATATCCTCTTCGGCATGCTTCCTTTCAGAATCTAATCTAATACCAGGTTTGCCAGTCAGCCACACATGTCCTTACAGACAGAAGCTTCAGAGTCTGAGTCAGTGAAGATACCTATGCTGGTGAGTTGAAGATATTGACAGCTTGCCAGAGCCTCTCTCTGTGTGTTTAGCTACCTACCTCCATCCAGACAGAAGAAGAAAGAAAGAAGACGCCAGTCTGTGGCACATGCAACAGATTCCAATATAAATGTCCTTCCCGTCTTAATACATTCCTTTGCTTCAGATGACCTGGGTCCTGGATTCCCATGATTTATTCACTAAGATCTCACAGTTTGGGTATCTGTTCACCCACAGTCCACTAAATACAATGCATATGCATATCCCTGTTCCGCATCCTTTCGAGAGACTGCCTCTGCCGATCCAGTGTTCAGGAATACTGCCTTCTAGGCACGACATGGCTGTTGTCCCTCTTGAACTCTCAACAGTCTGTGTCCATCATTGTTATCACAATAACAAGCTGCTATCATTCTATCGTGGGGTGGAGGAGCGGCTCACAAAGCCCCATCCCTCCCTGAGGAGGCAGCCGGAGAAAAGATGTTCTCTTCAGTGGTGTAACTGCTCCCCAGTTGCCCACGCTCCTATAAGCAACTCTAAGAAACTCATTGGCTCATTGAACCAGACTTAAGGAGAATTGTGCTGTCCTGTGTGGGATAAACAGACATTTGTTCAGCCTCCCAGGAGAAGTTAACCTGACTCAAACACTCAAAGTGATATTTTCAGGCCAGGTCAACGAATTCAGCTCCCTTTTCCCCCCCAATTCTTCGAGACAGGGTCTTGCTATAGAGACCATAATGACCTGAAACTGGGGGCCCTCCCCCATGCCTCCCAATGGCTAGAATTACAGGGGTGTGCCACCACAACCAGTGTGGCTTTCCTCTTTCAACACTGTCAGGATGCTGAATGTGAGAAAGGAGGCAGACTGTTACCTACCAGATCCAGCGAACATTTCCATCGTCGCTCTGAGCAATCTCTTCCATTGTGGGGTTAAATCCTGCTCTAAAGCTGCTGGTTCCCAGGTGACTGAGCCTGACTGTTCACCTTCAAGATTGTCTCAGATAGAGCACGAGCAAAGAACTCAGGACCACGAGGGGTGCACCCACACACTGAGACAATGGGGATGTTCTATCGGGAACTCACCAAGGCCAGCTGGCCTGAGTCTGAAAAAGCATGGGATAAAACCGGACTCGCTGAACATAGTGGACAATGAGGACTACTGAGAACTCAGGAACAATGGCACTGGGTTTTGATCCTACTGCACGTACTGGCTTTGCGGGAGCCTAGGCAGTTTGGATGCTCACCTAACTAGACCTGGAAAGAGGTGGGTGATCCTTAGACTTCCCACAGGGCAGGGAACCCTGATTGCTCTTCGGGCTGATGAGGGAGAGGGACTTGATTGGGGGAGGAGGAGGGAAATGGGAGGCGGTGGCGGGGAGGAGGCAGAAATCTTAAATAAATAAATAAATAAACAAAAGATTGTCTCAGATAACCCAGAGATCCCTCAAAGCCAGCATGTTCGAAACAGAACTCGGTGTTTTCCTCCCAAACCTGATCATCTAACTCTGTCTCTTAGCTAAGTCTATTGACTCAGCACACCCATGTGTCCAACTCATGAAGATTATGCCTCAGCCGCTGCTATATCCTGCAGACATTGAATACTTGATATCTCTGCCCCACTTCTCCCCTCCATCCTACAACCAGCCTTAGCTGAGCTATGACAACAGCCTGATCTCCCATCCCCCACCTACAACTTGACTCTGTCACCCACAGCCATGGACTTGTCCACAATATAAGTTGCACCCACTTGGTTGTAATCTTGGGGAGCCAGTTCTATGTTCCAAACCTAACATCACAGGCAGCCAGATCCACAAGTACCCGGGGATATGCCAGCTACCGCCAGGCCCTTAGTTCCCTGTTACCCAGAAGGATTTCCTTCCCAGGCTGCTCTGTTTCTCACACTCATTGTCACATATCATCGTCTACACCTCCTGGAGCTCCAATATCCCTCTAATGCTATGTTCCTCACTTGCCTTCGAGCCCGTCTGTACTGGATTAGGGTCAGGGTCACTTCTTAGGGATATGAACTCCATATTTTATTCCCAGTTGAATAAAATCACGCAATCAGCTCTCAGAAACCTAAAGATCAGCAAAAGTTCCCAGTTCTACCCTGTTAGTCATATTTCCCTTATTTCCCCAGTGACACCCCCCCAAACTAACCTCTGAAAGTGTGGGTCTTGGTGCACAGACAAAAACCAATGGGCAGTGGCCATTCCTAGTCCAAAGGAAGCTGCCTCAAAAGTTGGGCAAGGGAAGCTATCCTTGGAAAGAGAGAAAAGAGTGGCAGACACTCCCTCCCAACCCTAGAGCAACCTGGAGAACCCCCATGCCTTATCTGTAGTCACCCAGGATACAGGCTTGGTATTTATGAGCCTCAGAGGCTGCTGCCATGGCAAGCCTCCAAAGGCAGCCTCCTGCTTTTAAGGAGAGTGGACTCTTTTCCCCTGTCTCATTAGCTAGGGACATTTGATGGTTTAATGCTTGCTCTTCTTCTCACACACAGAAATGTTAGTGGCTCCCGACTGTGAGAGCCCTTTTTCCTTCTCAGTAGGTCACTCCACCTGGAAGTAATCTGCAGGATGGGAGCTTGAAGATCCTCCACATGACCCCTAGATAAAACCCCAGGAGGGGGGCCCTCAGACCCCAGGGTCTCTGCCTCAGATAGCAGTTTTCCACATGAAAAGACAGAAGGCATGAAAGGGAAGAATCAACCCTACTCAACAAACTGCAACCCACCAAGCAATGTTTTGTGGTAAGGTCTCGTAACACGCATGCCTTTATCATTGCAGGGCCCTCGCCTTCACGCACTTCGTACACAAATCACTGTAGGTACACCGACAGCCTTCACTCACACCAATGGAATCCGCAGCCAATGGCGGTGCCAGAGTTAAAAGGTCAAGCAAAACAACAGGGAAGCCAAAGCAAGAAGGGACCCAGCAGTCCATTGGCTCAGTCAACCAAGAATTACTTCTGTGTGGCAGCTCCTACTATGTGCCAGGTTTTGTGGAGGAGGTGGATAAAACAGAGCAATCCCGCTCCCTTATATTATTATCTGGAAAAGGATTGTGGAGTGCCTCAGATCCAGTGAAGTTTGGATTTGGTTTTAGGAGCAATCTGAAGTCATCGAGGGCTTTTGAGTTGGCAAGTGACATCGTCTGATTTCTATTTTGTCTGAGCCATCCGGCAGATGGAGAAAGTAGGGGTTGCAGGAGGCAGTGATAGAAGCTGAGAGATCAACCCAGGTTGGGGTAATAGATCCAGCACACAAGAACAAGGATGTTGGCTCTACAGAGGCCAGGTTGTCATGGAGTAATGTTGACTGAGTTTTTCTTTTTTTTTTTATTTTGACTGAGTTTTTCTATCCTACCCAGTTCCCGCATTTGTTAAGTCCCAAAGAAATCACACAGAGGTCTACATTAACTATAAACTGGTTGGCTTATTAGCTCAGGCTTCTTATTAACTCTTATAACTTATCTTAGCCCAGTATTCTTGTCTGTGGATACTACCTTATTCAGCAGGGCAGTCACACCTTGCTTCTTCTGTGGCTGGGAAAGGACTCTTCCCAGAATTCTCCTGTTCTCATTGACCCACCTCCACTTCCTGTCTGGTTGTCCCACCTATACCTCCTGCCTGGCTACTGGCCAATCAGCGTTTATTTAAAATATAATTGACAGAATACAGACAATTGTCCCACACCAGAGTTATGCTACTCCTTGGGATATACCAGTCATGTAGGAGAGAAGAGAAGGAAAAGTGTGGAGATGCATCCTTGAGCAATTAGCAGAACACATGCTGTTTCTGAGACAGAAAGGGCTGAGTAGGAAGAGCAACCATTTATCAGGGAGAAGCAATCAGCTCTGGGCTGGATATTTTGCAGCTGAGATGTCCAACTGGTGGCATGCAGAACATTACTGGTCACACAAGTCATAAGCTCAGACTGGGAGGGAGAGCCTGAGTGAGAAACAGAAACAGCCTTAGAGACTAAATGGCAAAAATGTGATGGTATTTGCTGTCCCAGCAAGGAACCAAGCAATGGGATAGCCCCAGATTTTCCATTCAAGAGACAGGCTTGTTTCCAAATGGAAAAGAAAAAGGATTCTGAAGGAATCACTGTCATCAACAAATTCCAGATTTCCCATGATTTGGAAGAAGGGCAACCATCCATCAGGAGGACCAGTCCCCCAGTCCCTGTTCCAAGCCAACACCCTTCAAGATCTCAGATAGGTCATGGAGCACACATATTGAAGCCTCAAGGTCTTCATGTATGAGATGATGTAACTACAGTCTCTTCAGCCCCTGTTTGGAACCCACCTCATTCTGAGATTCACAAGCTTAGGTCAGTCCAATGTTAGGAACAGTGGGGAACAGGTGTTTAGATATACTCAGCAAGTCCCCACACTAAAAAGTTCTTTCAACTAGGCGGTGATGGTCCACACCTATAATCGCAGCACTCAAGAGGCAGAGGCAGGCAGATCTCTGTGAGTTCAAAGCCAGCCTGGTCTACAGAGTAAGTTCCAGAACTGTTATATAGAGAAACTTTGTCTTGGAAAATCAAAAAAGGAAGGGAGGAAGGAAAAAGAAATTCTTCCAAGGCTGGGAATTGTAGAGCATACCTTTAATCCCAGAACTCAAGAGGTAGGGGCAGGTGAATCTCTGTGAATCTAGGCTAGCCTGATCTACATAGTGAGTTCCAGGACAGCCAGGGCTATGTAGAGAGAACCTGTCTCAAAAAAAAAATGAAAGGAAGGAAAGAAGGGAAGGGAAGGAAAGGAAGAAAGAGAAATTAATTCTTCCATGAATTTAGAGAAGCCAGACACTAAGGACTCAGTACAGACCTTGCAGATGGCTCCCACAATTGATTGAGGTGCTGACTTGAGCTGCCGTAATGACAGGCATATGCTTCTTGCGATGGAGGCAATGAAGCGTTACTTATCATTTTCTCTTGTGCTGCCATCTGTGCTACAAGCAAAGCTCCTGTGAGTTTACAAGGAGAAAGGTAAAGAGAATTACCGACCAGATCCGCTGCTCAAGCTCCGAGCCTAGCACTGAGATTCAGACCATTACCACTCGTCAGGTTCAAGGCTGCTTCCCCCTATGAGGCAAGAGGATGTGGATAAAGAGGGAAGGAAACAGGAAGGGGACTAGCAGACCAGAGAAGATGCTAATACTGAAGATAATTGTAAGGAACAAGCAATATCAAAATATGCACAGAATCCAGAACTAAAACCCAATAGGAGAAGTGCCATGGAGGTGAAGGGGGTGATGGATGGCAATCATACTAGGGCACTACCACAAAAGGAGCCCTGTACTGCCACAGCAAGGATGAAACCCTAAAAACGCCAACGCTACATTAAATAAGCCAGTTATAACACACCACGTAAGGTATAATTCCATTTATACGAAATACAGTTTATATCCAGAATAAAGACAGAAGGTAGATTCGTGGTTGCTTAGGGCTACAGGGAAAGGGAGGACGGGGGTCTACTAGAGGGTTTACTGTTTTGTTAGGGATGATGAATGCATTTAAAACTTGATTATAGAAATGGTTGCATAGTACTTGCTGGGGAATATACTGAAAATATCACTGAGTTGTATGGTGTATAAGGTAGACGTCACAAGAGCTGATACTTTTCATGTACCGGAAGCAGCTGTTCTTATTGCATATGTTGGGACTAATATTAGATACTGCTTTATTCCAAACGACGAAAAACTGAAGTTGACTATTGATTCCATTATTGAAGGAAGAGCCACTCCCCTGTGACGAGAGAGCTGAGACTAGTCCAGAAATGTTCAAAACAGAAAAACAACGTGCTGGACTCTTTCTATTCCTAAATCTCTCTGGTGGTTGGAAGGGATGGTGGAGTTGGTCGTTTGGAAGGTGTGATCAAATGAAGTGCATGTTTTACAAGAAGGGGTCCTCCTGTCTGTTCTGGCAGCTACAATGCACACAAGAATGAAGCTTTCCCCAGAGGATGTGTAAGTGAGGGCTATGTTTCCATGGAAGAGAGACAGAGGGATGGAGCACACCACAGGAAGAAGATACTGGGAACCGTGGGGGTGTGGCTTGAACTCATGATTAAGACGATGGATAACTAGCCACTCATAATTCTGCGAGCTGCAACAAAGCAGCCTTGATAATGAAATTGAATCCTGCCTTGACTTTCTGTTATGACCCTGACCCTTGGTCCTGCCCGCATCCAGACCACCTCAAGCCTGAGCTACCTCAGAGTTACCTGGTCCGTTTGTGAGAGCACAGCTTTCTGGAAATGGCACAGAGTTTCTGATTTAGCCAGGCTGGGAATTTTACGTTTTGATTTTTTTTCAAGACAGGGTTTCTCTATGTAGCTTTTGGAGTCTGACCTGGAACTCACTCTGTAGACCAGGCTGGCCTCGAACTCACAGACATCTGCCTGCTTCTGCCTACCGAGTGCTGGGATTAAGGGCACGTGCCACCACCACCCGGCAAATTTTACATTTCTAACAAGGTTTAGATCAGTGGTTCTCAACTTGTGGGTCTCAACACCCAGTGGGGGTCGAATGACCCTTTCATAGGGGTCACATAGCAGAGATCCTGCATATCAGGTATTTACACCGTGATTCATAGCAGTGGCAAAATTACAGTTATGAAGTAGCAATGAAAATAATTTTTGGTTGGGGGGGTCACCACAACATGAGGAACTGTATTAAAGGGTCACAGCTTTAGGAAGGTTGAGAGCTGCTGCTGTAGATGGTGCAGATGCTGATGCTGAAGCCAGGTAGAAGGGGTCAATCTGTAGATCTCACTTGTGAGCAGCAGTTAGCGGATACAACCTGCCAAGTGCATCCTGGGGCTGGATGATAAGCGTGGGCCGACACTTCACCCAACATAGCTACGGATACTCCAGGGGTAGGAAGGGTTAAGGAAGGAAGGATTGTTCTTCAACAAGAGAATCAGCTGGGGCCCTCGTGCCATCTAAATTGGATTCTCAGCTTCTCGCTCATTGATTACAATCAGTCAAGCTATCCCGGTAATAAATTGCCTTAAATTATTGAAGTGGTAATGGGCACAGCTGGGTAAATAGCGCACAGGCCGGCAAAGATCTATATTCATGAAGAGATTGTCCACACAGCATGGCTCCCACCGGGTTTGCCTCAAAGATATTTGTTCCTACCGGCCTGCTAGCCCTCAGTGCTCGCCCATCTGCCGGCTCTCCAGCCGAGGAGGCTGAAGTCCCTCACACACTCGGGGCAGGTCTCGGAAGCACATATCCATAAAAGCAGGACTCCTAAGTGTCTTTAATCTACCGAACAGCATGCATGCCAAGAATATTTAAACACCCTCCGATGAAAATGAAACTTGCGATTTAAACCAAGGATCCCTCAATTACAGGCTGCACTCAGGGCAAATAAATGAAGTTGAAACCAAGTTTATTTGGTCTTGTTTTGTTTTGTTCTCGCTTTGCCTTCAAAGTGAATTTTCTTTCTAAAAAAAAAAAAAAGAGCGATTTCAAGATTGTGATTTTTGTCCCAGTGAAATGAGCATTGATAAATATCACTGTTTTCTTAAGAAAACTTTTCACGTAATGAGGTGTGGCGGAAAGCAGCTGCAGCAGGACTGAGCGAGATTAAGATAGGCTCCTGAGAAAGCATCATGAATCAGAGCATGCAAATCACCATGGAAACTAAGTCAGGTAATTATTACATAATAGGATAATAGGTTCACTCATATCCTAGGAAAGTAAGGAAGTCCGATGATAGTGGGTATCAACGAGCAATACAGCAAGAAAACGGAAGAACGAGGCTGGCTGGGAACGCCCACCTTCCCCTGACCTGGTCAACAGGTATTTGCCAAGCTTAGCAGGAAAGCGCCTTGCTGTCCTGTGGAAGGCAGGGGCCAGCCTTCTCCCCACGCACCCTAAGAGATTTGTAACCTCTGATGCTTCCAGTGCCCTTGCAGCCTCCCAGATGCTTGGGTTATAGAGGACTGCACTAGTTACTTCCTCTTGTAACAAAACAGCTGACAAAAGTAACATCAGGAACGAAGAGTTTATTCTGCCTCAGAGTTAAAAGAAGAGATTCTGTGCCTGGTGGCAGGAACATGAGGCGCTGGTCACAGTGTGTTCGCACCAGGAATCAGATATGCGTGATGACGCTCAGCCTGCATCTTCCTCGTCAGTCTAGGTCCCCAGCCCATGGGATGGTACCACCTCCATTAGGGTGGCTCTTCCCTGTGCAGTTAAACCCTTTTGGAACTATCCTCATTGATGCATCTAGAAGGGTTTCCATGACGATTCTAAATCCAATCGATGAAGATCAACCAGTCCAGGGAAGGTACTGCTCTTGGTGCACCTCGGAAGGCAGCCCAGCCCTCTCACACATACACCTCGGTGCAAGATGCAAGAGCCTGAGAACAAGAAGAGGAGGACACAACCCACCTTGGGTACCTGCACCATGAAAGGGTTTCCATTAGAGTACTAAATGCTTTTTTAAAACTTGATCAACAGATGGTTGGATTAAAAAAAAATTAGAGTTGAAAACCAATTGAATTAAATGAAGCTAAAAAAGAATCGAAACTTGGTCAAGATTAAAGATTCATGACAGTAAGTGGTGGGGTATGCCTTTAATTCTAGCACTTGGGAGGCAGAGGCAGGCAGATCTCTGAGAGTTCGAGGCCAACTGGTCTATAGAGTGAGTTCCAGGACAGCCAGGGCTACACCGAGAAACCCTGTCTCAAAAAAACAAAAGAACAAATAAACAAATCTGTTGGACACCAATTATACCAATTATAACCAGCACTGAGGTTTCTTCTTTTCATCTTTAATAATCTCAAACCTAAAGGAGTAAAGACACAACAAGCTTCCAGAAAACACAAGCTAGACTCAAGACATACAAAACCATCACATCTATTTGAATCTTTTATCTTTTTAAGCATAAGTTATGTAACATAATGTGGTGGTTTGAAAGGAAATGTCCCCTAAAGGTAGTGGCATTATTAGGAGGTGTGACATAGTTGGAGAAAGTGTGTCACTGTTGGGGAAGTCTTTGAGGTCTCTTTTGCTCAAGTTTCCCTCATTGTGACAGTCAGTCAACTTCCTGTTGCCTGCAAGGTGTAGCACTCTCAGTGCCAGCACCACATCTGCCTGCTCGCCCCCATAATTCCCATCATAATGATAATGAACTAGACCTCTGAAACTGTAAGAGAGCCACCCCAATTAAATGTTTTCTTTATAAGTGTTACCACGGTCATGATGTCTCTTCATAGCAATAGAAAACCCCAACTAAAACACATGATTAAAATAACTTCTAAAATATTCACTTATAGTTGGTTGGGAAAATCCTTCTATGTTTTTATGGTTTTATTAAGTATCTGTAAATAAATGATATTATGTCTTTTTCTAATTGTTTTCACAATGTACTTATACACTGCAACTTTATGTTTTTGCTAAAATTCCTTCCCTTGGGGAGAGATGTAAAACATCTACCTCTCCTCCTAGGCTCCCAAAACAAGGTGAGGCATGGTTGCACTGAAGTTCGCCAGGCAGGAAACCAATGAGTTGATCAGGCTTACTTACAAAGCGCTAGGTAACCATAGGTAACATAAGGCCGCCACATTAGAAGTTCTGTGCCTGGTAGGGCTGAATCCATCTCGCCGCATCCTCCTCCACCTACATATTCGAGGCCCTCCCAGAGACACTAATCCCACACACAATTAGGGCAGAATTGCAAAAAACTCTCTGGGAGGAATGACTGGAGGCATGGTCAACTGTTACCAAGCCCAGCTGTGATGATCTCTGGTGAGCAAGCCAAGCTGGCTTCCTGAAGACGGTGGCGGTTTGACTCGGAGGCTAGCCTGCACAAGAACGTGTTCCTTCAAATTTAAGCTTTTGAGAATTTGGGGTACGGATCCTTATAGATTAATATCTGTGCTCAGTGCACAGCTAAGCTTATCCATCCCTTGACACAGGGCTGTTACAAAGAGTGAAGTCTGAATGAGAGATTTGAGACTCAAGATCTCGAACGCTGGAATGGGTTTATGTGCATTTCCCAAGTGGGCCAAGCTCTATTGGGGTCTGCATTTGTGAGACCAAGCTGTGAATGGCACATAGTGACTGATTTGTGTCAAATGGGCCTGGTTTCCAAAGGCTGTGTTTAAAATCAGAGTAAGAGGTCTCTACATTTATCCACAATTTAATCGACAATTATTTCAGTCATGTTAATGTCCCCAGAGCACGCCTGGGTCTTCAGGATAGAGAAGCACAAGGTTCAGAAACATGAGCCCCAGATTTTAAGCTACCCACTTCCAAAAGCAGTCAGTCATCTTTCCCTAAGGCATCCACGTGAACTGAAACACGATTCTGAACAGGGACAATGTGACTCGCACCGAAATCCAAACCTCCAGAGAGTTCTATGCACACAGCTCTCATCTTCCGGTGCTAGAGCTATGTGCGGGGGCTCTGAAGTGAATCTGCCAATTTTGTCCTAAAGCCAATCTGATATTGTCATCTGCTGAGTAGTTCATAAATGCCAGCCGAGGCCACTGCACCACCTCAGCCCCCCAACTCTGCCCCAGCTCCCTCCTGACCTGCTTTCCCCCCGTCAGCCCTGACATGGGTCGTGGATCTCGGTGGTCTCTCTCTCTGTCATATGCTGTACTTCTGCTGTCATTGTTTCAAGCATTCTCATTCTGACTGACATTGAGCTGGTCTGATGACATCCTGCCAAGTATACTCGCTCCCATGGATAGCTTTCACATACCAAGCCCTCCAGGCCTCTGGTCCACTCGGTCACACATTACTCTCCCCCTGGTATCCAGTGTCCCAGCAATGAAAGATTCTCAAATTACCTACCAAAGTGCAACCCAGTGCCTCCCAAAAGTCATATTTAGATTCTTCAGCCTGCTAACAATAGAGTCTGAAGTGACATAGTCACCATGACCCCAACCTGCCGTGGGCTTCCCTCCCTTACAAGAGTTTCTTGTAAAGCCTTGGACTTGATTTTGCATTCGTAAATATTGTTTCTTCAAGTAAGAAAACAATGGGGGCTGGAGATAGCAGTCAGTAAAGCCCTTGCCTCAGGAGTCTGAGGACTGGAGTCGAATCCCCAACATCCATGTAAAAACAAAACAACAAACCACCAAGACAGACACGGTGGCACACACTTGTAATCCCAGCTCTAGGAGAGCAGACAGGATACTGGGGTCTGGGTGGCCAAACTAATGAGCAAGCTGAAGGCTCTGAGAGATCCTATCTCAGGATAAAGTGTGGCCTCACACATCACACATACACCATGCAGATAAATAACATCGAAATCCTCCGAGCCTGCCCTCAAACCTGATCCTCCCAACAGAAATGACTGCTTTCTCCTGGAACTGTCTCAGGGAGCACTGGAGAGTAGAGAGGTTTGGTCCTGGGATTCAAGCACAGAGTGGCGCTTCCCTTTGCCTGTCTCCTCCCACTGGCTCCTCAGGCTTGGACCCATCACCCCACCCCCACCCCACCCCCCGGTACTCATTGACATTGGTCAAGCCTGCTCCACTGTGGCCTTCAAGCAGGACAGGAGGCGCCCAGGCTCCCAGCTCAGTGATCTGAGCCCCACCCTGCTCCAGCTGTGTCCACTGGACTCTCCTGGGACTGGCCAGGCCCAGGCCAGATGATCTGACATGAAGGAAAGGGGAAATTCTTGGCATTCCTTCTGCAGAAGACATCTGCCCAGCTCAAGGCAGTGAGCAGCAATGAGATGGAGCCTCAGAGACATCTTCAACCCCAACACAGTCTAGGGTAGAAAAGAACCAAGTCCCCTCTCATCAAGTGCTTACATAGGGACCGCGTATATACTGTGGAGCAGGGAGCCTGGAAGTGGGATCCCTTCAGGCAGGCCAAGGGAGGATACAGGACCAAGCCCTGAAATTCTCTCTCAATGCACACAGACTTCCAGTTTTGGAAAAATGTCTTCATATTCCCAGAAATGACCCAATGGAACAATCAGATTGCATTATTCTCTCCAGTCATCAAGGCTCAGCCATGGTCCCAGATGGAAAGGGCCACAATCGTGTCTTTAACTCACTCTATCTAGACTGCCACACTAACTCGTGACTGCGACCCCCTCCTAGAGATCCCGTTTGCTCAGTGTCCTTTCTCACCGGCCACAAAAGAGGCTCACTGGAGAATCCTGTGTTTCGCAGCCTGAACTTGCCAAACCAGGCTCCGCCATCAGCATCCACCAGGCACTGGAGAGCTGCCCGGTAGTCTGGCTGGAGCTCTTCTACCCGACAGCCAGAGAAATGATATACGGCTCAGAGTCCCTTCCCAGCAGACCCTCTGAGGGGCCCGGATTAGCCAGCATCCTTGTATCATCTGAGACTCTTGGCAAAGTCCAATCTTTCCTTCAAGTCTCAGCTCATCAGCGCCACGAAGCCCCGTTTAGCACCTTGCCCACTAGACTGAGCCAGTCGTTCACCAGTCCTTCCACATCTTCATTAGACACGCAGTCCTCTTTATGGGTTCTACATGCAAGGATCCAGCCATCCAAGAGCAAAAATATAGTATTGTCAAAAAAAAAAAAACAAAAACAGGTGGATAGTTACTAAGATATGACGCCTGAGGTTGACCTCCAGACTCCATACGCTAGCTAGACTCTGATTCAAAGTCAAAGAAGAGTTTAATGTCACCTTTCCTCTGATCCTTGCTGAACGCGCCTTTCATTCTAACCTAGAGGAGCGCGCTCGCCTCGAGCGCAACACACTGTCTCCCGATTCACAGCCATGTCTCCCTGCCTCTCCATAGCACACACCAACGGCAATAGCAACGGCTGTCAGTCAGCTCACGTGATGGGAACCTCGGGCCACTCCACACTCGCTGAATCAGAGGGCATCCTTCCGGAAGCTCTGACGGATGTGCATAGAGAGGAAAGCTGGACACCCACAGAACCCCAAGGGAGCCCAACCTGCAGCAGTTAAAGGAGCGAGTCTCACTGGGTCATACACAGACGTAACTAGTAAATACTGTTGGTGCTGTGTGGGTATGTACACACACGCGTGGGGGCCAGAGGGCAAACTTGGGTGGTTTCTTGTTCCATTTGTTTTTTTGTTTGTTTTGTTTTGTGTTTGTTTGTCTTTGAGACAGGGTGTTCCACTGACCAGAAACTCCACCAGTAGTCTAGGCTGGCCAGCCAGTGAATTCCAGATATCCACCTGTCTCCACCTTCCAGGGCTGAGAAAACCCAGACATGCCACCATGCCCAGCTTTTTAAATTTTCATTTCACTATATTTTTTTCGATGTGGGTTGTGGAAAATTAAATTCAGGTCCTTCTTGCGAAGCAAGCACTTTGCGGCCTGAGATGTTGGCCCAGCCCTCGGTTATTGTGTTTTTAATTTGAGACACTAATCCCAAACAAGAACCACCTGTGTGGCCCACGCTACACTGTGTGGATCCTGTCCTACACCTAAGCCTTGGGCTCTCCGGGCTCCTGGCTCCTAACCCACCCAGCACACCTAGCGACCCTTCCATAAATGTTCTGAGTCCATCACTCCCTGAGTTGCTGGGAGGATACCGCTGGTTTCTCCAAAACTTAAAAATAAGGAAGCAAATAAAGTGGGTTTTGAGCTCCTTGCTAAATGACTAGATAATAAAATGGCTGTTTTGCCACGTGGAAAAACACGCCCTAAAATGAAGTAATAAGGGAATAGCCACAAGCCTTAGGGGCTGTCCATAAACCAAACCTACGATGGGTTTGAAAAATCCCCTTATAAAGCCATATGAGGCATGCCACTGGCGAGTTCTCTGGAGCCCAGCTGTGTGTGGCGCGGAGCTGAAGCCAGCCCCGTGGAATCCTGGGTTACAAGGAGGTCAGAGCATTTGCTGTGACCAGCCAGCTCGACAATTAGTCCTGGCTGTGTTGGGAAGTGACCCCTGACTGGAAGGACTCATGCCTGCCTGCGGAAACTGGGACCCTTCTCCGAAGGGGGTGGGGGCGGGGAGGCTCAGCGTTTCTCAGCCTGCTGGAATTTCATTAGCCTGTTCACACTGTACAGATGGGAATTAAATAATTAATTAGGGAATAGTTCACTCCAGAGCCCATGCAGGGGGATTATGCAAATCATCCGAATTTGTAGCAAGGGGCTGAATATTTTATAGTGTGTTTAATTTGCAAATATTAACCACTGAGAAGGCTTAGGCAGGAAACTATCATCATCATAATTATTATTAGTCATGCAAAACTACTTCAGCTGCATCAAACCTTCTTCCTTTCAACCACTTTCAAACGCTTCCCCTAAGAAATGTAGTTATTTTTTTTTAAAAAAAAAAAAAAAAGGAAACCAGTAAAGTACAAAAGCATATTAAGAATGAAATGAACCTGCCTGGATAACAGGAAAATCAATGCGCACTGTACCTTCCATACCTTCCACCCAACCCGGGAAAGTCTCTAAACACTAACATGGTTTCCACCCCGCTAATATTCTCTCAGTCTCTGGGCACCAACAGAGCTGGGAAGCCGGGCAGCCGAAGACAGTGATACATTTCCTCCGCTGTATCTGTGTTAGGCCACTGTTGATTTTGTGAGCTCTCCCTAACCCCTCCTCCCTTACCCTCCTGGCACACCCTTCTCCTTCGCTCAAATAAACTCTTACCTCTCATTGAGAATCCTAACTGCTGTAGCCTCATAGATAAGATAGGTGAGAGGTTCACACATCCAGGGGGCGCCACCACAGCCTGGAAGCTCAGTCATCCAGAACAGCATTGGCAAACTCGGCTATACCGGGCCAGGCAGTAAATATTTTAGGCTTTCCGGGCCATACATTCTCTGGTGCAACGTCTCAATTCTGCTCTGATGGCACAGAAACAGCCTCTGCCAATATGTCAACAGAGGAGGCTGGCTGTATTCCAGAAGGGCCTTATTTACAAAAACAGGTGGTGGGCCAGATATGGCGGCCATCCAAACCTTTCGTCAGTTAAAGTGTGTGTGTGTGTGTGTGTGTGTGTGTGTGTGTGTGTGTGTGTGTGCGTGTGTTAGATTCCCTGCAAATTTTATTCTTTTTCCTTAAGTCATTCATACTCTAAACATAAATATGGAGACATAAAAGCATTAGATTATCTCTGCTTCCTGTATTGTAGCAGCAATACTGGGGTTACGGATGTGTTCCCACGTCTAGCTTCTTACAAGGGTCTGGGGGATAATACCTAGGTCATCAAGAAGCGAGCACGTCTACTCCCCGAGCCAGCTCCCTAGCTGGAATGCATGATCATGAAATACAGGCAGAGGTTTAATCACAGACTTCCCCACCCCCACCTCCAGATTTCTGTCTTGAAATTCCTAATATATGCTTGTATGAGAGTCCTGCATTTTTATCTGGTACGCAGTCCCACGCAATATGTTGTCAGGGCTGCTAGAGACAGAAGCATGAGAGATGATCACTTCTGGGGAAGTGGCACCGGCCTCTTGAGGGTAGAGTCCAGGAGACTACACCAAGCAGTGGCCTGCAGTACAGCAAGGGATGATTAAAATGTCAACCATGCCGAAGTTGAGAAACCCTGAATTAGGCAAAGTGAAATTGTCAATAACTCTGCCATTGTTGATCTCAAATATAAGCAATTTCATGTGGTGCAGCCAAAATTGCCATGTTTTAAATCTTTGTAGGACTTAACAAAACGTTAGAACCCGGAAAAATAATCCTCTCCCAGCATAAGCCTTTCTGATATATTTTTGCTCACTATAATAAACTCCTCTGAATCTGCTCCCATTTCTATATTCAAAGATTTATCTATTGGTTATTTTTTTCTCTTTTAAGTGTTTTTATTACATTTATGTATTTGTATGTGCCTGTTACAGGATGTACACATGTTTGCATATCATAGCATACATATAGGGACCAGATAATAATTTGGGGGAGTCAGTTCTTGTTATTTACCACGTGGGCTTAGGGAGTGAACCCCATCCATCAGGCAAGCGCCTTTACCTACTAAGCCATCTTGCTGGCCCTTTTTGTTGTTGGGTTTTTTTTTTCTAAATAAATAGTATATTCAGAGGCCCAAACTGTTGAAAGACAGAAACACACTCAGTGGCAGAGAATCCCCCTTTGTGTCTCAGGGTGACAGCTATAGGCTCCAGCTCCCTGTCGCCCTCCAAAACCAATCCCTCTCTGATGCCCTTCTCAGAGCAATCAGCTATCAAAAAATTAATCACATTTTCCCTGGTGTTGTGCAAATATTTTAGGGGGGATCCTAAACACCCTCCTGTTTTCTTTAGGTTATCCTTTATATGACCGGCTAAACTACTCAAGATCGCCTGCACCTGGCCTATCTCTGCTTTCGTGAAGCTGTTTTACCAGGGCCTCCTGCTTCCCCCTCAAGGACCCCACACCCCACAAGCCCTCTGCCTCAGCCACTCTGCCTCCTAGAACTGAACTTGAGAAACTTGAGAGATTTCACTGTGCCTTCTTTTGTGTGACAAACCTTTTCCTGGGGAGATGCAATACACACGTCTACTCAGCCTACAAAGGGGACCCACGACAGACAAATGGACAGATACCCCCAAAGTCCAGTCTGGTGAGCAATGTGTTTTCCTGGGGTTACTTACAGGCATGAGGGTGAGGGGTTACTTACGGAGGCAGAAACAACTCAAAAGCAGCGGCATCACCAAAGCACACCCCATGACCCCAGGTGATGGCTCATGAAGCTGGGAACCAGGAGCACACTGCACAGCTTGCTGGCAGCTCAAGGGGCTGGAAAGTTAGTCTCTGCTTCTTTCCAGGCGGCTGGTCTGGACTCTTCAGTTAGCTTGTCTGAGAGTCTTCTATACAGCTCTGCTTCCTTGGGTCTGAGAGGGACTTTCAATTCTTGCTTACTCTGGCAGAGAGGGGCCCAGAGAATCTGGTCAGTTTCAGGAACTTCCTTTTGGGTTGTTCACCTTCCGGTTTAAGGAGCTTCCCTGCAGGACAGAATGCTTCTACTGCAGAGGAAATGTTAACACAGCATGCTTCTTCAGAAATCCCGTCCAGATGAGAAGTTTTATTTGGTTTTTCTATTTCCTGATTTCTCTCCCTTAATGCTCCTTGTATAGGGATGTATTTTCGTTCTGCTCGGGCTCCTGTCAAAGTCATGACAGCAAACAAAATGAACGGCTCTTGCACTTGATTCAGAACAAATCCCTTTAAACACGGGCTTGCCCCTTTCTGTTTCAATAAGAGCAGGAGACAGTTGATGCTGGCAGCTCAAGCCTCTGATGCCTTAGGAAGAGCTAAGGAGGGACTGTCCCTGCTTTATGTATGAGCAGAGTTGTGTATGTCCATGAGTGTGCCCCTCCATTGTCCATGTCCTCTGTAAACCACAAAGGGAAAAAGACAGGTAACAGAATAATATAAGCAAGGAACACCTACCCACGAGAACAGCCGATGAGAGTCAATGATCCACTCTCTTGATTCAAGGGCAACATCTCCACCTGGGGGAATGAAGCTACGGCTGGGACCCCAGCTTGCAGCAGATGTGTGGCTTGTCTGTGGTCAGTCCATAGTCACAAGGCTGGAGCCAAGACTCACCATCAGAGCTGTCTAGCCTGTTGGCTGATGCTCTAATCTCATATCTCCCGTTGCTGCCCTTCTTCCCTTCCCCTGCACCTCCAAAGCAGTCACAAGGTGTCCATACCCATCCTACCCCCGAGGGTAAATAGAAGCAACTCACAAATTTAAAAGACTTAAAACATAAGCCAATTTAGAGATTAGGGACACAGAGAAAGCAGGAGAAGGTTGTAGTGTTTGGGAACATTCTGCCAATCTTCCCATCATCTAGCCACTGGGGTTCAGACTCAGGAGTTCCCACAAAGGGAGCTCTGTCTAACCAAGCCTTGGTTAGACAAGTCTTTGAAGTTCAAGAACACTCACTACCTTGCAGCTCACAAAGCACCTACCAGATATTTTCAAGGACCACCAAGTGAGTCAATCTGTTCCAGTAGCGTCTTACAAGTCACGTCCTGTCTCCTTCCCAGTGTTTACCTCAGAAAGTTCCCACTGATGGAATGAAGGTGTGAATACACACTCCTTCATCACAGGTCTCCAGTTGCATGGTTGGAATACTGTCTCATCAGGGCTTCCAGGGAAACAGGAGCTGGCTGTCCATCATCCGTGAATTCCATTCCTACGGATTCAATCTGCTGCAGACTAGACATACTCAAGAACATCATTTGAACATGAATAGACTTTTCTTGCCACTTTCCCCTAGCAATGCAGTTTAAAAAATAGCAACCTGTGGCGGGGTGGGGGTGGCGCACACCTTTAATCCCAGCACTCAGGAGGCAGAGGCAGGCAAATCTCTGAGTTCAAGGCCAGCCTGGTCTGCAGAGTAAGTTCCCTGACAGCCAGGCCTACACAAAGAAAATCCTGTCTTGAAAAACCAACAACAATAAAACGAACATCCACCTACAGGATTTTCACACTGTGTTAGAAATAAAGTCACCTCAAGAAGATCTTCAAGTCTACGAAAATGTGGATAGGTTCCATGCAAATGCCACACTACTTTATAAGATAAATATAATAATTGGAGCATCCTCGGGTATTGGTAGCCTTTGTCTATGAAGACGGAGGGCTACATACATATTCTTGTACAAGGAGATTTTTGAGACATTGGCTCATGAAATTGTGGGGTTGGAAAATTCAAACTGTGTTAGGGTGGGCAATCTGCTGACTTAGACAGGAGACAGAACTCTTTGAGAAACCCCAGTCCTTTTTTGTTTGTTTGTTTAGACTTTTAGTTGATTAAGATTCAACCAAACTATAAAGGGTGATGTGATCGGTCGTGTTCTAGAGATACCGACTGTCACTGTCAACCACCTCTAAAGTCTTGGCAATAGCATCCACATTAGTGTTTGATCCAAGTGGCCCCCAGAGCCAGGCCCAACTGATGTTTAAAAGAAATTTACTGCAAGCACATGCGTCCCTCGAAAACCTAGAGATTTATAACAACACTGCAGACACTTCTAAAGGGAGGGAGAGAGAGATGCCAGAAACTGGTGATTGCCAAGAGTATGATGGCCATGAACTTGTGATCACCAGGTCTAGAGTTAGCGTGCCTTCACTATTGCATTGTGTGCAGTTGCAGAAGAGAGTTAAAAAAAAAATCAGGGACTCAAGCAAAACTCCGGGCACCGTCAAGAGAACAATCAGTGAGCCTCGCTAAAGCTTCACTCTAGGTAACAAAAATGCTATTTTTATCTCGACCAGATCACACATTTGAGGACTGTGAATGGCCTTGATTTGGAAGCCCCTGTTTTGCATACAGGGAACACAAGGCCTCGGAGATAAATTAGTTTACTGACATACATTCCGCTAGCTATATGCCTCAGTCTTTCTTTCCAATGGGTTCACAAACTCCTTAACTCAACCATTAGTGAGTCCTTACCCGATGTAAGGCTTGCTGGAGATCCTGCCAGCAGTCTCTTGAAGCTCTCTAAGACTCTCCATGATAATAATGGTGTATTATCAGTCTTATTTTGTGGAAGAAAATATTGAAAGTATAAGGAATTTTCTTGGGGTCACTGAGTATAAGACAAGACCTCTGGAACTCAAATGCCCAATGCCTGGCTCCTGACATAGCAGGCCAACTCTGGAGGAAGATGAGAGCCGTTCTTGTCCAACAGGAGTCTCGGAGCATGCCTTAAGAGTAACATGGCAAGACAGGCAAACACAGAGTAGGGCATCAGGGGGCTCCGACTCTGGAGAACCTGAAGCTGATAAAATCAGGGATGTGAATTTGATATGAAAATGAGTGTTTGCTTAGAATAAGAAAGATTCATAGACTTTAAAAGGTTTACCACAAATGTTTTACCCTTTAGATGAATGGACTAGTCTTTTGCTTAATCAGCTGCCTAGCAACATCTACGGTGCCAGTATCTCCACACATTGTCTATACATTCTTCTCTCACCTTTCTATAGCAAGGTAATGTCTTCTATATACACACACACACACACACACACACACACACACACGATAATTCACCCCTTCCTCTGATGAGGTTGATAGAAATGTGGTTTTTGTCAGGTCGTGGTGGTGGAACACACCTTTAATCCCATCATTTGGAAGGCAAAGGCAGATGGGTCTCCAAGTTTGAGTCCAGCCTGGTCTATAAAGTGAGTTCCAGGGCAGTCAGGGTTACACAGAGAAACAAAAAGGAAATTTCATTTTTATTTTTAGCTGTTTAGAAAATAAAGTTTTCCAACTAACTTCCTATGTGGCTGTGCAAATGTTCAAGGCAGTTGTCAAAACTGAGAAACCTTCAAGGTTCTGAGAGATCTAGGATATCTCAGGGAACTTCTGGGTTTTCTATGCAGTGACCAGTCTTAGAACTGATGAAATACATTGGCCAATTTGCTGTTGATGTCTTCATGACTGTGTGCATTAGGAATGTAGTCATCTTCCTAATATCATAATTTGAGGTCAAATCAGCAAGAAACTGAAATTTTATCTCAAAATATCCATACGATTCAGCCCTTAATTAACTGAGCTACCAAAATACCTACAGGCTCACTCAACATTTCCCTCACAAGTAAAACATCTTTCACTAAATGACTTTCTTTTAATAACATTATCGTTTCTGTCTTACAGGGTTTTTTTGTTTTGTTTTGTTTTGGACAGGATTTTGCTATGTAGCCCTGTCTGGTCTGGAACTCTTTACAGAGACCAGGCTGGCCTCAAACTCACAGTGATCCTCCTGCCTCAGCCTCCCAGGTTTCTGGGAACACAGGCATCCACCACCAGAGCTGGCCTATTGCAGTTTTTATTGTCAAAACAATTTCACTGATTTCTGTTTAGTTTGTTCGTGGTTCAATTTATTGAGTTTTATTAATCCTTAGTGACAGAGTCTCTCCATGTGGCTTGTGTTGGTCTCTCATTCTTGAGGGGGATTCTGCCTTAGCTTCATTCTTTAAAAAACAAATTTAACAAACACAGAATAGCTTTGCTTTCTTCTACATTTAGAGCAGAGTCTTTAACTTCTCACTTCTATTCAAATATTCTAAAGCTTTTCCAAATTCCAAAATATGAATATTCAAGCTTTCTCAACCTTTTCAATATGTCTTTTTGCCTCTCGTTTATGTCCAGGCTTTCTTCCAAGTCTTTAAGAATATCTCTTTCGGTTCTTGACATGTCTTCCTATGTCGTAAAGCTTGAGCAATTTCCTCACAGGCAGACACCCTCACAACACACTCACCACAGAAAGATCAATTCTTGGCAAAACTGAAAAAGAGATCATGTTAAGAGGCAAAGTCCTGACTCGGCCAACAGGAAGACAAGGAGAGAAAATGTTCAAGGTGACCTTCAGCTGCAGCCATGTGTCTTGGTTTTACAACTGCAACCAAACCAGAAGGCTTTTCTAGGACACTTACCCGGGCTCCACAGCTGAATCCGAGAGAACCTGGATGTCACAGGAGAGCCAGGAGGAGGGCAGTACCGCTCAAGGACAGCACACGGGCATGACGAGAGTTTGGCCTTGGGGTGATGAGGGCCTCAGAAAGAGCTTTGGTTTTGAGGTGACATCTTCTGTTTTGTTTTGCTGGTTCTCACCACCCCCCCCCCACAGCAAGAAGAAAGGAGGATGGAAAGATGACACTTAGGGGTACAGAGTTTCATTTGGGGTGGTACAGAAGGATTGCCACAAATTCAAGGCCAGTTTGTTCTGCACAGTCTAAAGACATCCAGAGCTACATGGGAGATCTTGTCTCCACCTCAAAGAAACAGACTTCATGCCACAGAACTCAGGCTTAGAAATTATTGTGATGGTAAATGGTATGCTATATACATTTTACCGCAATACAAAAAAAATGATACATAGGGTAAGGGAGGCAGCTCAATTAGGAAAATGCTTCTCTTGTAATCATGAGGACCTGGATTTGGCGCAGCAGAAACCACATAAAACTTAATCACTAGGCATAGTGGCCCATGCTTGTAATCCAGAATCAGGGGAACAGAGACAGGTGAATCCTCGAATTACCCTAGCCAACTTAGCCTCTTTGGAGAGTTCCAGGCCAAGAGAGACCCTGTCTCAAAAAGCAAGGTGATCAACAGTCAACATTGTTCTCTGGCCATTACATGCATGCACACACGCATGTACATAGCCACACCCACACACACACATATGGACCTCCACATATGAGCCTATGCACACAGAGACAAGGATGAATAAAATATAATTTTAGCTAACAAGTCAGGTGAGATCATTGTAAATACACATATAATATCAAAACATAATTGAGAAGTCTCTTGTACACTTAGCTTCCTTGAATAGTTTTGCAGAATTGCGGTACAATATCCCAGGCAGGACATTTGCAAGTCTACTTCCCTCCTTGCCTTATCCAGATGACCCAGTTTGCCTTGTGTTTAGCGACCCTCGTGTGCTAAGGCAATATAATTGCATCTTCTCTGTAAGCTCACATAATAACCACCACTGTCAAATCGCTCAATATCTCCTGTTTACAAAGATCTTTCCCGTTGCACCATTGTAAGCATATCTACTTCTCCTCCAGCCTGGCTTCTCCCCATCGCAAAGCCCCAGAATTCTTGACATTGTTTTGATAATGCTATATACATGCAATCAAATATTCATGTATACCTGTATATCAAATATTCATACATGTGTCCTCTACAAGATTTATTTTAGTGTGTATGTTCATGTGTGTGAGTGGATTTATCTCTGTGGTGCTTATCTATGTGTTTGGGGTACCTGCATAAAAGTCAGAAGAGGGTATTGGGATCCTCCTATTCCTTTGAGGGAGGGTCTCTCCTTGAAGCTGGGACTTGCATCTCTTTTTAAACTATATTGGAAATCAGCTAGTATCAGAGACCCTACTGTCTTCGTTCCCCACTGAAGAGAAGGGCTCCAGGCACACAGGGCCTTTGGTTTGTTCTGTGGGTGGTGGGACATGAACTCTGGCCCTCATGACACAGCAAGTGTTCTCAGCCACAAAGCCATCTTTCCATCCCAATTTTGTCCTTTTCTGCTTCTTGTTCTTTCCCAGAGACCTCTCAGTGGAATGTATTAGTAATTGAATCCTTGTGCTGAATAGGTGTCCAAGCTGTAGGCATATCACAGCTGTACAGTCATCTCTCTACGGGAAGACCTCTGGGCCACCAAAAGATGGTTTGCACTGTTATAAAAAGTTTCTCTGGATATCTATCTTCATTGGGGTTCATGTGAATGCAGTTTTTCTTCCCCAGGGGTTTGTGCTGAGGGCTGCAATTATGGAGTTAAATGTAAACGTATGTTTAGTTTTAAAACAAACTGTCAAACTTTGAGGCCACGAAGATGAATCAGTGGGTTACAATGACTGCTGAACAGACATGAGGACCTGAATTCAAATCCCCAACACCCACAAAAAAAAAAAAGCTAAGCCTGGTGGTGTGTGCCTGTAATCTGTGGAGACAGAGACAAACAGATCCCTCCAACTTGCTAGCCAGTCTAGGAGAAATGCACACCGCTGGTTTCAGCTAGAGGTCCTATCTCAAAGGTGGAGACCCCAGGGCTCAGTGACCATCCCAGTAGGAGAAGGCAGCGGTGAGAGAAGACAGGGACAAAACCAAACAAAAAGAATGTCTTCTGGACGTGATAGGACCACCGCACAGCATCTGTGCTTGCCCCGTCAAGATGGAGCCAGTCAGCATTCCAGCGTGGAGAGGGGAGGGCTCACGAGCCCCCACCCCTAGGGGAGCTACTGACAGCTGATGGCCCTCAGGGAGGGAGAGCGAGGCAGTTTCCTTTAAGGGTGCGGCTCCTAGTAGATGAGTTATAAGAAAGGAAAAGGACACGGAGCTGAGGGGGGCAGGAAGAGACAGGGAGTGGATCGGAGGAAGGAGTGAATGGGCTCAGAATAAATTCTATACATGCGTGAAATTCTCAATTCGCGAAAATATTTTGCTTTTCAAAATAAGGAGAGAAATAGGAAGACACCTGAAGTCTGCCTTTGTCCTCTGGACACATGCTCACACACTCCGTGCACACACACACACACACACACACACGCATGTGCATGCACACATAAACACAAAGAAAAAAGAAAGGAAGGGAGATGTAAACTGCCTTCCAGAATGTCTGTGCCATTTTACAGTCCCACCACCCTTGTGAGTTCTCTAGGCTAGCCATATCCTTGCAGGCAGTCGCTATTGTCTGTACAGTGTGGTGTACCTTGCTATGGCTTGACTTTGCCTCTCCCTCCCTAGTGACTACTGGCGCTAACCAGCCTTTCGTGGGGCACTGTGAAGCAGCGTCTGACCAGGGCAAACTTCTGAAAAGCCACTATGAGAAAGTGGTTCAAACAGTCTCTGACAAAAGCCACAGGGAGCCTGAGCCAGAGCGTGGCATGAAGGGACAGGGTAAGATGAGGGTTGGGGGGTTCCAGAAATGTCTAGAAAGCTGGCCGAATGACCCCTGAGACAGGGAGACTGAGAGATACTGCTAAGGAAGATGGAGGGATCCAAAGTAAATTCTAGGTTTCCAACTCAGAGAAGACGCTCCCGAAACCCTCCGTTTTGCCTGTAAGTGCTCCGTATAACTCAGAAGCGCTGGAGATGAGCTCTCAAAACTGTACTTGATCCAAAGATAAAACTTTGAAGGCTCAGTTCTTCTCTTGCCGATTTTTAAACCCTAGCTCACTGGATTCTATCTGCGACCGGCCCCCAGAACCTCGACATCCAACGTCGACAGGCACACAAAGCATGTTCTATCGCCCACGACACACACACACATCCTGTACCTAAAGCACCATTTATCCAGGTGATGGAGATGAGGTTTCATTTCAGGAGCTCATATTAAGATTTGTACATTTTAATTTTTTTTCCCCCACTGTGATTATTTTTTCCATCAGGTAATGAAAATGAAATCGGGTGGGAAAGCATGCAAAATGTTAAGTCCTTCAGAAGTGGTTGTGACTTCTGGCGGCTAACAGGCCTTCCTGGGGAGCAGGGTCTCAGCAATGTTGGCTTTCTGGTCCCCTGGGTATTATTGGACTTTGAAGGAGTTCCTGCCCTGCCCCTAGACCTCCCCACTCCTGCTGAAGGTGGCCTTCCCTTTGAACCTGAGATTCTCTTCCACAGCCCACGGGGCTGAGGGTGCGCCCTTGGCCCCAGAATTCATCCCTTGGTTCCTGGCCCTCCCTGGTGAACAGTGTTATCTAGGAAGAGTTTTTTACCCGTTTCTAATCCCCACACTTGCAGCACGGTTGTGGAACTTTGCAGACTTTATGATTTCAAAATTGCATTTCCTAAGACTTATCAATCACTAAACACACACCAGCAATACCCATGTCATTTAGCCTTCAGGTAATGCCGCGTGAAAAGGAAGCCAACCAGCCCAGGCACGGACAGAGAGAGCAGCTGAAGCTCAAACCTGGGCCCTCACTGCAAACTTACAGCCTGAAACACAAACCACGCTGCCCAACCAGATCTTTTAATATGCAAGGTGGCCCACGGAGAAGTCAGGCCAAAGCCCAGAAAATACAGACTCCAGCCTCGCCGCTGGCGTTTCATAAATCGGCTGCTTCGGTTCAATCCCGAAGAAATCGAAGTTATCCTTCGAGGTATGGGAGGGAGGTTAATGAGCAAAAGCCAGCCGGCTCAGTTTTATCACCTGACTCACACAGTCACCGATCCTGGGTAACGCAGAAGCCACAGATCAAATCCAAGATCTTTCTGCAAATCAGGGAGTTTTTCCTCCCAGGAATATGAAAGTGACCTCGTGTCGCCTGATAATACCTCAGAAGTCTTCAGCCCCGGGAACTGGAATGAGCGATGACACAGAAGTGTAAGCCTGAACCACAGGGCTCGCTCTGCATCCATCCAAGTGATTGCTTCTGCTCTGCAGGTCTGGCCTTCCAGCCTCCATGGTACGCTTCTTCTTCTTCTTTTTTTTTTTCCACAACCCAGAAAATAGTGAAGCTTCATTCCCCCCCCCATTTATATTTGTCTTTTTTGCTTTATTTTTGTATTTTCTAAAATTAAAAAAAATATCCAATGTCCGGACCCTGCTTATTTAAAAACAAGCAGGCCGACTTCCTCTGTGTAAGGCAGGGCCCTTAAGGAGTTTCCCTGGAGGATCTGCAGTTCCTGAAATGAACCCAGTCTGAAGAAGCTGGGAGGCAGCAGGGAAGGAGGAGAGAGCCATGTGACCTGCACTTCCTCCTGGCATTTCCCTCTGGGAATTCACTCAGGTCCCTAGATCACAGGCCCCTTCCATGTGTCAAAGCCAAGGCTAAGTGGTGAAGCTGGCTGGCTTCTTTTTTCATGCTTTGTTTCTGGGGGCCGGTGGTGTGGGTGCCACTGATAGGTACTGACGGACTAGAAGATCTCGGTCAATTGCAATTTTAGAATCGTAGAGGTTGCGGATAAACTACTGTCCACAGCCCTCTTGAACTTGATAGTCCTGCTTCTCGTTAGGATGATGAACTAGAAGACCGCACTCCTATCGCTGGGAAGAAAAGGACAGTAGGCTGGGTGTTGGAGGAGTTGGGGGGGGGGGGTTCTACAAAAGAGACTTCCCTATAGGATAAGGCACCCATCATGCTCCCAGTGAGGAGGAGAGGCTTACACTGAAAGCAGCATCTATAATGCGTGGGAATGTTCCAGAAGAATGGTAGAAATGAGAGAGAGAAATAGTAGTTTTTTGTTGGAGGGGGCCACTTGTTTGTTTCCCGGCTGCACAGAAACCGAAATAATCACACAGAAACTGTGTTGATTAAATAGCTGTTTGGCCTATTAGCTCTAGCTTCTTACTAGGCTAACTCTTACATATTGATTTAACCCATTTCTATTCATCTGTGTATCGCCACATTGCTGTGGCTTACCGGCTAAAGTGCCAGGGTCTGTCTCTGGCAGGGCTTCACAGCTTCTCTCTGAGTCTGCCCTTCTTTCTCTCAGCATTTAGTTGAGTTTTCCCTATCTACCTCTATTTTTTTTTTTTGCCCTATCAGGCCAAACCAGTTTTCTTTATTAAATTAACCAATCGTATTCACAGCATACAAAAGGGAATCCCATGAAAGAGGTCTGACTCGGTCATTCTTGGGACATTCATCAGAAGGCTTAATGAAATTCGGTGTCTCTCTGAGCTACCCTGTGGCTCATGTGACCTAGAGTCCTCAGAGCCCACAGTGCTCCAGTAGAGCTCATCCATAAACACTGGATGCATCTCACCCTAGGTGACAGCCAGTCATTCATACTCCACTAGCTTTGGAACCATTATTGAAAGTAGACATCCATGCTGACTCCCTAGGGTGTGTAGTATTTCTGTCCTAAGCCTACCAAGAAAGGTAGGGAAATAAGAGCGGGGGGTGGGGGGATGCATTGACTTTGAACTCCGGTAGACATGAACATGAAGCCCGACTGCTTATTCTCTTTTGGAACGTGTTTCCTATAAAATACAATAGTTTTTACTTGCTAGGATTGGCACAAGGATACGGGCAACATCTACAACAGGATGTTGTAGGGGAGGAACTCAGTAGATGATTGCAAAATAAAACCCAAAGGGATCCGCCCCCTGGGCCAGAAGAATAAGAAGCCAGCAAGCCTCCCCACCTTCCAGATCACCACGAAGGCAATGGAGCCTGCCAGATGGTTTCCAAGGCCTCTAGATTGTCCAGGCCTGGCTTCTGTGGGAGCTGTTGTGGGACGGGAGGCTATGTTCACTGACCACAGCCCAGCTGGTCTGCAGCTGCGGCTGCCCAAACCCTTCAACTACACTCATGTCTAAGTCAGTCAGCTTCACAGAAGAGTCGGCTTCCGAGTCACTTTATTCTGCTGCCTAAAATAAAGAAATAAATAAAAATAAATGAGGAAAAGCGGTGCTGCTTTTCTGTTCCTAGGACTGGTAGTTAACTTTTTTAAAAAACAAACAAACTCGGGTCCTCCTTTTGCTTAGATTACCGTTCTACCATATAGAGCAAATGGGGCTAAAAAGCTGACAACGTCCTTCGTGAGTTAATTTGATCTTCTTTCCTTTTTGAACTCTTATTTTTTATTGTGTGTGTGTGTGTGTGTGTGTGTGTGTGTGTGTGTGTGTGTGTGCGTGCGTGTATGTTGTGCAGATATGAAGGTGCCAGCCTTCTGTATACCACATCATGCATGAGGAGGTCTGAAGACAACTTTTGGAGTCAGTTCTCTCCTTCCACCTTGTTTTCGAGGCAAGATCTCTCCCGTTGCTGCTGTTGTACTGTGGACTCCAGGCTCGCGGGCCTGCAAGCTTCCCAGAAATTCTTCTGTCTCCACCTCCCATCTCACTACTACTCCATAACAGATGCAGTCCCCGCATCCAGCTTTTTCCACAGAATCCAGTTGACCAGGCTAACGGAACATTCTTACCCACTGACCCGCACCCATGGGCACAGGCCCTGGGTTTTTCGATTCACACACATTATCAGGTGTGGAAAACTAAACAATGTTCAAAGGAAGGTTTGGAGGTGCCCTGCCACGAGTCTTATTATCATTGACTTCTCTCTTTCCAAGTCTACCCTTCTTCAGCCCTTTGTACCAAAACTTTCTGGTTTCTGTATGTTTTTAGCCTTTGTAGAGTCAGAGATCAAACCCAGGGCCTTGCACTTCTAGGCAAGCACACTAACACAGACTTATCTGCCCACACCATTTCTGCCACTTTGGTATTTCTTCATTCCTGAGTTCTGCACAACATTTGGGTTGCCAACACCTCCTTCTTCCTAGTGTCTTCTAAGTAGCGTGGAAGGCCAAGAGCAATAGGGTCTCCTGGCTGCTCTCCTGCCTCTTGTCTTGGAGCAAACTGATCTCCATCCATCCATCTGTATTCCTTTCCAACTCAACTGCCGTCTATGGCTCTCCTGTGCTCCCTCTTCAGCAAAGACAGCAGTCAAAAGACGGCTTGCTCTAGTCTGTTCTCTCCTCCCATCATGTGGGTCCCAGCGACGGATGAAGCTCGGTCTTGGCAGCCAGCTCCTGCCGCAATCACCTTTAACCTGCTGAGCCATCTCAACAGTCCCCGCAAACTTATTGAACCGAATCACTACTTCCGTGTCCATTTTTAGCCTTGATGTCAATTATTTGAAACGCAGTGTCCTCAGTCTAGTTAAGACGTCTTCTTTTTCTGTCATTTTCTAAGATATGACCTGCATGATCCTCATTCCATCGACCCTAAACCCAGCACACCCCCATAGCTGCTGGCCATAATAAAAATCTAATAACAACGTCACAGTCAGACAATGCAGCAATGCCCCCCCCCCCCCCGCCCTTTCACCCTATATTCTTTTAGCCGGTCACAGCTTCCTAAGGCCACTGGTTGGAAGCGAAGGCCAGCAGGCTGACCCAAAGTAGCATTCGCTAGTGCAGGTTTCATTAGGACTGTTTCATTAGAGGAAGGGGTCTACACTGATGGATAAGGAGCCTGATTCCCTGAAAGATCCCTCTGCTCCTATTTTCTAACTATACTACAGGTGCCTAAGGGCAAGGACTGTGTTTTGCAATCAGGATTTCCAGCCAGGGTCCAGCCTAGGGCCTGACAGTGACGGAAATGTTCGATATAAGCCCCCTGCAGAGACGTTGATCCCAGAGGGCAAGCTCCCAGCACTTCCCTGATGTCACTAATGTCACTGGGACCAGGGGTGAGCTAGAGTGTCACTCTTTTTTACAACGGGGGTCTTGGCAGAGTTCTGACTCGACACTCTGAGTTCCAGCTACACTTTTACATCTCTGAACTTGAAGTTACGGAGAAAGATGGGCTGAGCGGGTATTCTGACCCGGAAGAGCCAGCCAGCCATGTGCCTGTTTTGTCAGTCAAGCAAAAAGGAGTCTCTCCTCTGCTCATCCTGAATTCACTTTCTGAGGGTGCCTTCTCGCCCAGCAGGTGCCACCACTCATTTGCAACAGACAGAAACAGCAAATTGCTCCACACCCCGGGAGCTCCGCCAGCTTTCCCGCCCGCGGGGCGTGGTCCTGGGAGGAGAGCCGCCTCCCGGGTGCGCCAACGCCGGGCTAGTCTGGCAAGCCCGGCCGTTGACTCTTCTCTCGCCTAACTGCTGTAGCGAGTGGAGACCTGGCGACCTGGGCTCTCCGCTGCGTGCATGCAGTTCTCACAGAAGGAAGGAAAGAGAGTGGTCGGGAAGGAGTAGACGCCCCAGCTGTCTTTTTATGAAGACAGATTTTTAACTCCCCCTCTGCTACTTTATCCATCAGAAGAGAAACTGGGACCGGGTGTGGTCCCCCACGCCTTGAATCCTAACACTCTGGAGACGGAGGTAGGCAAACCTCTGAGGTCGAGTCTAGCCTGGTCTACAGAGCAAATTCCAGAACAGCCAAGGCTACACGGAGAAACCCAGAAGCCAAAGGGGGGGGGGGACTTCTATAGATATACCTGTGGATTGCTACTTCCAGTTCTAGTTTGCTACTGACTTATTCAAACAAACAACACAAGTCTTGAGCCCAAATTAGCCTATTTCCTGTCCCTATGCCTAAGGAATTCAGGGTTAAAAGAAAAACAAAGAATCCCTGGAGTTTTATATTAGGAATGTTTCTAGATTATTCTTGAAGCCACACACAGTTGCGAATTGGCTCCCTCAACATATCCCTATGGCCTTATTTAAAGACAGTGCTCATGGGCGTATTTCAGCTGCCTGTACAGAGTTCCATTGCAGTTTACAATGGGATGAGCAGTGTGTATTGTTTGTCTTCACCGACCACGCTCATCAAAGTAAATAACTCTGGCTTCCTCCACGGACCCACAGTTGACCTGAGATTTATCCCTCCTGGTCTAGGAAGTGGCCTGTTTGTACCCCCAAAGAGAAAACGTGGCCCTTTCTAAGGATGACGTTTGAAAATGAGACACAAATTGCGACATGTCAGGCACCTCCAATGAGCCTTTTTAAAAAGGCCAGAGGGGCTCCTGAACGATAGCAATTACTGTACTGTGCATCTGCTTTACACCCGACTCTACTGGGTGCTGGGATGGCATGATGACCCCAAGGAGAGGTTCCTGACCACTCACAGTATGATGAGAAGGCCACAAATAAAGGTGTAATTACAGATTGATGTCAGAGCCAGGAAAACAGCTCCTGGGATTTGAGAATTGGGGGTGGGGTTAGGGGAGTGTCTCTAAGCAGAGGATGATGATGGAATGTGAAAACAGAAGGTTCAAAACAGAGCGCGCGCCCGCACACACACACACACCACTTCCTAGTACAACTCCCTTATTTATAGACAAGAAAACTGAGGCTCAGAAGACCTAAAAGATTTGTCCAAGGTCGGGGCTAATTAAGGAAACTAGCCAACTGCAATACCCAATCCCTTCCTGCTAATAGCCATGTGTTTATTTATAGCTCAGTTATAGATTATCCAAATTCATTTGGCCAATAAAACGCAGAATATTGAGTTCAAAACCACTTCCCCTAAGACCACAGCATAAATAACAGCGGTGTCTTAATACCAACGATACCTTTTCATTAAATACGGAGTTCTCATCCTATCAAAATTCAAGCGCTTGGTTCAGTATAAAGAGAAGGTCAGGTCGTAACCCTGTCTAAAATATCCTGGCAGCGCTCACTGTGCAGGGCTAATTTGGGTGTGAGCTGTGTGTCCCGGCTGACTTCACACCCCAGCTAGGGTTTCAGACCTACACGTGGCTTTGGAGCGATACCCTGGGGATGAGCCGCTGCGGGCT
Organism: Microtus pennsylvanicus; assembly: GCF_037038515.1. NCBI lineage: Eukaryota > Metazoa > Chordata > Mammalia > Rodentia > Cricetidae > Microtus > Microtus pennsylvanicus. The sequence goes on from NC_134596.1 coordinate 22,717,198, forward strand.
TGGCGGTGCTCTCCACTGTGTGCGTGAGCCGCATGAAGAATCCCTTTGAGAAGCCCAGGAGTTTCCTCTGGCAATTTTGCGAGGAGGGCGGGGGTGGAGTGGTGAGAAGACGCTGTGACCGGAGATTACCTCTGAGGCTGGACCGCAGTGGAGAGGGCGTGTGAGTAGGTCTTTTTTACTCCAGACTCTGCAAGTGTAGTAATTGTAATCGAGTATATTCCGGCACTGTGCATGCAATACACATATTTATTTTTTTCAACATGATTCTTAAACGAGACTAAAATCCCAACAGAACAAAGGTGTGTCTTGGCAGAGGTCAATATTTATCCCCGATAAGAAACCTGTGACCACCGTGGGTCCCCAGGTTGAAAATGAGGACTTCATGACATCTTTGCCCGGGATTAGGAAAGTTGGTTGCGTTGGAGGGAGGGAGGATCGCCGCACTTGCTGCTCGCACCCCGAGATCGCGAGCCTGCGGGGTAAGTGTGCGCTTTCTGGCAGGCGCGCCCCACGTCCTCACACACCCCATTAGCGCGAATCGGCAAGGGTGGGACCGCGGAGGGGCGGAGCCTTCGGAGCCCCGACCCCACCTCTCCCGCCCCGCCCTCCGCCCCGCCCGCGCTCGCCCCCCGCCCGTTCCCGGGGCGCCCGGCCCGCCCCCTCCCCGCCGCGCGCAAACGAACCTCGCGACACCGCGCTTGGCGGTGGCGGTGGCGGTGGCGGCGACGGGCCGGGCGAGGGAGCAGGTTAGCCCGAGCCGCCCTACTCTGCAGTTGTCTCGGAAGCACAGGCTGCGCCCTGAGCCCTGCGCCCGGGAAACACTGGCCGGCCAGCCGCTCCCGGGACCGGCTCCTCCAGGCGCTCGCAGGCATGCAGCCCGGGAGCAGGCGGCGCGCCCCGGGCCGCTACTGAGTCCGCGGAGCTGCGGAGACCAGCTCCAGCCGGGCCCCTCCCACCTCGCCCAGGGACCCACGAGCGACCGCCCTACACCTAGTCTTCGCGCGCAGCCCCACCAGCGCCACCCCCCGCGGGCTGGAGGGGCTCATGCAGCCGCCAAGGTAAGCGCGGACAGCGGGACAAGGGGTCCTGACGTTCCCAAGGCGCCGCCGACACTTGCGGTGGCCACAGCGCTGATCTGCGGTTCCCCCAACCCAGTGTTTCATCTCACACATTTGGGGCTTTGCCTGGGATGAATCGCCTTCGCTCTTGGCAGCAGGAAAGTTTTGTGGTTTGGTGTTTGTTCTTTTTTTCCTCTAAAATGCTGTCCTGCGGGCAGCAGGCGCTGCGCGTGGCTGGGCAGACCCGGCGCACGTCCCACCCACTGTGAACCGGTCTGGAGCTCCCTCTTGCGCGGCCACCTCTTCCTGAGGCAAGATCCCCTTCTGGCCCGCAGAGCTCTGGACAGGTCTAGCCACCCCGCTGACCCACCGTAAAGCCCGATTGGCTCGCTTCACCCAGGCCAGAGAGACAGAGGCTGGAAACGAGCGCGCCTGCCCGGGGTGTGGGGGTGGGGGAACGTTGGCCGTGTACACCGTCCAGGTTCAAGTGTGAGTGACCCCTGGGATTGTCTGGTGTGCGAGACTTGGAGTGGGTTCTAAAGGGAGAGAATCCGGAAAGGTTCGACACCTCCAGGACTCAGCGCCTGACTTGCGCCTTGGCTCATTCCTGAGTATGAACTAGGGAAAAGGGGCAGGTGTATGGGGGGGGGGGGGGGGACCAGTGCAAATGTGAAAGACGCTCGGGTGCAACTCTGGATTGCATCTTACTGAAGTAATTGCATTAGATTTGCTCGGAGGGAGAGTCAATTTCCCCCAGACTGGGATTTTAATGGGAGCCTGTGCGCTGTTATTATGTGGTGTGGTTTCGGAAGGCGTTGGATTGTATTTATTTTATAAATTGGGTGTCCTGAGGCGGATGGATTAGGGAGAATATCGCCATCTAGCGGAAATGGTGAGCTCTGCCGTCCTCTCAAGCCTCAAAGTTGGGCGTCCTCAAAATTAGACGCCTGTCCGAGGTGGAGAGATGGAAACTAGTCATGTCCAGAAAGACTAGTTCGCAAGTGTCCCAGTCATCCTGCCGTGCTGGAGCACCCCGATGCCCTGAGCTTAGCTCCAGGGACCGAATGGCGACTTGTATTAGTGGCAAGAAGTCCTCAAGGACTCCCGGTTCCCTTCTTTGTGTAGTTTTAAGATCTTCCAGCAAAAACAAGGTAAACGGTCACCTGGTGTCTTTCTGGTCCAGGGATCTGGTAAGTCTGTGCTGTCATCTTACTGCTCCCCAATGTACCTATATCTATACAGGTGATCTGTGAAATTAATGTAAAGCCATGGACCCTTAGGAAAGAGATTAGGCGTTTAAGTGTGCTCTTAGGGGTAACTGAAGAACTGGCGGAGAGTGTCACATCTTCTGCACTGGAAGGAGACAGTGTATCCCCAATGGTCTCTTTTTCTTCCCACACAAGGGGAAGAATTCCTGCTGTTCGGGTACTGCAGCACCGTGACAAGCGAGCCTGCTTCACTGAAATGCCGGACTGCTCAATGGCATGCAGATGGACAAAGGCTCTGGGTGGGGCACCCACACATCCAGGCAGGCTGCGCATTCTGTATGGCTGGTTTGTGCTGCCACCTTCCAGGCCAGCCGATCCTAGCAGGGAATGAGATCTCTGTATGAAGGGCACTCTGACTCCTTGGAGAGCCTTGCGGCTTTCTGCCTGGGATAAAGTGCGTCTCCCACCTCCGGACTCCTCCGAGGCTGCGGGCTGCAGTGGTAGTGGGGGCGGGGGCAGCCTCCTTTTTCTTTCTTCTTTTCTTGTAAGTCTTATATATCCGAAACTAGTCTTGACTTCTCTATGTAGCCAGAAATGACCTTGAACTTGTGATTCTCCTACCTTTCTCATCTGAATGCTGTCACCTGATACAGGCACTGTTGGGAATCGAACCCAAGGCTTTGTGCATGCTAGGCAAGCACTCTACCAGCCGAGCCACATCCCCAACTCCAACCTCCTTTTCTCACCGCCCCCCCCCAATCCCTACCCCTTATTTCCTTCCTTGGTGAAGACTGGGGCTTTCACTCCTAATACACACGATGTGTGTGGCTGCTCTGCCCGGCATACCCCTACTGTTCTATCTTGGTTCTGTCTCCCCACTCACACAATCTGTTTAATAATCACGACAAAAGGGGCCTTCAACTAGCATGGTGTCTTCTTAAAGGGGGGCGTATCTGACTTGCGTTGCTGCCTGCCCGGGATGACAGAGAAGAAAGGCATGCAAGAAGCCTGTTTAGTATGACCCCTGAGTCTGCTCCTCAGCAGCTTTCTGTAGCCCAAGTTCAGAATTAAAGGAATAGATGCTCCCCACCCCTGACTCCACGACAGGGAGAGATCCAGCCACCCTGGCCATGATGCTCACTGCTCCCAGGAAGCAGGCTGGCATTTTCACAGTTGCTGGCATTTTCACTTCCTGGAAAAGGATTCCAAAGAGGTCAAGGGGAATGGCTATAGGCCTGATTCTCAACCTGTGGGTCGCCAACCGTGGTCCTTTCCCAGGGGTCGCAGATCCGAAATCCTGTAGATCAGATATTTATATTATGATTCATAACAGTAGCAAAATTACAGTTATGAAGTAGTAACAAAATTTTATGACTGGGGGCGTCACCACAGCATGAGGAACTGTGCCGAAAGGTCGCCCATTAGAAAGGCTGAGAACCACTGCTCTAGAGAGCTCTTTCCTGCTACAGCCTTGCTAACGGAATTAGGTTCAAAACCATATATGGCTGCAAAATTTGGTCAAACTTTAAAGTATGCAGGGTAGACAATGAAGCAGGATGCCCCCTGAATCCTTCAGAAGTAGGTACCCAGTGTGGGGGGAGGGGAAGTGGTATACCCACGGGGAACAGCAAAACCAAAGGAGGAATATCAGAAAGCCTCGCAGACTAATTGGAATATGTTAACTCTACGAAATAAATGAGGCGAAACCCCTCTAAATGTACTTGTTCAAATTACCTTTGTCTGCTTCTGTTTCTCCTGGGGTCCTTGAGGACAAGGGCTTTGCAGTTCAAACTATCATTGTTTTGGTCATTCAGCAACCTTAACTGAGGTTAACCTGATGAAGGCAGTCTCTGGTTTTCCCATCTGTCTAGTTTCCAGCCCGAATGACAGACTCCTCTCTCTTTAACCAACAGCCCGATTCGTCCTCCCTTCTCTTAGCCGTGAACGGAGATGACTCGAAAAGTGAAGGACCGCTTTACCAAGCATCACGCAACATCAGGCAGGCGTCAGTGTCCTTGGCGACAAATACACATTCTTAAGGAAGACGTCTAGTTTCTTGTGTCCTTTGACACAGACATGCTGCACACGGTTTAAGCAAGGGTCAGAGGCAGGAAGCCTCGTGAGGTGTAAACCTTCATAATTTGAAGGACGAGAAGAAGCAGTTTTGAAATCTTGGCAGAAATCGACTATGTAAATGCCGAAGTCTTTTATTTAAGACATTTTAAAGGCTCTGCTCATTGACGAGCCTACAGTGGCATGCCCTCTGAGTGAAGAATGGAGGTGTAGCAAGCACAGTTTACGGAGAGGGTTAATGGCAGAGCTCCCCATTGGAGTTACTTTGAGTTTTTCAATTGTCTGTTTAAAGCAGTGCTGCCCAGAGGTAGAATTTTCAGAAATCAAAATACTACACTAGCCAGAGTGTGAAAAATCAGAGGGGAAAAGAAAATCTCTGAAAATGAAAGATTTTACTAGCACAAGGCCAATCCCTCTAGAGTCTGTGCCGTCCCGAGGGCCAAAGCAGAGATCACACAGCGGAGAGACGCTCTTAAATGTGTTGTCTTCTGTTTCACTAGAGCGCTTTAATAGGTGCCACGTTCGTTCACCTTCCAGGACGCTCAGATCTCAAGTTCCTTGCAGGAGCTTGCCCTGCCCGACAGCAACAGTTTGTCCTGTTACCTGATAGTGCTTTCTGCCCTTATCCGTGTACACAGAGCTGATCTGCCGGAGTCCTCCCTGCCAGTTTCTGTACTATTACATTCCTCTTCGCGTGACTGTCTGCTGGGGTACGGATGCAGACAAGTTTCGCTTGTCCGTAGGCATGTTGAAGAATCTTTTCCTCCATGCCTGGTTAGGTGGGAACACGCGAACACACCCAGACTGACTCGTGGCCACCTTGTAGATGTTTATCCCCTCACGGGCACCGTCAGCTGCCCTCCAGGTAGTCTATCACAGGACTCATTTGCCTGTTAGATTTATGCATGGTACTCACAAAGCTCTGTATGTGGCGTGTGCTCCTCCCTCCTGAAGGTCCTGTTTATAAACCTTGAGGTCACGCTGGGCTTTCAGTTTGCTAACACAGGTTGTGTTCGCGAAGTTTCGCTCGGTCTGCCAAAGTTTGATAGCCCACTCGGTCTTGCTGGCTGAGTTTTCCCTGGCAGGGATACCCATCTCATCTGTTCAAATGCTGGCTCTTGAGCTGCTGGGCAACAACCGCGCAATCTTGCCGACTTTAGAATTTAATTCCCAGTATGCATTTTTTGCCCTTGATGGTGTCATCCTGAAAAATAGATTGCTTTTACAAAAACATAACAGGGGACACTTGAAACCCCATGAGGATTTTTTTTCCCCTGGCCATCGGAAGAGCACACAAAAGTGCATAGCTCATTGACAGAGCCGCAAAAATTACAGGGTTCCTTTAAAATAATTGGTACGTTGAAGAGAATAATAATATTTGGACATCTGGGTGGGTAATGTGCTTTTATTCTCGTTTAAGCAAATACCTCTGATGGGAGACAGTATCGTATAAATAATCAATAGAGCTTTAAAGCAATTAAAACTGCTTCACCCACACCTCTCCTGAGATTCATGGTGACATCTCCTGCAGGTCCATCCCTGCTAGGCACGGCAAGTCATTTTTGCCCCAGCACGTAAGATTCCTGAGAGTTTGGCTTCCTTTGTCACACATTGGTCATGACAGCAGGAACAGTTTGCTATTCGGCCTTCAGAATGCTGTCTGTTTGAACTGTGACCCTGAGGCTCATGCCTTGGGATTGTCCCCTGATGGGCTTTTAGGACATGGCTGGATCTTAGACGCTCTGGTTCATGATGGATCAACCCATGTGGATTCATACTTCGACGGTGTTGTTGGGGGTGATGGTGGTAATGGGAGTGTCAGGAGGTGAGGCCTGGTTGGAGGAAAATGGGCCAATGGGAGAGCCCTATTGAAGGGCGTACCCTGTCCTTGATCCCTGCTCTCTTTGCTTCCCATCCACCCTGAGATGAGTAGCTTCCGCCCACCAAGAAGAATGGCCTCACCCTAGGCCTAGAAGCCACAGACAAGGATTCTGGTCTACCACCTCTGAAACTGTCCACCAGAGTCATTAAGGAAGAGGCCTCCCTCTGATGGTTATCATAGCGATGCTAAACTGATTGCTTAGGACCAGGTGACAGGGAAAGCTAGTGACCCTTAGAAGCCGAGGCAGGAAGATCACAAGTTCAAGGCAGCCTGGGCTATGTAAGAAGCTCAAGGCCTGCTTACGGGTTTGACATTGCTTTCATTTTTCTCTGCTGGGAGTATTTTGAGAAAAGAGCTCCCAAACTGCCGGGATCTGATTTCTTCTTTAGGACATGGCTGCCATTGGCAGCATCTACTGACTCTGGGCCTGGTTAAGGAACAGATGCTCCCTCCCCCTACCCAACCCCATCCCAAGAGCATGAGTTAAGAGTACATAAGAGGGAGCAAAACCCAAGGCAAGCGGGTATCCTGTACCACCCTCAACACACACGCACACATACACACACATTGACCAAGACAGAAGACACCTGGCATATAGTCCAAGGCGCCTCCAAATGGTCTGTAAGCTGAGGAGGTTGGAGAGAATTGATGCAGCAGCTGGACCAACTTAACCATTTTTTTTTGTGTAAATTTTCACTGTGTTCTTGATCACGGTTAAACCGAGGAAAGGGCACTGTGAATACTTGGCAGAAAAAAAAAATTAAAAAAAAGACAAAACTCTTGCCACCCAAAAGGCAGATGGAGACTTCTACAGTCGAACCTTTTCTACTTCCAAAGTTACTTAGGAGGGGTGGGAGAAGTTGTTGAGGGAAATACTCCTTTTCTAAAATCATTTTTCTATTTGTGTTAGCGTCTGTGAAATAGTATTTCTCTAAGCATATTCCCATTTCTAACGCACGATCCGTCACGAGACATATGGGATGTATTATTGGGCTGACAGGGAAAGATAAACCGTGGGTGAAGATGAGGCACAGCTGTGGCGTGGGGAGAAAAACACTGGACTTGGCATCACAAGGCATGGATTTAGCCTCTGCCCCTACATTTGCATTCCTGGGGACCTTGGGCAAGTTGCTCAACTATCCCAAGTCTCAGATGCATTATAAACAGCAACCAGCTATGTCCACTTGCGTGGTTAAGGTAATTCTACAGTTACCTACAGAATTATTGCTTGTAATGAGAGTTCACTAAGTCCTAAAACCCACCCAAAGTCAAGGTAGTCTTGGGGTCCTTACAGGGTGCCGTGGGTTCTCCCTGTCCCCACACATGCAAAGGCCTAACAGAACGTGGCCCATCATAGACATTCTATCATAGCCAAACAGCGGTCTTCATCCTCTATGCGCAACTAATGTTGGCAGCCACTTTTCAACACTTTCTCTGTTCCAGGCGGTCTGTTCTGAGTGGATTATATAACTGTATGAGTTCCCTTCATCCTCGCCTCGGAGGGAGCTGCGAGTACATCCCCATCTTTACCAGGGGAAACGATTGAAGTTTGGTCTTTCTACATGGCATGATCTTAGCCAGGAGTCTGTATTTCTTCTCTCATACAGAGGTTGAAGAAATGTTCACCATCTTAGATTCTGCACTTTCTGTCAACTTGGACATTTTGTCTTCGGCGCTGCCTTCATTATACCATGTTTTGGGTTTGATGAATAACTTGATTGCCTGTTCCTCTTGCCAAATGTCCGTAGTATTTGTGCTTGGCACCGAATGGTTCATTAATACGGATAGTGCAGCCGTCTGCTGGTGAGGAGAGACACATACTCAACTCACTGTCTTTCCACACAGTTGCCACGTGGTGGATAAATGGTTTCCAGCCAGTTCTGTTCCCAGGAACTTACTGGAATTGAGAGAAGTAAAGGCTGTGGGGTCCACTCATCATTACAAGAACTGCATATTTGGTGTGCATAAGTATCCAAACGCAGTTTCCAATTATTTAAGATGTGCTTAGTTTTACTTTAACTGCATGAGTGTTTGGCTGTGCACCATGTGAATGCCTAGTGCCTTAGATTTCCAAAGACTGTGTCGGATCCCCTGGAACTGGAGTTATGGATGGTGCTGGGAACTGAACCGTGATCCTGAGCAAAAGAGACTCTTGACTATTGAGTCATCCCTCTAGCCCCGGCTTTTAATTTTATTCCATTGTGTTGGAGGACAGCTTGCAGGAGTCAGGTCTCTCCCACCATGTGGGTCCTGGGGATGGAACTCGGGTTGTCAGACTTGGCAGCAAGCACCTTTACCCACTGAGCCATCCCATTGGCCTCCAAGGCTGCTTCAGAATGAGAGGAAGTTATTAAATGGCTTCAGGGTATGGTTTCAGGTAGATCATTGCTGGAGAATTTCATGCTGACAGAGAAACATAAAAATGTCACTTCTCAGATAACATTTCCTACTTGCTCAGCAATATTTCCACTTGGGGAATGCAGAAATGTTACAGACGAATCTCTAGAACTGTTCAAAAGTCAGATGGTGCTGGGTAAAGACAATTAGTTACAACATGAGTTTCAACGCATCCCTAGTACAGGGACTGGGGTACTCGAAGACCCATCTGCCATACCCCCAGAGGCAACCAGGCCATGAGTCTTCAGGTGTCGGAGCTGAAGCGACCAGGATCGGACAGGCCATGATTGGACCACACAGCTAGAAGTAGAAGTAGACAGTCCTTATCCCCAGGTCGCTCCTTCTTCACTGTGGTATATTCAGAGCAAGAGAAAGCTTATACCGAGGCATGGCTAGGAAGCAGCTGGTGCCGTCCCGAGGCATCGTGGCAGCAGTATTCACACTGACCAATCTGTACTTTCTATTTTTTTAATTAATTAATTTATTTATTTATTTATTTATTTTGGTTTTTCGAGACAGGGTTTCTTTGTGGCTTTGGAGCCTGTCCTGGAACTAGCTCTGTAGACCAGGCTGGTCTCAAACTCACAGAGATCCTCCTGCCTCTGCTTCCCGAGTGCTGGGATTAAAGGCGTGCGCCACCAGCGCCCGGCGAATCTGTACTTTCTGAGGAAAAAAAAAATAATTTTAAAGTAGAAATTGAAGCCCAGGAAAGTGGAAGGACATAACTATAAAAACTCCTGACACCCCTCATACGCACTATTTTGCGTCTCATTCTGTCTGTATATATGCATATACATATATTGGTTTTGGCTGGTGAGCTCAACTTTCTTCTGCTATGTTGGAGGATTCATAGTACGATTTAAATAGAAATAGAATAGGAAACACCCACCGTGGAGGGAACAGTCAAAGGCTGATAGTTTTGGGCAATATTTGTTTTATAGTAAAAGGGATAGTAAATAGATAGGTGATCATCTTATATTAAAAAAGAGATAGACAGACAGACAGACAGACAGACAGATAGATGAATGGATGGATAAGATAGACACAGGAAGAGTCACTTGACAGGACACTGAATATTTTTAACATGGACCTATATTATTTCGTTTTCACTAAATATATTTGGTACTGGATTGAAGGGAACTGAAAGCTCAGGAAATTTTTTTTCTTCCAGTAAATTCTGTCTTGGAAATCACTTTTGCCTTTTCCTAGCACACTGAATACATCCATGCCAATTTGGAGGGATAGAGTTGGTGAGGTTCCAACAATACTCCGTGCACATGCCGCAGGCCCACCGAGCTGGTCCGTTAGACCCTGAAGATCCTCTGACTGTTCTAGAAGCAACCGATACGCATGAAGGCTGACCCATGGGTCTGTCTGATACAGTCTATTCAAGAAATGAAATCTGACAGAGGCTGTTCTGGACAATGTGAGGCCGATGCCGATGGCGAAAGTCATGGGGAACAGCTGTGCATTTGTAGCCGATGATGTTGGACTTCGCAGTCAGTGGTCCTGCATCCATCTTGTGAAGCCAGCTCCGTTGTCTCGTGACAGGGGAATGGGCTGCTGAGAACTCCGGAAACACCCCTCTCGGGGTGCTAGTATCCTGTGTTGGGATGCCAGGTTCTCGACTGAGCTGCCTGAGAGAGACCAGGACGGCCTGTTGCTCATCACAGGACATCTCAAGTCTCGATCGGAGTCTTCAGTTCTTAGAGTGAGACAGAAAACCCATGCACAAGCAAAAGGAATTTCTCTCTCGTGAGGAAAACATATTACACATTTCAAGATGTTCAGAAGTGACTGGGATCTGCAAATATGTTTTTTTTCATATTTCATCTTTCACATCTACATGTGGAAGTATCCCGGGTGAGATGATGCCTCAGGTCTCTAAAGAGAGCTGTTGGGATATATGTTCTTTTAGAAAAAGTAACATTTAAGTGGTGGAGAAAAAAAAAAAACTGTTTAAATTACCAAGAAGTCACCCTCATAGTAACGGGAGGCCATCAAAACAAAAATAGCATGCACACAGAGAGAAAAGAGGCTAGAAAGAAGCTAGGAAGATTAAGTGGGCTAAACAATTCAAGGAGCATGTTTCAAGAGTCTCCAAAATCCACAGTGTGTGTGTGTGTGTGTGTGTGTGTGTGTGTGTGTGTGTGTGTTTGCTGGATCAAACCCAGAGTTCCACAAACACCAGACAACAACTCTACCACTGAACCCTTACTCCCAAGCCCTGAAGAGGGTCTTAGTGCCAACAATGACAGCAAGCTTACAAAGGCTTTGGAAGCAAATTAATAGGGCAGAGTCCCCTCCTAACCTGTTATGGCAATGAACACGGAGAGGAAGTTCTATGGCGGCCTATCCTGTCACCTACCTCAGAGAGGAAGACTGTCATAATGAAGGATGGCAGAGATGGCCTCTTGGCCAAAATGTACAGTTGTGCTTGTGCTTGCGCCTGCGTGCCTCATACACACAGAGGGAGCATGCCTGTGTAGCGGTCCCTTTAATAGTCTCTCTCGTAGAACACTGTTATTACTATTGCTAAGCACACGCCAAAGTATCAATTATCTGGATGAAGTACAACAGAGACCATGAAGCTGGACAATTTAATGGGAGAGAGGTAAACAAATCAAAAGACAAGGAAGAAACCCAGTGATGAATTACATTACCTTCAAAATACCGTCCAAGCAGGTTCCACTCAAAAGGTCATTTGTAAGAAGAGTTCAGTGGCTCCAGAGAAGGGGGACGGGAATTGCCAGAGATTAGAATGATCCTCAGAGAAAAGAAACAAAAATAGGGGGAAAAAAAAAACGGTACTTTTCTGGATGAAGAATTAAGAACAGTGGGGAATCCCCCCGGATTGATTGTGCACACAGATTTAGCTGAAATGTATATATTTTATCCGAAGAAAGCAAGGGCAGATGGTTCCAGCCTGCAGAAGAGATGCAGGTCCTGTGGAGATAGCAAACAGTGATTAACTCTTGGGTGAGCTCAAGACTGAGTAAAGAAAACACAAACGAAGCTTTGCAGGCACGTGCCCGAATTAACGCATTTACAATAACATAATCCAAATGACGACAGGAGAACAGGCTCCGGAGCCCAAGCCATTTAGAGTCAAACAAGGGCATTCCGAGGGTCCTTGCAGAGTGCTTGTTAGTCAAAGGCTGTGCAGGCCTAGATATTCAGAAACTGCCTCACGTTTTATCAGAGATGGTCCTGGACGCCAAACCAAAACAGAGTGTTCTTTCCAGGCCATGATCCAGACTTGACAGTTTCTGTCCTTCCACTGCAGAGAAAATATCTCAAGGCTGTAGAAGGCTGAGCAACGTTTAATCACCCTGGAGAGCATCTTTCACCAGAGGCTGCCCTGCTTTGTTCCTTGAGGGCTTCAGTGTGGGAAGATAAAGGCAGGGAGGTGATAGGATTAGACTTGAAGGTCATGGGGAACGTGAACAAAGACCGCCTCATCTGCTCCGGGATGGCTAGACCAGGAGTATATCAACAAGAAATTGAGTAATCGGATGGGTCAGCTTACTTGGAACTGTCAAGTGAACTGATCCAGCTCTTCAAGACATGGTATATATATATTGTGTGTGTGTGTTTGTATGTACACATGTGAGTTTCTGGGATCAGACTCAAAGCCTTGTACACACACACCCTACACCCCAAGGACAAACTCAGGTCCTCTTGTAGGCAAGGCAAACACTTTGCCATTTTTCTCCCCTGTCCCCTCCCCAGCTTTTTCAAAGCAGGGTGAGAGCAGAGAACACTCAAGAAAATTTATCAGATTCATAACTGAGAGGTAATAATGGATTGAGAGGCACTGGCCACACATCCCCATTTGTGAGGTTGGCAAAAATCCCTGAGACCAGTATTGGATCATTGGCTTCATCTATACCCAGTGGTCTGTTTGTCCAAGCGAGAAGAATCCAAAGTAAGACTAGAGCCGGCCACATGAGGGATGCCATAATTTGTCCTAGCTGGGACAAGTAATAGTGTGGCCAGAAAGAACCAAGGAAGACATGATGAAGACTCCATCAGCCCCTACAAAGCTCACCAGTTAAATTCAACTTCAGTGACAACCAGATGGCATCCCTGCCAACTGCCTCAGCTCTAGCATGCATTCTCCCCACCTTCTCCTCAGGTCATCACCTCAGGCTGTCCTGGAACTCTCTGTGTAGACCAGGCTGGCCTCTGACTTCTGAGCGCTGGGATTCAAACCGCGCACCGCCATGCCCAGCTTGAGTGAGTATTTCTGATCATTCAGCTGGTTTTCTCCTCTGTACAACACGGGTGACCATGAATGAACCTGTCTTAGCTGAAACTGTCTGAAAATGTCAACCAACACAGACAGCATAAGAACAAATCAAAGGGGCTGGAGAGACAGCTCGGTGGTTAAGATGGTGTACTGTACTTCCTGAGGACCTGTTTTCAATTCCCAGCATACCCACATCAGTTGGCTTAGAACTGCCTGTTACTCCAGTCCCAGGGACTCCAACATCTCTGACCTGGGCAGGCACCTATGTTCACATGCATATCCCTCCCCATACAAACGCACATGTGTGCACACAATCAAAAATATAGTTTTTAAAAGGAACAAATCAAAATATTAGCCATGAATTTTAGACACCTGAAAATTCACATCGTCTTTTTGATTGACACTCATCTCACTTCCCCTGTCAGTCATTGCTCCCCAGTGTTTGTTTTCACAGCAATCCAACCTTAGCATTGTGTTAGCTTTCCGTGGCAATAACAAAATAACCAAGCTTATTCACTTATAAAGAAAGAAAAAAAAACCTAGAGGCTTGTCTTGAGACACAGGAATGCATACACTAGAAAAGCAAGGAGTTTGGGAAGCTGTGATTTGAACCTAGAAATGGCGGAGAGAATGAGAGGTAACCGATACCAAGTCCCAACAAGTTCTTTTTCGTGAGAAACTGAAAGCAGGCCAGAAGAGCACTATGAGATGAGGCTGCGGAAGCTCAGCAGCCTGAGCGCTCCCTCCATGCTGTCCGGACTGGGAGAGAGGCAAGGCAGAAAGGGACTACATTCGAAAGAAGCCGCTAACACTGCACGAGGGGCGTTTGTGTCATGGTGACTTGCTAATGGGTGTCTGTGCAAGCAAGGAGAGAGGAGTGGAAGTCCATCGTGAGATGGTATGCAAAGAAAAAGAAAACGGGTTGTCTTGGCTCACAGTTTGAGGGTGTCCAGTTTGCGGCCAGGTGAGCCCATGGCTTTGGGCCTCTGGAGGTCCTACTGAGTGGCAATGGTGGGGAGCATGTGGTATAGCCAGCAGCCTACGTCATGGCCAAGAAACAAAGGAAGAAAAGAGTCAGGGTCTCAGAATCTCTCCAAAGGCATGTCCCAAGGACATAAGGACCACCAGGCTCTACCTCCTAAAACTTTGCCTGTCTCCACAGCACAGCAAGAATTGTCTTATTTCTTTATCCCCTGAGATAGCCCAGTCTGTCCTGAGCAAGCACATTTCCTGGCTGATCCCTGCCATGGAGTGAATAGCAACTGTTAGCTGCTGAGAGAAGAGAGAGTTCCCTCTAAGGGTCTACCCCCTGGTAAGCTGACTAGAGGAAGAATATTTACATTTTGGACAACACAAATTAGTCTTGAAAGACACAAATTTGGGTAGGTAACGAAAGGGGTGGGGGAGGGATGAATATGATCAAAACAGGCAGGAAACACCAAATTCAAGGAGCTGAGAAAAAAACAAAAAACAAAACAAAAAAAACTTTGGGTCTCAGGCTGAAGGGATTTCTCAGTGGTTAAGAATGCTTGTTGCTCTCACAGGCTCAGCGCTCTGTTCCTGGCACCCACGTAGGGAGGCTCACAATGTCCTGTAACTCAAACTCCAGGGGATCTGACACCCTCTTCTTCTTCTTCTTCACCCTGTCAGGTGTCAGCACCTGCACACGTGTACACACTCACAGATACATACATAAACATAAATAATTTTTTTTTTAAAAAATCGAGTCTCTCTCTCAAGACAGCACCCATCCCTAGCAGAGATGCTGAGGAAACCCCAGGGCCTGGTACCCCTCCCAAATTATATTCAGTTGTGGTCTTAAGTGACAAAAATAGCCTGGCCTTTTCACAGGGAGAAACAGGTGTTGAGATGAAAATTCCTGCTACCACTGGACCAAGGGCAGGGCTAGAGAGGCGCTCCTTCCCTGCGCTGCTGGGAATGCTTAGGAGATCTCTGGGTATACAAAGGTTTAGAAATCTGAAAGGCAGATTCCAGCCAATTATGTTTAATTCTGGACCTAAGGAGTGGAAAGGCCACAGCGAGTGTCTGGGCAGTCTGTCTGTCTGTCAGGGCTGCTCCTGGAGCAAGCAGTGCTGCTGTGATTCTCCACAGTTGTTGGGTTTGGCAGAGCAGCCTTGAAAGGAAAACTTTTGAGCCCTGGATTTGAGACGGTGAACTCTCCTTGGAGAATCCTACACCGCACTTGGAAGCTTCTGTTCAAGGGAACAATAAGTAGGCAGAGCCTGTTCTGTCAGAGACCTAAATATTTGAGAGGAATCCCCGGGGTAGCCCAACTGGAACGGAAAACCGGCTGCTACCACGAGGTTTTTGACCAAAGGAACCTACAGTGTCTGGCTTCACAGGTGATTGAGGAATTAGTTCCCCCTCATCTGCTTCAGGAAGGCCAGATTCTAAAGCTGTAAGGTCTTGCTGCCTGTCTGAGGCACCATGTGACTTCGGGGCATAGAACCGCCCCCCCCCCCCAGTCTCCTTTCCCCCTAGTCTTCCCTCCCACAGCCGAGTTCCCAACAGAGTTCTCAGTGCAGACATAACCTGCAGCTTGTGTGGCCTGCAATGAGACTGTGATAGCTCTTAAGAGAAATTGGATCAAAATCCAAATTCCCCCCACCCCACCCCAAGAGCCAGATGGGCTGGCTTGGGGGGGGGGGGAGGAATCCATTTGACTAAAAACACTTGCCCTGGCATATTTGTGTCACCCAGAAGATGTTTCTCAGGGGAAGTTGCCAGTCCCCTAAATACCACAAAGGCCGAAGAGCTAAGGGAACCTTAGAGAGGACATTTTTCTCCTGGAAAAATAGTGACTGAGTCAAGGGCGATCACCACCCTGAGGCCATCCCAAGATGGGGCTTGGGAGTATAGCCTCTGCCTCAACACCAGAGGGCTCGGCCTGCGCGCCCCAGGGACCACAGTATCTCTCTCTCACTAGGTTGGTAGCTGTGTCCTGAGAGGCAGCTTTGGGCCCGCAAGATCTCAGTTCATGAGAAAGATCTCTTGCGAACAGGGCCAGGTTCTCGCGAAGCAACCGGGTGCTTAGAGATGGTGCGGGAGGGGTCCCCAGCGGAGTCCAGGTCCGAGGCGGGCGTGATCCTTGAGGTGCAACTGTTGCCCAGAGCCTGACAACTCCGGAGGAGGCCTTTCGGTCTTCTGTGCCGGCGAGACATCTGAAGGGGAGTAAAACGAGCCCAGGGGTGTCGGTGGCGGCTTTGGAGCGGTAGTCTGGTTGCAAAGGGAGGCTGGAGTTTGTCTCCAAGCTCTTTCAATTTGGATGCGATGTTGATGGGGGAGGATTGAAACTCTCTGAGATCCCCGTGCCCTGAGCGCCTTACCCACCCGGGGGAGTGGGGAGTGGCAGTTTGGGAGCCGGGAACGCGCACTGCACTAGCCGGCCCCTGGTTCCCCAGGTCCTCTTGGCCACAAGCCGAGCAGCCTGGGCTGGCGATCCTCCCTCCCTCTCTCCCGCCAGGATGAAACCTGAGCTCGGGAGGGCGGGGCTCACGGCGGCGGGGCGCGGGGCAGCCGCGACATTGGCGGGGAAGCGAATGATGGATGGCGAGGGCGGGGCCGGGCAGCGGGGTGGGGGGTGGGGGACACCGGGCGCCCGTGGCGGAGGTGGACCGGGCCTCCCGGCTCGCTGCTCCCGCCGGCCGAGCAAGGCTGCCTCTTCTCCGCAGCGTGATTGATTTTTTTTCCTTCCTTTTCTTCTAAACTTCTTCCAGGGAGAGGCTAGTGGTAACAGGCCGAGCTGGATGGATGGGTATGGGGAGAGGGGCAGGACGTTCAGCCCTGGGATTGTGGCCGACCCTCGCCGTCCTTCTCTGCAGCTTCCCCGCAGGTAAGACACAGCTCCCTGGCCGGGGGATGGCCAGCAGGGTCCCCCGTTCCTGGGCCTCCCTGCGCGAGTTGGGGTCCCCGGTTCTCCAGCCCCCTGGGGACCCAGATTCCCATTGCCACGGGTCTTTGTCCCGTGCCCTGCATAGAGAGCGATGGATGTCGGAGGAGACCTAGAGGTGAGGGAACTCCTGCCCGAGCTCCGAAGAACAGGAGCAAATGGGGAGATCTGCAGAGCTAGGGATGCTTCTCTGCCCCCCTCCCTTCTTCCGAGAAAACGGGTGCCCTGGACGCCTTTTAGGTGCTCCAAAGGAGAGGAGAAGGGGAGGCTCGGACTCCGCACCAGGGGCACTTTCTCCAGCTCCTCGCCCACCAGTTTGCAAACCTGTTGGTTGCCCAGGGGTGGAGCTGGGGGCGCTGGGGAGGTCCCAGATTAGTCCCCGACCGCCCCGTCCCGCCCCCACGCTGGCCCACGCGGGGAAGCCCACGGACACAGGCTCAGACGCGTTAATTCCTGTTTGATAACATTCTGCGTTGCCCCCCTGTTTGTTTTTATTGTGCCAGAAAGCGAGAGAATTTCAGAATTAAAGCTGAAAAAGCCCATCTGTTTCCAATGAATCCCCCATAGTTTTTCACAATGTTTTTGGCAGATCGCTGCTTTCAAATTCCTCCGAGCCCGGACCTCTTGTTTTTGTTGGGGGAAGGGAGACCAACTCCACAGAGAAGCGTTTGTTCCTTTCCAAACGCTCCGGTTTCTTTACTTTTTTCCCCTTTGAGGGGGAGGGGGAATGAACGAAGCTTAAATCCCCGGTCTGTTTTCTTTATAATGTTTCGTAAAGTTTTATTTCATTTTTTACTTCATGCTCCTCAGATTCTGAAAAGGCCAGTTAAACGCTTTCCACACGTTTTTCTCTTTTTAAAATACAACTAAACAGTGTCATGACCAAATGGTTCTCCTTGTAAGGCGGGATCTCCCAGCCTTTTCCATTGTGTTGTGGGGTTCAGAGGTGTCTTTGAGCAAAAGATTCCAGCTTGTTTCGGAGCGCGGCCAGCTGTGGTTCTGCTGCCTCTGCGCAGCTGAGATTTGCAAGAAAGGACTTGAGTTAGGACTGGGACTGGGTTGTTTTGATTTCCTTTTCAGCCAACTGGGTTTCAAGGAACTGACAGACAGGACAGTCAGTCCAGGCTAGGCCTGGCTTCAAGTTGGCATTCCTGGGGGCACACAACATGGACAGCCAACACTATGGGGTAAGGGTGAGTTTGCTCTCTTGTCTCAGCTAAGCTAAAAGGGCCCCCAGTACCCACTTAGCCAAAACGTCCCAGCTCCCTCAGGGACTACCACCAGACCTTTTTTCTGAAACTCCCAAAGAGATAGATCCTTGCCCAGGACTAGAATGGGGGAGGGGTGTCAGTATGCCCTAACAGCCCTCATACCCCAGACACCCTGAAATCTCAAAAGCCCCACAGTGGTTTCCAACAGGGGAGATAACCTCCCTCACTGCCATGTTCTTGAAACCCAAGTTTCTTCATCTGAATCAGTGCTTCTCAACCTTCCTTATGCTGCTCCCTTTAATACAGTTCCTCATTTTGTGGTGACCCCCCCCCCCAGCCATAAAATTATTTTTGTTGCTACTTCATAATTTGTAAGTTTGCTGCTGTTACGAATCGTAATGTGAATAATCAGTTTTCTGATGGTCTTAGGAGACCCCTGTGAAAGGGTCATTTGATCCCCAGGGGTCGCGACCCACAGGTTGAGAGCTGCTGATCTAACTATTCTATTTGAAAGACTGATCTTACTTGTTCCCAAGAATTAAAATTTTTTTAAAAAAGGGGGGGGATTTAATTAAAATTTTAAAAATTAAAAACCATCATCAGAAAGAAAAAGAATATCAGAGAAGTGGCAGCAAGCCGTTGTTCATCTTGGTTTGGTCGGGGATAAAGATCCAGCCCATTGGAAGTTTTATCAGATGGGTTGATAAATGGCTTTTGTCCCTTGGCTGCCGTGGGGGGATGTGATTTCAGCTCAGTGCTGAAATTGAGAAGGGGGGCTCCCGGGGCTCTTAAAACAACACCTTCCTGCTCTTAAAGCTACAGCACTTGTTAGCTTCTGGGGCTGGAAGGTGAGGAGAGGAAGGGCCTGCAGAAGTTCTCCTGAGTAGGAAGAAGCTGCATGGCTGGGTGGGGTTAGGGCTTGTGTGTGTGTGTGTGTGGGGGGGGGGTTCTCCATTCACTTTTTTTTTTTTGGTCTTAAAAACTATTTTTGTTTTAAACTCTCTGCAGCATAGTCTGAGGCACACTGGCGGGTTATGTAATTCACAACTCAAATTCCGCCACTTTTGTGTCCAAGAAACCCATTTTGGTTTTGTTTTTTTTTTTTTTTTGGCTTCGGGGAGGGTAACTAGACCCTGGCAGATGGAGCTGATAGCTGGGTTGTGTCATGCCAACTGGCTAAGGTTTCCTCTCGCTGGAGCCCTCTGACAGTTGCATGTAGTCAAAACTGCCCACCTCTGTGAAAACTGAGCTGCTGCTCACCGAGGGCCAAATAAACCGAGTGCCTCAGGAATGTGGGTGCGCTGGAATCCGCGTGGGGCAAAAAAAGACAGTTTCCTCCGTGGGGGAAGATGCGTGATTTCCACCGCGGAGATGCGCCGTCCCCGTCTCTGACGCAGCGGTCCAGCAAACAGGATGCCCCAGACTGAAGGTCAGAGTTTTGGTGTGCAGTGGGTGGACCTTAGGGACATTAGGCAAGCCGGGGTCTCGCCCACCAAAGACAGGTGGAAGCTGGCCGAGCAGCCCTGTGAAAGCATGGGTTTGTTCAGGGCTCGCCTGCTTGAATGGCTGCCAGCGTTGAGCAGGACTGCAGATTAAATTGGACCTAGTTATGTGGAGAAAGATGCCTTCACTCTGCCAGACTGAGCATGTTTGTGTGTGTTTGGAGTGTTTACACAGACTCGCTCAACGTGGATGGCCGACTTCCCTAGCCCTTGCTCAGTGACAACTTTTTGATCTCGGCCTGATCAGAGAGAAGGCTGGAGGGGTGTCTGAATACTGTCCTACGGTAGAAGATGGGACAAAGTGGCTGCATCCCCAAGCCGGATGGGGGTAGGCCAGAAAAAAAAAAAAAACTTCTTAGAGGAGGTTTCCTCAAATAGCATCCTCTTCAGAACTCAGCAAAGAGATACTTTTTAAGCTGTGAGGCCATTGTGACTTATTCAAACAAACTTCTGAGAGAAACCCGTCCAAAGCATGGTGTGTGCATGTTGACCTGTTTCTTGTAGCTGTTCGTGCATGCCGTGTACTAGTGGGGTTCTCAAAGTGTGGGCCATGGACCAGCAGCATCAGCCTCCCCCAGGAACCTGGGCACTGCAGGTCTAGTGAAGCAGATGCAGCGAGGGAGGCCCTCCAAGGGATTCTGGTGCTCACTTGTTCGAAGGGCTAGCTTCTCAGGAGGGTACAGCCTCTCCTCCTGTTTCCTTCCCTAATCGTTGTATTTAATATTTTGAATTTTCATTTATTTTTATTTATGCGTATGCGTCTGCATGCCTGCATGTGCAACCACGTGTATGTAGAGACCAGAAGAAAACATGGGAGTCCCCGGAACTGCAGTTACTTGTTTTTAATGAGCTGTCCTGTGTAGGTGATGGGAACTGATCCCTGGTCCTCTACAAGAACAAGTGCCCTTCCCTGCTCTGCCAGCTCTTCGGCCCCCTCCCTTATGCTTTTGGATGCCCTTGGGTTACCTCTCCTACCCTTTGTTGTCCCTGTTGTAGAAGTGTTGGTCTTCAAGTGGGGACCCTGAGACTTAGAGAAACTAAGATTCTCCGAAGGACCTAAATATATCTGTGTGGCTATCGAGATGAGGATATTTTTAGCTGAACTGCTGTGTAAGAAGGCGGAACTAAGGAAGCCTGCTCCCCGTATACAGCTGCGTCTCTCAGTTAGACCCTGTGTCTGAAATGGAGAGTGTATGAGCTCATTTCTGTTGCTATAACAATACCACAGATTTTGAGGGCTACAAATAACAGACGTTTTGATTATAGCTGTGGAGGCTAGACACTCAAGGATCAAGGAACCAGCCACTGTGGTCACTGTGGTATCCAGTGAGAGGACCTTTCTAGTCCGTTTGTCTGTCCTGTGCCTTCTTACCCGCACCCCTCCCCCACAAGACAGAAGGGATGGAAAGCTGACTCTCCTGGGTCCTTTCTTTATATAAGGGCACTTTCATGAGGGCTCTACTCCCATGACATAATCGCTTCCTAAAGTCCTGGATCCTATTTCTAATACCATCCCTTTGAGGATTAGGTTTTAGCATGTGGATTTTGGGAGGGGCTGGGGTGCTGCAGAAGAAGGAAGAAAAGAACGTTCAGTTACAAGAGGCAGAGACTAGCAGCCAGGGTATGACGGGGCAGACAGACGTTTGACCTTCTGGGAGAGAACAGATATCAACTCCTAGAGTTCCCACAGTCCCTGAGGCTCTGGGGTACCCTGGAGAAAAAAGGGAAGGCTCTCTGGTTTTCTGGTGGAAGGAGAGCCTCTGCAAGGTTGTCACCCTGGTGCCCAAAGGGAGGGGATTTCGGGAAAGTGGAAGGGTAGGAGGGATAACCCAAGGACATAAGTAAGACTTGGGCTGGGGAGAGGAGACTCTGGGGTCCTGCAGAGGTGAATGAGTAAGGCTGGGCACCTGTTGTGGTTGGAGGGACTGCAGTTCCCTCTCAAGATCTTGCCTTTGGTGGACTGTGTGAGGTCTGTACTCTGCTCTCCGCCTTCAGGTTTGCACTGGGTACCAGTTAGTGCCCTACTATTCTGCTGCCTTGCTAAGATGCACCTGAAGACTTGTCTTCCCCTCCCCCTGCCAAAGTGGCCTACCCACACCACTTTGCCCAAGACTTTCTTACTTTAAAACTGAAAGTCAAAACTCCCCATGTCTCCTGGGGGCAGGCACGCCAGGATGTGGCCTCCCCAAGTTGCATCCCCTCCCCAGCTGTGTCAGGGACCCCACTACCCCGAGGCATGAAGTCTTTTCCTGCAAAATGGTCTCCTTGTAGGCCAGTCACCTAGAACTGGGAGTCCTTCCTCAGCTTTTTTTCCCTGCCGTTCTCCGTTGTCACCTTGCTGCAGCCACAGCATGAAGAATAACCCCAGGGGCTGCCTCAGTTTCCCACTCCAGTCCCACACCCAATGGACCACATTCAGAATCTCATGGTTCTCCTTGCAGCATCCAGAAGGGGCATCTCTGATTTCTGGTCAGTCCTACGCTCTCACCAAACCCCCTTTCCAAAAGATCCAGCATATCCCAGCCCCCTCATATCAATATCACACCTCCTTTCCCATGGGATGCTCTATGCCTTGACTCGCACCACCCAGTTCTGAGTTGAAAGCTCACCTCCCTGCCCAAAGTCCAAAGTCAATGCAACCTGCTGTGGTCCAATCTGACTTTTGGGTGCCCAAGCTGCACGGGGCTGTGCGTCCCCCTGGCTTCATGGACTCAGAGGTCTTCGAGTTTTGTCTTCTCCATCTTTTCTTTCTGTATGGTAAAGGTGGGAGCCATTTCCTGCCTTCTCTTCCTCTCCTCCCCCACTCTCCCAAGTTCTTCCAGTATAGTCCTAGAAGCTACAAGACCCATAGGTTGTGTGTGTGTGTTACTTTTAATTCTAGCTTTTGCTCAAAGGACAAAGACCACAGGACTTTCCCCCCAGACACCCCACATTTTCCCCAAATATTGTTTCTGATTATACAAGCAGTAGGCATTTTTTTTTAATCCAAAGACCAAAAGGGATTAAAAACCCAAAATTCTGGCCTCTCACAGACAATCCCTAATTAACATTTAACAGCATCCTTCAAGACATAATACCTTCATAATTCCCTCTCCCAGATAGGGTTGTCTGGAGTAGGAAATAGTTTTAAGAGTTCTTCGGTGGCTTGCATGGCCACAGTGTACCAGGAGTCTCCAATAGCTGCTTTTGTCCTCAGGAGCCATCACTCCTGAGGAGAAGGAGAGCTTGCCCGGTGTTGCACGGGCAGCTACCAAGCCGAGCGCAATAGCCGGTGCCAGACTCCTGCCCTTTCCAAATTTTGGATAAACACAGTTGTTAAAATTTGCTGTGTAGACTGTTAAAATCTGCTGTTGAGCGTCTGCTGAAGATGTGGGCCTGGGGTAAGAAAGAACTGCAAGACTATGACACCAGGCAACAGGATGAAGGGTGACCTCCCCCCACCCCAGTTCCCACAGACATAGTGCTTTCTCTGCCTCCAAAGAAAGCCCGTCCTCCCCTTTTATCATTTTGTGTCCCAAAGAGGAAGATGGCACTGCGCGGGTCAGGAGTTTACTAATGTACTTACGGTGTGCTCTATTTAACAAAAGCACTGGAAAACCTAGACACTTACCACAGGGCTGTCTCTGTATCCCCACCACTTCAGAAAGGAGTTTGGGGTTGGGATTCCCACCCTGCTCCAGGTGCCTGGCATGTGCCCTTCCTTCCAGCCTCTGCAGATGGCAGAGAGGGAGAAATTTACTCTTTCTTTTTTTTCTTCTCTCTCTCCCTCCCTTTTTCTTTCTTTCTTTGTTTCTTTCTCTTCTCTTCTCCTCAACAATGTTTTGACCTGCTCTGACCTGCAGCTGAGCAGAAAA
Organism: Microtus pennsylvanicus; assembly: GCF_037038515.1. Taxonomy (NCBI): domain Eukaryota; kingdom Metazoa; phylum Chordata; class Mammalia; order Rodentia; family Cricetidae; genus Microtus; species Microtus pennsylvanicus. Next base: position 22,740,545 of record NC_134596.1, read on the forward strand.
GCCCAGCGTGGCTGGAGGCAGGGTCAGGATATAAAGTTCTCACCCGCCTCAGGTGTGAAAGAAGGACCATGCTTCCAAACCAAAAGGCCACATCTCTCACCTGCAGCTTCTCCGTCCTGGGAAATCTTTAATACCTCCCATACCACTGACCTTCTGGTGCCCAGGGCTGTTTTGTCCCTCCCCAGAGCAGGACATTCACCTTTGACCCCCCTTTCCCCCTCCTTTACCCAGACTTGCTCTCAAGCCTTAACTGACAGGCTGCCTGTGACCTCCCACTCCAGGGCTGATTCGTAGCTTTCACATTACCCCATTGCCTGGGAGTTGGTTCCACATGGCTTCCGTGGGAGCCTGGGGAGGGCGGCCTGTTTGGAAAGCTGAGGTGCGCCCTTCTTGGCACTCAGCAAGGGTGCTTGTAGCAACTCGGCATGTGCGGAGGCTGAGGCAGTGCAGCCCTGGCTGGGTGTGACTGGGGGGGGGGCAGTACTGTCCTGGGAGTGCTACCCAGCCACCTCTGCCCTGGCTTAGCTAGACAGTGAGTTCACCCTCCAGGCCCCAGCTTCCCAGGGTTTCTGTCTTCCCTTCCTAGGTCACCTGAGGTTGTCTCAAAAGCTCCAGGTCTTGCTCTCAGCCAAGCCGGAACAATTCCCAGTGAAGCTCGTGGGCGGGAGACACGTTGTAGCTGAGAGACAGCTCTGGGACCCTCAGGCTGCCTGGGCCAGCAATGTCACCCAGGAGCGGTGTTCCCTTCTGGCTGTGGTGATGGGTTAAGTGAGGTAGGCTGTGCAGCACCTGGCAAAAAAAAAAAAAAAATCCAGTCAGCTGGGTGTGTCCCTCTCGGTATCTAAGGCCAAACACCTGGGTGTTTACGCCAGGATGATTGAGTGAAATTCCTGCCAGAGTGACGCCAGCAGGCAGCCTTAGGCATCCATTCTTGTCCCAGAACACCCCCGCCCCGCCCCGCCTTCACGCACACCTAGGTTCCTGGCTGTGGGACTGGAAATCAGCAGAACCGGGCCCTGCTTGAGGCTCACACTCAGAGGCAGCGGTTGGCCCTCCTACTTAGTGTCCTCTCCCCGACTTCCATCAGGATTGTGTTGTGACATGTTTCCAGAGGTGTAGCTCGGATTTCTTCTCCAGACTGGGTGGGCAGTCAGGGAGGGAGGGAAGATGGAGACTTCAAGCTTCAGGGTTGGCCTCTCCCCGAGGCTGGCAGATTTCCTCTAGCGGCTTCCCCTCCTTCCACCCGCCTGTGGCCTAATTGAAGCTATTGCCTCTTAAGTTACACAGCTTACTAAAATAGTGTTCTGATGCTGCCACGGGGGCTTTCTGCAGGAGCTCACTGGCTGAAATCAGCAGGCAGGCAGGCAGGCAGGCAGGCAGGCAGGCAGGCAGGCAGGCAGGCAGGAGCTTCATTTGTTGGCCTGCCCGCAAAGTGAACTCCCTTCCCCCTCCCTCGGGCATTTCCATGGAGGGAGCAAGGTTTGGAGAATCACAAAGTAGGCTTCTAAGGCCCAAAGGCACCAAGATACACAGCAAGATACACCGCAGGGGCCGGAGTGACAAAGGGGCTGGCCTGCTGGGCTTCATACCTCAGGGCAGCAAAGCCAGAGGCTAAAGCCAAAGAACAGCCGTGGGACTCCGTCCCTACCTTCAGCCTTCCCTTTTTCATCTAGTGCCCCCTGGTGGCAGATTCTAGCAGGATGATGGATGACGAGTGGGGTTTAAAGGATTCCTGCTCCCCCCAAGCAAAGGACAGTGATTTGAAGTCAGGCGATATTTTCTTAATGCCTTCCTCCAGCCTGCTCACTGTCCTCAGACCAGAGAGTTTTTTTGCCTCTTGACAGTCTCTGGGAAACGCTGCTTCCCTGATACTATCACGCCTCTGTCCAAACTCAGATGAAACCTTCCTGAAGTTGGGAAGGCCAGCCCCGTCTAAGCGCAGAGTGTGTTCAGAGAACAGCTTTCAGCCCAGTTCACAGCACACGGCAGGAACCAGGACTCTGAGCGGGTAAATCAGGTCAGACAGTCCCTGTGCAGAGTTGAAAACATCTTGACCCTAGGCTTGGAGTCTAAAGGATCCTCACTGCTTTAAGAGAAAGCGTGGCCGTCTCCCTCCGCCCCCCTTACCCGGCCCCTCCCCTAGGCCCCTGAAACCTGAGCTAATCCCTTTGCACGCGGGTAATTTATTGGTCTATTGGGCTTTTCTTGGTGGCAAATTACATTGTCTTTATTCCTGAGCTCTGGCCCTGGAGCGCCTCGCACATTCCTGAGACTCCTTTCTCAGGGTTGATCCTTCACACCCCCTCTGGGCCCCAGCAAAATAAGTTTTATTGAGATGCTTTGTCATGCAAACAAGGTGGTAATAAGCAGGCTATTATTCTGAAAGATGGGGCTTGATTAGCAGTTCAAAGGAGGACTGGGCTACGGTCGGAGCTGTGGCTGTGCTGGTGCGGAGATATTTTTCGTCCTGCTGACATGGTGTTCTGTGAGCATTGCCTTTCTGTTTCCCAGAGGTGCCGCCCACAGAAAATCGTTCAAGTCTCTTGAACCTGAGCCATGGGACTTCCCTCTCTACCGTGGCTCGGTGGTCTACAAGAAAGGCAGGCACTCGGAGTTCAGTCTCAAAAGTGTAATTGGCTAGCTATGGGCAAATAGGTACTTCCTGAACCCTGGCTACTACATGGAGGCCCCAGGTTTCTACCAGAGACAAAATTAGAGACCGATGTTAAAGGGAGGTTGGGGGTGGGCATCAGGAATCTCAAATTATGCTTTAACTGTGGAGTATGGAAGTGGGAAGGTTGTCAGGATAAAGTGGGAAGGTTGCCTGTTCCTGGGAGGGTGCCAGGCAAATGGAGGAAGATGTGTCCACCTTACTTGGGGGTTTCAGAGGAGCAGCTGCAAGGTCGGGCCAGAGATGGCAGCCCCGGGAAGGAAGTATATCAAATGACAGACGTGGGGTGGTTACATTTTAGCCTATGTCTGTGTGGCTCTAGAAGAGGGCAGAGAGGGAACTCTGAGAGGCAGCTGGAAGTGTCCAGAACAGAGAGAGCTAGCTTGCCCTAGCAAAGCTGTGTATCTTGGAGACAACTGAAAGTTTCAGACTCCCACATTCTGAGTCTCCGCGGTGCACCTTGCTAAGTGAGCGTTGCAAAACCGGGCGTGGTGCACGCCGAAGGTCACCGGCAGTTGGGAAATGCAAACAATAGAATCCAGGGTTCAAGGCCAGCCTGGGTCTCCTGAGATGGACTAAATGTTGGGGCACGAAGTAGCTCACACTGAAGCCTTAGCTCTGCTGAACCAGGCATAAGTTGATGAAAAGTTCATATGATTGCTGGGGACCCCAAACTGAGCCCCAAAGGTCCCCTCTACCTAGCTTGGTCTGGAAGCCCACCTTGTTCTGCGAACATTAACATTAGCCCCACCTCTTAAACCAAGTCCTCTACCTTGCATCCTGGGATTTTAGGACAGGTTCGGGGATTTCCTGTTGGATTACCTGAAGTTCAGGGAGAGCCACTGTCCTTGCAAGCTTCTGGATTCGCCTGTTTGTCCAGTTGTCATTCTCGGGACAGTAGCTAATCCTAAATGTTGGTGGACTCAAGAAACCTGGGCTCAAACAAAATGTGCCAAGCACACAAGGTCTCGCGAGCTTTGCAGAGTATTGGGCTCTTGGTGAGATAGAGCACCAGGCAGCGGGAATCAAAGAGACCCTGGAAGCATCCTCAGTCCCGGAATGCTTAGAAAGAGAAAAACCAGGCTGGTGAAATGGCTCAAAAGGTTGACGGTGCTTGCTGCCAAGACTAACCACCTGAGCTACTTTCCCAGAACCCACAGGGTAGAAGGACTCCTATGGGTTCTCTCAGACCCCTACATATGGACTACAGCATGTGTGTACACACACACACACACGCATGCATAATATATATACACATGTAAAATATCTTTCTTAGAAAGAAGAACTAGGAAAACGTTTACATCACCGGGTGAGGTGGGGCCACTCACATGCCATACCCACAAAGGAACAGTAACCTGCCACTGGGGCAGTGAGTCCCTTTCTGCCATGCAGAGAGCTCTGAGGGACTGGCTCAGAAAGGCTGCCTTGCCCTCTGTTTGTACAAGCTGCTGTAAGATATGTTACATACTCCCAGACTCTTCTGCTTCCATGAATATTGTCCTCAGAAGTCCCAGATTACTGCCAGGAATCTTTTGCTTAAACATATATTTGTGAAATATGTATCTGTCACATAAAAAGGCAGTCTCTTGGGGACTTCTGATAGGGGACCCCACCGCTTTTGCTTTTGATACCGGGCCAAGTTGGCTATAGGTCCCTTGACCCCTAAGAGGCCTGTAGTTGGTGATTTAGAACAGAGGACATGGGGTGAAGGGTGATGCCTCTGTAGATATCAGGGCCTCTCAGCTTGCTACCTATGAAGACAGTCCAGTCGTGGTATCTTAGAGGTCCCTCCCCAAGGTCCTTAAGAAATAACAGCTGTACGTACATCACTTCAGGTTGACAGACCCCAGAGAGTTTTGTTACCCTCTGAAGAGGTAGCAGAGGGCACTCATGGGGCACACCCACTTCTGGCTCCGACTTACCACTGTCCGGATCATCTTATAGGCAGTTGTCCTGTTCTGAACTCTGATGTCTCCTTCCACCATCGGAGAGTTCAGCCTTTTTCTGAAGCTCCAGGGAGGCCCCTCAAGGCTGGCTTATGGTCTCAAAGCTTCGGGGCAGCATAAGAGTCAAAGATAGGTCATTTCTCAGCAGCCTCCGCGTCCGACAGCCCTCCACAAGCCTTACTGCTGGGAGGGCGCAGAATCAGTTTGTGCTGCCACAACAGAACCAGGCAAGGCAACAGATCACGGTGTTTGGGGCCTTGGGGAGCCGGTCATCTCAGACGGTGTCTTGAGGAAGGACTTGTAGTAAGTGCATTTTGGGAAAGCATAGAATGGGGCTGAGAAGGTGCACCGTTCACTGTGTGAGCTTGAGGATCTGCGTTCGGATGCCAGGCGTTCAGGTAACAGCCAGGCACAGCAGAGCAGGTCTGTAACCCTGGCTCTTGAAGGATGTGAACAGGTGGATTCTGAGGGCTGGGGGCAGAGGCAGAGAGAAGCAGTCCTAAAACCAGTGCACAGCTGAAACACACGTGTGGCATTGTGACCCAGGGCGACTCCACCCCCTGAGGCCGCCCACTGGTAAAATGAAGATAAAAAAAAATTCCTGCCTCCGGGGTAATAGTGAAAGCCTAAGATGAAAGCAGCTTGGTTTTTCAGAGGGGAGATGACAGTGGTTTGGGGAACTGAGAGCTGTGGTTACATCCTGCCTGTGTCAAGAAACCCAAGAGGAAAAGCTATCCAAGGCCTGGGCACCTTTTTTATCTGTCTGTTGAGGGCCGTAGCAAGTCCTGGAGCCACTGAGCGTGTGCACATCCAGCCATGGTAAATCTCCAAGTTACACCAGCAGTGCTAATGACAACTGAGCAAAGTTTACGACACAAACCTCTTTCCTGGATCATCTTTCCTGAGTTCTGCAGGCTTGGCATCGTCAGCACCTCTGGACCCCGCCCCACCCCATTGCATGATGGCTGCTCAAGGAGGTCACACAACTGTGGGTTTGACCCTGGATGCCTGCCCCGAATCCAAAAGGCCCCCTAAGTTGTGACCCCAATTCTGTGAGGCTGACTAGATGTCACCTGTGACACCAATGGGTCTCTTGTTTGCTGACACGCAGACTCCCCTGAGTGTCTCTGGGTGGAGAAGTTACAAGTGTCCCCATTTTTCTTTCTGGCAAAGAGCCCAAAGTTTCTTCCTTTGCTCGCTAGCAAAGACAAAGTATTAGGATGACATTCAATCTGAAGTTAGCCCTTAAGGCAAGTTCTTTTAAGATAAAGAAATTGAGACAGAGTTGGGTCCTCACAGCTACCCTCAGAAGTGAAATCGAGGCCAATGTCTTCCTTCCGCTGCCTGCCACGTCATAGGCCACATCACCTTCAGACCTCTCTGTGCCCTTTGTCCTGGGCAATAGCATGGAGAACATTCGCCACATGGCTGAGAAATAGAATACATGGGACAAAGAAGTCCACTTAGGGTCCTGTCGTGTCCCCAGGAGCCAATGGAGACCTAGGTTCCTGGGAACAAGTGTCCCAGATAAGTGACCTCGGCTGCCATCTGCCAGCCCCAGCTGTGCAGCCAACCGGATTTGAAGCTGGCTGGCTCTGAAGGAGGGTGTGGGCATGAGCAGACGAGGGCCTCCATCCTTCGTTCCCTCCGTCCTGGTGAGGGTGAGGTAAAATGGACCCCCGTGTAGTTTCCAGGCAGGGCGGACCCCCTGTCTGTGGCGCTTTTCTCATGTACCCTGCTCTGGGATTCTGAGGCAGCAGGAGGGCCAGCCAGCATCCTGCTCCTAGCACTGGGCCAGTCGGAGGCCAAGTACCAGTTGCCTCCCCTCCCCTCCATCTAGAGGAGCAACGCCCAGGGCGTCCCTATGTCCACCCAGGCCAGGCCCTCGGGCACCATGGATTGTGGATGTCAGGAGCACACCTTACGGATTCCCGGAGTCTCACAGTGCTCCCTGGCTGTCATCGCCCTGCAAACAGCAGGCACCAGTGGATCATGGCCCAGGCTGATGCACTGGTCCTATTTTGTTCAATTGTTTTCTGAGACAGCATCTCACTGTGTCACCAAATGCAACCCTCTTGCTGTTGCCTCTCAAGCGCTCCGATTCTGAATATGCACCCCCATACCTGGTGCTGCCCTGATGCAAGCCTTCAGTTTCCATAAAACTGTAAAGGTGGGAAAACTGGACGTCTGCTATTAAATGCTCTCCCTAATGCTCACATAAACACATGACCTCTCAAACCAAAAGAAAAGCATGTTCAACCGGTAACAATCCAAAGGAGCTTGTTTACCAAAGATCTCAGAAACACGGGTAGCCTGATTCTGAGCCGAAAGCCTGAGTCTCATGGAGACTGACTTTTCTGTGCTCATGCGTTAATTATCGTTCTGTTGCTATGAAGAACCATGGCCAAGGCAATTCTTATTAAAAGAAAGCATTTAGAGCCAGGTGGTGGTGATCTTTTAATCCCAGCACTTGGGAGGCAGAGGCAGGTGGATCTCTAAATTCCAGACCAACCTGGTCTACACACCCTCATAAATAATAATAACTAGACAGATTCAAGATAACGCTTTCCGTCAGCTTCCCAGACCATTGGAAAGAGAAGCCAGTTCCTCTGTGACAGGATACAATGTAGCAGCCCACATTGATTGAATTTAACGGTGTTCCCTGCCCACCTTAAGAAACAGTCCCTGGGAACTAGTCAGCTAGCCATCAGCCCCTGCAAGATCTTTATAAGCGCAACTCCGAGTTCTGGAGTGCCTTGTCGGAGAGGACCCAGGACCTCCAGAGAGCGAGGTGGGGTCGTCAGTGTGACCGGAAAGCTCCCCCAGGAAAAGCTGAAGTCATTTTGGTATTGTGTCATTGTTCCGCCCTGGTGGAGGCACTGGGGAATGCACTGAGGTGGTCTCTACCGCACAGCTGTGGTGAGCAGGGACTCCTGGCCCCACGGCTGTGTGCGCGATAGGTCACTACCAGTCAACACATTCACACAATACATTTTACTGTCATTCCTTATTTCAAATCAGTATAAAGATGTAGAGAGTTTTGCAAGGTCTTGTTCTGGCAGGAATGGGGACATATATTTAACAGTGGGGTTTAAATGCCTATCATCTTCCTTTTGCTCTTTGCTTAGAATTTTTTGGAGATGGCCCTGAAGTAGACGTATCTTGTTTTCTTTCTTATGTATTGACTTTTTTTTTTTTTATGTCCAAGGATGGTTGGTCAAAAATCGCCATCCTGTTAAATGCAAATGCTGGCCCTTTTCTGCATCTGGCCCATCTGCCTGAACCCTCCTCATCATAGCAGGCTATGCAGAAGAATCTGGAAGGTTACATAGGGCAAGTTACGCTACGGTTCACTGATCGGTGGGCGTGGATGATAGGTGGCACCGTCTAGGTGAGGCCTCCCTGCATCTCTGACCCACAGGGGTCTGTAGAAGAGGGTCCCAACATGATGACGCATCTGTTCTTCTCCATAGCCATCACCCCCTGCAAGATCCTCAAGTGCAACTCTGAGTTCTGGAGCGCCACGTCGGGCAGCCACGCCCCTGCGTCTGACGACGTGCCGGAGTTCTGTGCGGCCCTGCGCACCTACGCCCTGTGCACGCGGCGGACAGCCCGCACCTGCCGGGGCGACCTGGCTTACCACTCAGCTGTCCATGGCATAGAGGACCTCATGAACCAGCACAACTGTTCCAAGGATGGACCCACCTCGCAGCCGCGCCTGCGCACGCTCCCGCCAGCCGGCGACAGCCAGGAGCGCTCGGATAGCCCCGAGATCTGCCACTACGAGAAGAGTTTTCACAAGCACTCAGCTGCCCCCAACTACACTCACTGCGGCCTCTTTGGGGACCCGCACCTCAGGACTTTCACCGACCACTTCCAGACGTGCAAGGTGCAAGGCGCCTGGCCGCTCATCGACAATAATTACCTGAACGTGCAAGTCACCAACACGCCTGTGCTGCCCGGCTCCGCCGCCACCGCCACCAGCAAGGTAAGGGTATATGCAAGGGTTGGCCGGGCCTGCAGGGTCACACTGTTAATTAAGGCTCTGCTGGTACCAGATGCCTCCGGCACAGCTGGGGTCTTTTTGTTGATGGTGGTGGTGGTTTTTCGAGGCAGGGTTTCTCTGTAGCTTTGGAGCCTGTCCTGGAACTACCGCTGGCTTCTTACTGTCACTAATGAGGCAAATGGTTTAGAAAGGAATGTTCTGGACATCCCTTGTCAGGAGATAAACCAATTTACAACTGTCTGTATTCTGCCTCTTGTGTGGTATTTCTCAGACTTCTAGATATAGCTCATGAGGGAATCATGACACCCCCACCACCACCACTCCAGTGTCAGAAGTTAGCATATAAAATATATAGGTTTATTTGCTTATTTGTTCAACTTTTCTAAGTATTTCATGCATGGGTACTGAATTTAAATCATTTCTACTCCTTTCCCCGCTCCCAACTCATGTGTCCCTCCCCACTACCTCTCAGGAGGCAGAGGAACGTCTCCACCCAAAATGTAGTTGGTGGGAAACGTGAAGCTAGGATTTGGCCTCAGCCAGGACAGCGCCTGAGCCCAGCATGTTCTCCGCTGCCACGGAGCCAGCTGAAGGCCACTCATTCTCCAAGCCAAGGAGGGCTCCATGTCGGGGTGTCAGATCTTAAGTCCTGCTCCCCAGCCAGAGCCAGAGACAGCTGAGATATGACCCCATTTCCCAGGCAAAGGGATACTCCTACCAACCCCAGATTACCTCAGACTTGCCAGGAGGTAAGATACCAAGGGTGAGGGGGCAGTGCTGCCAGGCACTGGGGACATCTGCCCTCCTCTGTGCTGCCAGCTCTGCCACCAGAGCCCCCTGAGGCTCCCAGGCTGGCTAAGAGACAGTGGGTCTATCTCCCCAGGAGGAATGTGTTGTGAGACCACACGTTAGGCAGGGCCAGGCTGGCCTACAAGGCTGTTTCTGTTCCTTCTCTCCCCGCCACACCCTAGAGGTGACCTGGCAACCAGAAAAAAAATGCGCCATCGCTGCCACTTCCTTCTGCTCTGGTGGCCCTGACCTAGCAAAGAAGGTCTCATTCTGGGCCCTCCCACTGAGTAGAAAACAAATAGGTCTTCACCACCATCGCCCTACTGGGTTCATAGTTCCAGATCAGGATGTCTAGAGGGCAGTGGATCTGAGGCCAAAGCGCTCTTCTCCACCCCCACCCCCAGTACACACCCCTCCTGGCCCCTAGAAGACTGAAGGGTGCCTCAGGCAAGGATCCAAACACCTTCCTGCAGCTTTCAGCTGCTTACCACCCTCCTTCCCCAGAGCCAAGATAAATGAACGCTGAAAGCCTGAGGCGGGGTGACTGCTAAGAGCTGCAAGAAACACAGCTCCGGACCGGACCCAGTCTCCCTGCCCCATGCGGGGGGCTCCTGAGGGCTGGCATCTGGGTACCCAGGGAGACCTGAGGATACAAAGGGGATGGGGGACCAGGTAGCTGCTGCTCCCCTTGACCTAGGAAGGTGCGATCACCCACTGTGACTACAGAGCCCAAACATAGACCTGTGTGTGATGAGGGAGGCTGGGCCTGGACCTCTGCCACCTTGGAACTTGGGCAGCGTGCCGTGAGGCAGTGTGCGTGGCCTTAACACACCTGGGTGAGGTACAGCTAGACCCCAGCCCTCAACACGATAGTGCTGTCCGCAAACCTAGGGAATTCGTTGTTCACTTGTTTCTGTGCTGCGTTCGATTCCTTCGCCTGCCTTTTGGATGTCCACTCTAGTGCAGGCTTGATGCAGGGATCTCGGCACCAAAGAACTGGCTGAGCTAGAACGGGAGGCCTTCCCCACCCAGACTAACATGGAGGATTCCCAGAACGGTATGGGGTGTGTGACAGAGCCTGACCAGACCAGTCCTTCCTCGGTGACCCAGACCTTTGATCTCAGCAGGCAGAAACCTCTCCGACCCCCCATCAGGCACTGCAGAAGACCAGACAGTGACAGTGTTGGTATGTGTGGCCAAGCCAAGCTCAAGACTCAGACCAGACTGGGAGCCTTGTGGGCCCCAGAGGAGCTACCTTAGTGGCTGATTTCCAGTGCCCTGGCTTTCTGCCTGTTCTTGCAGCCTCTTGCCCCCCGAGTGTATGTGTGGGTGCTCTCTCAACCAGCAGCATGGACTCTCCCTTCACTGCCCACCTTGTCGTGCTATGCTGTCCCCTCCCCGCTGGCAGCTCCTCACTCGACCCAGCACGGGGTGTTAGGACAGAAGGATGCCTTGGCCCTGACTCTGCTCGGGGAACTGGGAAGGTCTGCCCCTGAGCTGGCTGGCCCCAGATCACGACAGGGAAGGGATTTGGGGACATAGGAAGCAAGGGATGTGAGAGACTTTAGTATAGTCTCTGGGGACCTCCTCTCAACAGAGCCTAGACTCTAGCTCCAGCTGTGTCCACCCTCTCCCTGCACACCCCCCCCCAAACTTTCCGGAAACAGCCTAACCCCAACTGGTCCTTACCCTGACCTCACTACCTGGTGGCCTTGCTCACCCTCAGTTCCAGAAGTCGCATGCAGGAAGTCTGGCCCCATAGACCTCACAACCTCACACAGGGACATTGTACATTCCCAGGGTGCTGCTGGTAGCCCTCCTGCCCCGCCCCCATCTTCAAGGGCAAACCAAGTAGGGTTTTCTACCAAAAAGCAGATTCGTTAGTCAACATCCACTGCCTCGTCCCAGTTTGGCTGGTTGTGCCCACTTTATAAGCAAAGAAACCGAGGCTCTGAGGCAGGAACTCGGCTCTACCTCCCCCCACCTTCACCATTTTTTATTTAACCCTAGCACTCAGAAGCCTGTTATATTGTGTACTTCTTCTCTCTCTCTCCTCTCTCTCTCTCTCTCTCTCTCTCTCTCTCTCTCTCTCTCTCTCTCTCTCTCTCATGCTGGGTGGGGGGGGGGCACTGAGAGGCCCGGGGGCCCCTTTGGGAAGGAGGATACCGTAGGCAGAGATTCATCCATGCATGGTAGGCCGGCAGCCGCCTGCCAGGCTTTCGACAGGCCCCCTTCGTGTTGTTACTTGTGGTTGCGTCCCTGGCACAAATACCAAGGAGTCAGGCAGCCTGTCAGCCTTCCAGGAGGCTGTCTCCAAGAGAGATGGCGGTTCGAGCCAAACCAGCCTTTCCTGTTCCGCGGAGACTGATGACACTTGGAAGGCAGGACCCCCTTCCCCGCATCTGTGTGGCCTTGTACACGGAGTAAGAGCACCGGCCTCCCTCACCCTGCCGTCCGTCCGTCCTTCCAAAAGCAGGACCACCCACTTCCCAGACCACCCTGGCTGGGCCACCTTTATCCCTGCAGGTGCCTCCACACCACAGTGGACAGGCTGTTGGCTAGGAAGAAAAGCAGAAGCTGAACTGTATGGAGTCACCGTTTTCTTAGGTCAGGGACAGAAATAGCTTCATTTTCAGTGGCCCGAGGCATGACTCTGCAGCTGAGACAGGCTCCAGCCTCCTCTGACATCCTCAGTGCCTACTGGAAATGGGAGCCCTAGGGAGGAAACAGGAAATGGAGTCTCCATGCTTAGGAAGCTGTGTGGCCAGTGCCTACTGGGGCTCACACTCTGGGGACTCAGGGCTCCCCAGTCTTTCTCTCACAAAGCAATAGAACGCAGCTGGTCTGTCGTCATACTAGATGGACCCCACCCTGAACCCAGGCTACCATAGCTGTATGAAGGTTCTTGTTTCTTTTCAAGTCAGAAGGAAAATATTAGCATGATCTAGACCAGATTGTATTCTACAAATAGAATCTAAAAGATGTTGGAGTAGGATTCTTGGGGTTGGGTTGGTTGGTTCATTGGGGGTGGGGGTTGTTGTTTAGTGTTTTGTTGTTGTTATTTTGGTTTGATTTTTAGCATTTCTATGGAGTAAGGAACCCACCCACCCCCAAGAAAACCAGAGTACCCTAGCCCCTGATGTAGCCTGACTGATGACCCTCCTAATGTCCTGTGAGTCTGTGACACAGGAAAAAGACGGGACCCCATGTCTTCTTGGATCCCAGGACCCCTGGTTGCTACCATGTACTATCTGGTTAGCATGAGGCACCCACAGAACTGTGCTGAACTGAGGGACTCCTCCAGCAGCTCCCAACACTCGTCGCCGCCTCCTTAGCCTGAGGTGCTCAGAAGCCCCTAGGCTCCACTACCCTATCCTGCTGACACTCTGCTTACTTGGGTCTCCGAGGTTCTCTGCATCTGTAACCACCTGGAGCTGCAGCCAGGCACTGTGTGTCACCCCCGGTCCCCGCATCTCTGGCTCTTCTACCACCCAAGCAGTGTTTCTGGTTTCTTATCCTTACACTTACTGGACCAGAGATTCACTAAGCAACCCCAGGTTTGCCCGTGACCTCGGGAGTCTTCTCGGGCTGTTACCATGACCCCTTTAGCTACCACACACGCCTCCCAAGCAGCTGGGCAGAGCATCCAACCTCAGCCAGTCCCCGTGTGCCATCAGCAACTGCTTCCCTCTCCTGGGTCCCTAAAAGCAGCAGATAGAAGTGGGGGCAGTGTCCCCCTGGAGTTCGATCAGCTAGCTAGCCAGACCCCCCTCTTCATGAGGAGTGAACGTTGTTCTACACAGAGGAGAGTGGTAACTGAGCCTGGGAAGGAACAACTCAAGGTTTGGAGGGATGACAAGGAACAGCTCTGGGTATCACCTTGCCCCATATGCCACCTCTCTCCGTGGCTTCAGGCTGGGTTTCCAGGTTCCTGTTGCCCTCAGATGGGCATAGGCTAGTGGTCGTGGTTCTCAACCTTCCTAATGCCACGACCCTTTATTAAAGGGTTCCCCGTGTTTTGGTGACTCCCATAAGCGTATCCTCACTGCTACTTCATCACTGTCTTATCACTACTATTATGAATTGTAATGTAAATATTTTGGGGAGATTGTGGTTTGTCAGAGGGGTTGTGACCCAGAGGTTAGAAACCCAAAATTAATCCTAGCCCTGCCTTCTGTGGCTGTGACCTCAGGCAAGTTACCACAGCTCCCTGAGCATCTCTGTAGAGTCGGAGGTGTCACCTGCCCTTGGACTGCCACAGGAGACTAGGGATAAGAACTGTGGTACCTGGAATGCCAAATACAGGACGTGTCTGTGGCTCTCAGAACACTTATTACTGGCCTTACCCAGACATCGGCACCTGCAGACCACAGGCTCCATTTGGAAGTGACCTCTGTGCTCTGGCCTGCACAGGAGCTGTAACTCACAGCCTGAAGCCTCTGGCTTTTGGTTTTTTGGTTTTTTTTTTGTTTTGTTTTGTTTTGTTTTTGGTTGACAACCACCTTCCTCCTCCCCAGCTTGAAGTGACCCCCAAAACTGCCTTGGGACCATAACCTCTATCCTCACACGCATGGATTTCACCCACCGAGCATCGCAGTTCTCCATGCCAGATAATCAGGGTGTCAGCAGGGCTGTCCTTCCCCAGTTTCTAGCTAGCTTCTGGTGCTGCTGGCATCCCTTGGCTGGTGGCTGCACCCTTCTCTTCTCCACCTTCCTATTCACTCTGCCTTCTCTCTTGGCTGTGTCCCCCTCAACACAAGTCTCATTTCTGCAGACGCTTGTGTTTACCCTTGGGCCCACCAGATAATCCAGTATGTCTCCACCTCACTCTCCTTCACCCAAAGACATCTACCAAGCCCCTTATGCCACACTCATAGTTGGAATGAATGAGCGTCTGGTGTTTGGGGGAGCAGCATTTTGGCCTGACCATAGTGGACTTAGGATCTTTTATTTTTAATTGGTCCTTTTAATTTTAACTTTATTTTTTATTTTATCTTTATGGTTTGCTGCTATCTATAGTGAATGAGCTTATTTTTTTTTTTTTAGTTAGGATAGTGAACTAAAGTTTTTCTAAGTAATTTTAGTATGTTTTCTAAAAAATCCAGGAAATGGTGGTGGTGCACGCCTTTAATCCTAGCACTTAGGAGGAAGAAGCAGATGGATCTCTGTGAGTTCCAGGCCTGGTCTAACAAGCAAGTTCCAGGATAGCCAAAGCTACACAGAGAAACCTGTCTCAAAACAAAGAAACAATTACAAAAAAAAAAAAGGAAAGAAAATTATAAAGAAAAATATTAAGTGTTGTAAACAGAGGCTGCTTGTTCGTTTCCCGGCCTCCCATACCCAAATAATCACACAGAAACTATATTAATTACAACACTGTTTGGCCAATAGCTTGGACGTCTTTCTTGCTAGCTCTTATATCTTAAATTGGCCCGTTTCTATTATTTTATATTTTACCATGAGGCTTATGGTTTGCTACCTCTCGCTTCTTGGGCAGCTACATGGCATCTGCCTCCTTCACGCCTGTGTTCTCTGTATATCTCTTTTAGTTTGGCCATATTCTGCCCTGCCATAGGCCAAAGCAGCTTTATTCATTAACCAATAAAAGCCACACATATACAGAAGGGCATCTCACATCACAGTGTTCAGCAGTGTGATTGGTATTGGACTACAACCACTATGGAGAAGGGAAGCTCCACCGTGCCCCTCCGTTACCACAGTTCCCTAAAACCTCCCCAGATCCTAATCCACTCTCCTCTGTCCCTTTCTCCATAGCTCACTATCATCTTCAAGAACTTCCCAGAGTGTGTGGACCAGAAAGTGTACCAAGCTGAGATGGATGAGCTCCCATCTGCCTTTGCGGACGGCTCCAAGAATGGTGGAGATAAACATGGGGCCAACAGCCTGAAGATCACTGAGAAGGTGTCAGGCCAGCACGTGGAGATCCAGGCCAAGTACATCGGCACCACCATCGTGGTCCGCCAGGTAGGCCGCTACCTGACCTTTGCCGTCAGAATGCCCGAGGAGGTGGTCAACGCCGTGGAGGACCGCGACAGCCAAGGCCTCTACCTCTGCCTGCGGGGCTGCCCGCTCAACCAGCAGATTGACTTCCAGGCTTTCCGGGCCAACGCAGAAAGCCCTCGTAGGCCGGCGGCTGTCAGCCCCTCTCCTGTGGTCCCCGAGACATTCCCGTATGAGACCGCCGTGGCCAAGTGCAAGGAGAAGCTGCCTGTCGAAGACTTGTACTACCAGGCCTGTGTCTTTGACCTCCTCACAACTGGTGACGTGAACTTCACACTGGCTGCCTACTATGCCTTGGAGGACGGCAAGATGCTCCACTCCAACAAGGACAAGCTCCACCTGTTTGAAAGGACTCGGGAACTGCCAGGTGCTGCGGCCGCGGCATTCCCCTTGGCCCCCCAGGGGCTCCTTGGCCCCCTCACACTTCTGGCCCTGCTGCCCGTGTTGTGGTAGACATTTGGCCGCCTTGGATGCAGAGGGAGGTGCAGGAGCCTTGGCCTCTCGCCCCCGGCTTCTCTTGTCTGAGGGCCCGAGGAGTCATCTTCGGGATGCAGCCCAACAGGTGGGCTCTCTGTGACCCCGTGTTCTCTGCACCGTTCAGCAGCAGAGGTGGCCTCTAGCTGATGACCTATACCAGGCCATCCTCAAATGTTTTGGCCGGGGCTCAGGGCCTGGGACAGCTCTCTCTCTCTCCTCTCCCTCTCTCTCTCTCTCTCTCTCTCTCTCTCTCTCTCTCTCTCTCTCTCTCTCTCTCTCTCTCTTAGTGCACGTGACAAGGTTGTGGTGATTGGTGCTGTGTTTTGTGACAGTAGAATTGTGTGAGAGGGAGACCAACCCTCCACCCTGACCCCACCGTGTGAATGTGCAAGCCAGAGCCCCCATAAGCTGAAGACCCCCACCCCGTTACCAGAGAGACACTGGGAAAGTCGGCTCCTTCCACACCCTCACAATGCACTGAGACGGGCCCAGCTGACTGCTGCATACCCACCTACCCTGGGCCTCCTGGGCCTTCCCACATACGCGCACGCACACTGTTACACAAGCACACTCGCACACGCTAAGCCCACGGGTACACCCCCAGCCACCACGTCAGTGAGGTTGAAGCATCTACACCGTTCTTTCCCGGGGCAGGGCCTCTGAGCAGTATGACAGGCCCCCAGAGGGTCCTCGCTCGGCATCTTTAACCAATAGATGTAAGCTTGTGGTCTGTAGGCTCCTGGTCCCTTCCCATCCCATGCTACAGAGAGACTTCCCCGTGCGTCCGGCCACTGTGGGTGTGAGTTCAGGGTACCATGCGCAGGCACCTGCCTGCAAAGCCCCCACGGTTGGAGGAAAGGTGTGTTTTGGCCTGAGGTCTCAACAGTGCCACTCACGGGCTCCAGTCCCATTTCTGGCTCCACCCTCTGCCCCTCTCCCATTGCACTTAAGAAATCCAAGTGCTTGGTTCTGAATGTTTCAGCAGAAAAGTGATCCTCCAGTTCCCGCCCTCCCCCGCCCACCACCACACACCCTGCTAGGTGTACAGCCCCTCAGCAGGGGCCCTGGGGCCTCAGGGCACGAGCAGCAGACACAGTAGATAGGGCCAGCTGGCCTGCCCTGTCCTCTACTCTCTCACCTGCCTTCTAGACTCCCCTAACTGCTGGTCAGCAGCTCCATTCCCCACCCCAGCCCTCTTGCCTGGAGTCTTTGGTGGGAAGAGCAGCAGCTAAGAGGCCTTCCAACACCTGCACCCCGGCAGGATCTCCTCCCGCTAGTCCCTCGTTTAAGCTCTGGCCACATGGCCAGAGGCCTGCCGTTGGGAGCCTAGTTTTCCTTCTGCTCAAGGTGAGCACCCATCCCCGGAGCCCAGAGCCGTTCCCATCTCTGCTGCTGCTGTTCCGGAGGCCCCCGTGGAACCAGTGTGGTGTTGTGTCTGGCCCCATGGGCCGCCCAGCCAGCGACCCTGCAAGCCCACCCTAGCCCCCCACTCAACATTTGCAGCACCCCTCTGCTGCTCTCCAGGGACCTCTCATACACTGGCCAGGAGGCTGCAGAACCTGCCTCTCTCTCTCCCAGAGGTCCTGACCCCTGCCACGTGGGTAGCTGGGAGGGGCTCAGCCCAGCCCCTTCTCCCTGCTGGTTTGGTTTTTTTTTTTTTTTTAAGCTATCCCTATGTTGGAAGTAAAAAAAAAATTGAAGCACTTTATTTTGGTTGTGTTTGATCACGTTCTGCTTGGAAGTGGGAACCCCTCACTGTGTCCACGTGTCTGCGACCTGTGTGTACATACTGTAAATTATTTATTAATGGCTAAATGCAAGTAAAGTTTGTTTTGTTGTTTCCTTTTTGATGAGATGTTGCGGTTTGTTTTTCTTTTTTTTTTTAATATTTATTTATGATGTATACAATATTCTGTCTGTGTGTATGTCTGCAGGCCAGAAGAGGGCGCCAGACATCATTACAGATGGTCGTGAGCCACCATGTGGTTGCCGGGAATTGAACTCAGGACCTTTGGAAGAGCAGGCAATGCTCTTAACCACTGAGCCATCTCTCCAGCCCCGCGGTTTGTTTTTCTAAGCGGAATTTGGTCCTTGGGGGGTGGAGTGGAGCAGTGACGTGGATAGTGGATTTCTCCCGAAGCTTTGGGCAAGCGTGTGCCCAAGCGTTGTGACGCGTGAGATGCAGCTCTTTAGCCACTGTGGCCCTTTGTGACTCGGAGATTGGTTTTCTTCCTTAGGAGGATTTGGTTGGTTCGGTTTCCCTGGCACGAGGAATATTGGAGCGGAATGACGCTATGTGGTAGAGGGCTATGATTGCCTTCTAGGACAAAACTGGAGAAGGAGAGGGGCTGGTCTGAGGTCCGTAATGACTTCATCCAGCCAACATTGGCCAGGAGCCTCTTAACCTCCTCAGCATCCTAGGGGCCTGGTGGCATTTTCTAATAGGACCGCTGTCCAGACCTATGTACAGCTAGGTTCACTGCTAACTATGGTCATATGTCATCCATTTAAAAAAAAAAGTGTGGTGGTACACACCTTTAATCCTAGCACTTGGGAGGCAGAGGTAGGTGGGTCTCTGGATTTAAGGCTAGCCTGGTCTACATAGTGAGTTCCAAGGACAGCCAGAGCTACATAGAGAAACACTATCTGGTGGGGGTTGGGGGGACGATGAAGAGACAAATACACAAAGAGTCAAGGAACTCAAACCATTTAACAGATTAAGAACTGACTGAGGTGTCCTCACCTGCCAGATAGGTTTTGAATCCCCTGCCACCACTGACGAAATAAACCAATCAAACCAAATTAATAAGTCCAGGTTGAATGAATGAACAGCAAAGCAGTCCTAGGTGACCCTCAGGAGGATGAAGAGAGGTATCACATGGCAAACATGCCGGGTCTTAAGTAGTCTGTAGGCCCCAAGGAGGGACCAACTTTTGGCGGGCTTCTCAGGGGCTGAGGTGACTCCTCCAGGGGAGGGGCCATTGGGGTGCTGAGGGCAGTTTCTGGAATGGGGCTCTAAGCTAGAGATTCCAAACAGCAAAACAAGCCAGGTTGAAGTCCCAAGAAAGGGACCTTGTGGCAAGTCATTTAACCTCTCCTGAGCCCTGCTCCCTCCTCTACAAGCTGACATGGATCTTTCCCAGGGGGGTTAATCGGAGAGTTCCACTTGCAGAGTAACTCTGGCGAGACTGAGGATGGAGGCAGGAATTTCTGCCCTGCCTATTTTAGGGTGTGACCTAACTGAGGAGATGGTGCGTGAAGAAACCACAGGCACATACAGGAAAGATGGGCTGTGGCCTCTGGTGGAGACACAGCCACAACAGCATCCATTTTATATCTGAATCAGAGGCAGGCTTATTGCACGCCACTGAGCAACTAGGGAGGCTCAACTAACCCTGGTAGGGCTCTCTGTCGGGGAAACACTCCCAGGCTCTAAACATCTGGGAGGAGGGAGCTGCTGGTGACATTTTCTGGACACCTGTCATCCACACATGGACCAAATGAAGGCTTTGCCATTCCCATGAGTCTGAGGCACTGGGGTCCTTGACATGGCCGTGTTTATGTCTACTGCATATGCTCGCTCATATCTGTTCCCCGTGGAGGAGGAGCCCACAGAGCCAGTGACGAGACGACAGGCCAGCAAGAGGAGAAGCCCAGGAAGAGCATGTATACCCACCCAACACAACCCCAACCAGACATGAGACGGGAGAACTTTAAAGAACTCTCCTTTTTTTTTTCTTTTTTTTCTTTTTTAAACATAGACCCCTAAAGAAACAGTGAAGGGTTGATTGATGAGGAAAGAGCTAAATACACTTCCTGCATTGTCAGGAGCCACAGGCCTCAGCCTCTGGTCAGAGCAGTACGGAGGTGGCAGGACCAGCCACACACAGGCCAGGGTATGGAAAAGTCAGGCACATGGGGAAAAAGTCTCTCATTCTCCGTCAGATGAAAATGCTATCCGACACTTGGCCAAGAAATAGTTTGGGCTTCGGATTTTTTCAGGCCCCTAAATTTAACCCACAAAAATTCTTTCCTGAACACCACACTGCTCCTTGCCCTCATGAGCAGGGGAATTTGCATCTCAAGAGTGTGGGCCCAACACCTTGAGCCTGAGTAGTCCCTGTCTTCATTGTGTTTGGCATAAAATCCCCCAAACTGCCTGCATTGCTAGAACACAGACAGGGTGCAGTGGGCATGTAGCTCAATGCCAGAGCACTTGCCTATCATGTGAGAGGGATTAAGTCCCTGGGTTCTGCCCCCAAACAAAAATAAGTAAAAGAAATCTTAAAGTTCTTGTTTAACAGGCGGGATTCGTAAGGGGTAAAAACAGAAGAGGCTGATAAACGAAATCTGATAACCGAGTGGGTAAATCGCGATGGCATCATTCTCAGAAGGCTCTGGCAGAGGCCCCGGAGAGCCGAGCAGCACTGGAGCCTCTCTGTCATGCCCGAGCATGGCTGAGAGCAGAGGGGGCATGTGGGCTTGGGCAGCCGGCTGACTTGGCGTTGGAGCTGGGCCCTGCCTGTTGCTCGCTGGGTGGTCTCCCTTGGATATTTTTGAGCCTGGGATTCCTGATCTGTAAAATGGAATTACACGTAGCCACCTCCCAAGGTCATGTGGAAATCTAATGAGCTAATGCCTGGCACAGAGGCCCAACGACAAAGGGAACCCACCAGAAGTAGAGGCCCCTGTGGCAATGGTCCTAAGGCACTTACTCAATTGTCTGTGAGGACAAGTCCTGTATTCTCACCGGGGAGACAAACCAACAAGTGAGACTTAGATACCCTAAAGGCCCATGGTGGCAGACCCCAGGAAGAAGGCGGGTTCATTGCGAGTGGCCTCCTAACTAAGAAAGGGTGAGGAGGGATAAAAGGCGAGTCTGGCTAGCCCACAACATGAATTTCCAGAGCATTCCACGTCAAGAACACACTGGAGGGGAGCTCTCTGCAAAGAGCAGAGAATGCTGGGGACCTGGAACAGCCCAGCCCAGAGGGCCATCTCAAGGGATTACAGGAAACCAGCGTGACTCCAGGGCAGTGAAGGGACAGATGGAAGTCCCAGGATGAGACCACACAGTGGCTAGAGCATGGCAAGGCTCCTGGGCTGGGGAAAAACACGGTGTAGGTCCGTCGTCCCCTTAGAAACATGGTCGCATGTCGTCCTGATTGCCTCAGACTGTATGTAGCCGAGGATGATTCCCAAGCTTCCGGCTCTCTCACCTTCATTCCGAGGGCAGAATTACTGGTGTGCACCACTGTCTTTGTTCAGTGCTGAAAATGGAACCCAGGGTCTCGTATATACTGACAAGCATTCCTACCTACTGAGCTGCAATGCCAGCCTGACCTGAAGCTTTCTTTTGAGGCCAGAGGGAGCCACGCAGGCTCAGCACCGCTCCTGTGTAGAGGAGAGACAAGCCTCCACCAAGGAAAGGCAAAGCCATTGCCACCACATAAGGCCAGTCCCAGGCAGTGGCTTGAAGGCGTAAGTCACAAACAATGTCACACCAGTTTGGAATTATGATTAATAGGGTGGTATTTATTTAAAGGGGAAAAAACTTACAGATCATCGTCTCAGACAACAGCCCTCTGTGCAATCAGGAAGGGAGTCTAGTCGCTGGAGGAGCAGGAAGTGAAGAGAGAGAGGAGAGGGAAGTGGCCACTTTTTTTAAAGGGAGAGAGACCACGCCCCAATGGGCTGTTATCTCAGCAGCTATAGGCTGGAGGAGCAGAAGGACCTCCTGCAACAGTGGCTGAACTAGAGAGATGTGTGGAATGCTAGCCTGTTGACGGAGGTTTCCGTCCTGCCCGGTCCCACAGCCGTTCAGTCCCAAAGAAACACACAGAGGTCTACATTAATTATAAACTGGTTGGCCTCTTAGCTCAGGCTTCTTATTAACTAATTCTTACATCTGAAATTAGCCCATAATTCTTGTCTGTGTTAGCCACGGGGCTTGGTACCTTATATCAGTGAGGCATTCTTGTCTTGCTTCCTCTGCGGCTGGGTGGCAACTGCAGACTGAGCCTTTCTTTCCTCTTCCCAGAATTCTCCTGGTCTCATTGCCCTGCCTCTACTTCCTGCCTGGTTGCCTTGCCTATACTTCCTGCCTGGCTACCGGCCAATCAGCATTTTATTAAACCAATACAAGTGGCAAATCTTTCCAGGGTACAAGACCATTGTCCCACAGCAATAGGCTTTGCATTGAACATGTAGGATGGGTAGGCAGAGCTGAGAGACAGAGGGACTGTCACCAGGTGTGACTTGAAACACCAGGGTAGAGATATGGCTACCTCCTTAGAACTTTCTTATTTAAATAACATAAACTGCCCTGAGCAAATGCTGAAGGCAAGCTGTGCTCACAGGCTGGGCTTCACAAACAAAAGAACACGTGTTGGGAGCAGACCGACAAGCCACTCGCTCAGCTGTGGCGAGTAAGAGGCCTGGTGGAACCACTCGGCTCACAGAGAGTGCTGAAGTCTCCAAAAGCCCCCCCCCCCACCGTGCTGAGACAGTGCTGACCTCAGGCCAGTTGCTTGGGAAAGGGCGGGTGGTTCACTGAAGTTGGGCTTCACAGTCAACACTAAGCTGTGTAGGATGGAAAAAGACTAACATTTAAAAAGGAAAGAACAAGCTGGGCATGCTGGCACGTGCCTTTAATTCTAGCACTTGGGAGGCCGAGGCAAATGTATCTATGTGAGACCAAAGCCAGCCTGGTCTAAGTTCCAGGACTGCCAAAGATACACAGAAAACCCTGTCTCAAAGGGAGAGGGGGAGGGAGGAAAGGAAAAAGAAGAAGCACTCTTGGTACATGGTTGTAGTGGCAGCAGGGGTGTTTTGGGATTCAGACAAGACACCAGGCAGCCCAATTCCTAAGGTCAAGATGAGAAGACTGTCCATCATCACCTTGTCCTTGCTTCAGGGTGACCTTGGGAGGATTTATCCACATTTGAACACACACCAGCTCGCTCTCTCTCTCTCTCTCTCTCTCTCTCTCTCTCTCTCTCTCTCTCTCTCCTGCACGGATTGGAGTCCTTCTCTGGGCCTTAATATACATCAAAATGTCCCAGTGAAAAGATCTGCTAGGGGAGAATTAAGATTTGCTCAGAAACTGTTAGGGAATTGGACATAGGCAAAAAAGACAACTGTCGCGGAAGAGGAGGGGTGTGTTCTGACAGCTTGGGGTAAGAGATAACTCACAACGAATAAGAGTCTAAAGGATTAAGATAGTTGGAAATGGGGCCAGTAGCAGTCCCCGGAAGCCCTTCCTCAAGGCAACTGGACAAGAGGACCAGAGTTCAGTTTTCAGTACCCATGTCAAACAGTTCACAAGTACATATAACTGCAGCTCTAGGGGATCCAACGTCCTCTTCTGAACTCCATGGGTATCTGCAGCCACAGGCACATAGCTACACACAGACATATATCACATACACACAGATACATAGCTGCACGCAGACATATATCCACATACACACAGACACATAGCTACACACAGACATATATCCACATACACACAGGCACATAGCTGCATGCAGACATATATCCACATACACACAGGCACATACCTACACGCAGACATATATCACATACACACGCATACCTACACACAGGCACATAGCTACACACAGACATATATCACATACACACAGATACATAGCTGCACGCAGACATATATCCACATACACACAGACACATAGCTACACACAGACATATATCCACATACACACAGACACATAGCTACACACAGACATATATCCATATACACACAGACACATAGCTGCATGCAGACATATATCCACATACACACAGACACATAGCTGCATGCAGACATATATCCACATACACACAGGCACATAGCTACACGCAGACATATATCCACATACACACACATACCTACACACAGACACATAGCTACACACAGACATATATCCACATACACACAGACACATAGCTGCATGCAGACATATATCCACATACACACAGGCACATAGCTACACACAGACATATATCCACATACACACAGACACATAGCTACACACAGACATATATCCACATACACACAGGCACATAGCTACACACAGACATATATCACATACACACAGACACATAGCTGCATGCAGACATATATCCACATACACACAGACACATAGCTACACACAGACATATATCACATACACACAGACACATAGCTACACGCAGACATATATCCACATACACACAGACACATAGCTACACACAGACATATATCCACATACACACAGACACATAGCTACACACAGACATATATCCACATACACACAGACACATAGCTACACACAGACATATATCCACATACACACAGACACATAGCTACACACAGACATATATCACATACACAGACACATAGCTACACACAGACATATATCACATACACACATATACATATAATTACTGATGGCCTGGGTGCACAGTAGTTTGTGCAAGAGAACTTTTGGGTAGAGGACAGAGTCTAGGTGGACCCCATTATTCATGGGCTCTCTGCCAGGATGGATAAGTAATAATTGCTCCTAGCCATAGCCATCTCAGCCATGAGGAAATAAGGCTAGCCCGTCCATCACCAGGTTGTTCTGTAAACTAACTGGAGTGTATGGAAAGACCACTCCTCCTTGAGATGACTGTTTCCTGCCAGGCACAGCTTTGACCCACATTGTCCCTTGACAAACTCTAGTGCCCACACGTCCTCCTCTGCTACAGCCTCTGAGTCCGAAAAAATCTGACACCCAACCTAGAAAGAAGTGATTTTGTCCCAGCTTCCTCCTGGTGGGTAGACCAGGGTCAAGAGCAGTCAACTTCTGGAGGTTACAGAAAGGTTCTAAAAGAGGAAGCTCACCCACCTTGCTTCCTATCTCTAAGCCAAGACAGTGTCAGGAGTCCCCAACAGGGGTGGAATCCACTTAGGGCTCTAGTTTGGGTGACCAGGGAGAGGGCCTACCCGCTGTTATTCCCCAGAAGGCCCCTGAGCGTCGCTCGTCTGGGGAACTACCTTTCCCAGGAGCACCTAGCTTTCCACGCAAAGGCTGCGCAGGTGCAGAACGTGGCGTTTGATGCACATGCGTGGGGGACCCTTTAAAAGCTGGAACGCCGTCTGTTCATCCTTTTTCCCTTCTCTCTCTTTACTGTTGTGCAAGCTGCAATAAACCTTGCGCCACGTGGGTTTTGTTGTGTCTTTCGTCCTCCTTTCGTCTCCAAGAAGAAGAACACTCATCCGAGAAGAAGAAGAACACCCGCCACTCACACCTACAGGCTAGATAGACAGGGAGGGCTTAGAAGAGGGACAAACTGGGAGGAGAAGTTGGGTTGAGACAACAGCCACCTACAGTCTGAGAGCCTGGAGGTCTGAGCTGATTAGTCTTATGTCATCTTGACACACAAATAGGGTTATCTTAATGGAGGGAACCTCCGTTGAGAAAATGCCTCCAGTAGATCCAGCTGCAAGGCGTTTCCTTCATTAGCGATGGGGGAGTACCCAGGCCATTGTGGATGACGTCATCCCTGGGTTGGTGGTCATGGGTTCTATAAGACAGCAGGAGTAAACCAGGAGAAGCAAGACAGTAAAGAGCACCCCTCCATGGCCTCTGCATCCGCTCCTGCCTCCAGGTTCCTGCCCTGCTTGAGTTCCTGTCCCGACTTCTTTTGATGATGTGGAAGTGTCAGTGGAATAAACCCTTTCCTTCCCAACTTGCTTTTGGGTCATGGTGTTTCATTGCATCAGTAGAAACTCTGACACAGGCTCCAAGGAGGAACATGTCCGTGTGCTGGAGGCCTGTCAACTGGGTCGCCATCACCCAGAAGCGGCCAGTCAGTTTTCCAGGTTGAGAACAAGTCTTGGCAACAAATCTAATACGATCTGGCTGCCAGTGTGGTCTCCATTTCTGATGTGCGTGAACGCTGGAAACAGCCAAGTGGTATTATAAGAGCTAGATATCATGGTCACTTGCCGGAGAGTACTAGCACCAATTCGTCACTGTGAAGTCCTGTCCAGCCACCCCCTTCCTAGGCTTCAGGTTCTCAGAGCCCAAGCATGTTGCATCGAAGGGTTTGGTGAGCAAGGCCCGAGGGTATTGAGACTGGGGCCTAAGCTATCCAGAGCTAGGTCTATAAAGACAGAGCTCACTTCCCCACAACTGCCTTTTTGAGTGCACACATCCATGGAAGGTTGGCCTGACACAATACTAAGAGTCCTTCCTGGTTCTTCTAAATACAGACAATTGGAGGCGACCCAATGTGGCTGGACACGGCCTAGATTTGGGGGGACATTCGTATATTCTGCAAAGATTTAATGATACTGTGACAGTGACCTTTCGGCTCCATGCTGAAGACACAGCAGTCAGAGTGGATGAAGGCGCTCTGCCTCGTGAGTGACCTCTAGTGGTGATAAACTGGCAACAGCGATTCCAGTTGTTCACCCACCATCCTATAGCCGAGGAAGGGTCTTGTATACGCTGGTCCGCTCAAGAAGAGCTTCCTGGTTCTCCCACCTTAACCATGAGCTCCTTTGTGTCTGTGAGCCTTGTTGCCCTCTGTCAACTAGGGCCAGGATGACTTCCTCACAGGGCAGCTGGGAGAACTGAGAGCATGCCATTGCAAGGCCTGTGGGACCAAGAGGGAGCTGTCAAGGCAGAGGGTATCTGATCTTGATTGTTGCAGAATGTTAGTTTAAGGTGTGTTACATTTGTCTATGCTGTGGAACATTTGTTTACTGATGCAAAGATGTGTTACACGCTTTTATGTTGTGTTTGTTTAACTCTGTGAAGCTGTGATACTTTGCCTGTCTAAAACATCGGATGGTCTAATAAAGAGCTGAACAGACAATAGTGAGGCAGGAGCAAGGACAGGCAGGGCTGGCAGAAAAGAGAAGCAGTAGGAGGAGAAATCTGGGAGGAGAGAAGAAGGAGAAAGATAGGACAAGGAGAGGAGGACTCCAGGGGCGAGCCACCCAGCTACAACAGCCAGCAACGGAGAAAGAAATAAAGAAAGGTATACAGAAATAGAGAAAGATAAAAGCCCAAACGCAAAAGAGATGCGTAATTTAAGATAAGAAAAGCTGGCTAGAAACAAGCCAAGCTAAAATTCATAAGTAAGAATAAGCCTCCATGTCATGATTTGGGAGCTGGGTGGCAGGCCCCCCCAAAAGAGTAAAGAGTAAAAAACCAACAACACTTGATAGCATTTTTCTCCTTGACTAACCTATATTCAGGCTCTCCTGAACTTTTCAGCTATTCGAAAGTTCTACTGTACTTCTCAGCACGGAGCCTCTCATTGTCTTTAATAAGAATCTTAATGAACTTCACTAGAATCCCCCACCCACCGTATCTGATCAGGAATGGAATCACGGGCCCATAGAAAGCAGTTCAGAGGAAAACATGAGTCGCTAAGGTCACCTTGTGAGGGATGTTCTCAGTCCCCTCTCACGCCTCCTTCGGGAACAAGGTGGCTCCAGTCTCCTGGCCCCTCCTGGCAAAGGAAGGGATCTAGAAGTTGGGAAAAGAACCACAGCCTTCCCCTGGGCAGGGTGTGGGCCGGCTGTGGTTCCGCCGGGATTCATGTTCTTCTGCTGCCCTCTGCAGGATAGTTCTAGAATCACACCTACTCCGGGATGGTGGGTCAGATTCTCAAGCGGCCAAGGCTCCATGTGGGGAGAGGGAGGTCTGGTTAGTTGCCTGTCAACTTGATGATAACTAGAGCCTTCTGGGAAGAGGGGATCTTGATTAAGAAGCTGCCTCCATCAGATTAGCTTGTAGGCAGGTCTGCGGGGTCATTTTCTTGATTAATAGTAGATGTGGGAGAGCCCAGCCCACTATGGGTGGTGCCCACCCCTGGGCTGGTGGTCCCGGGTCGTGTGAGCCCATAAGCAGCACTCCTTCACGGCCTCTGCTTTAGCTCCTGCCTCAAGTTCCCACCCAGACTTCTCTTCAAACCCCTTTACTCCCTAAGTTGCTTCTGGCCTTTGTGTTTATCACAGAAATAGAGCGCAAACAAGGACAGGTTGCAAGAGAGGTCTCTCATCTGTAGGGCCTCCAGGAGCCCCATCATTCTGCCTTTGACAGTGTGGCTAGCCAAGCCCATCTTGTGTGTTCTGCGGGGCTTCCATCCTTGCTACCAGAATGCAGACTTCGTAATGCAAGCTTAGGTGTGAGTGGAACACAAATGCCTAGGTTGGAGTCCCAGTCGGACACAAGCCTTGCACCCACTGGCCCATGGGCCCCCCTGTGATCCCCTCTGCCTGGGAATTCAGAGAAGGCAGAGAGTCCATGTGAACTCTCCCCTTGCTTGCTCTGAGTTATCTACTCTGGACATGTTTCTGGTAGACTATAGACCTGATTTTTGTTTCCACACAAAGTCAGAGAGCCTTGTGGCCAGGGACAAGTCATTTGGACACATAACTCATCAGGATATCCCCAAGACCTGCCACAGGAGAGAGTCCTATCAACAGGGGCTGGGCAGGGCTCCACCATAAACAGGAACGTGCAGGAAGGTTTTATCTGTTTCAGCTGCATCCAGATGGTACTCCACAAAATCAGGAGGCAGCAGGGATTAGAGTTCTGACCTGGAATAGGATGGAAGGGGCTTTTAGTTAAAGCCTCAGCGGCGATGCTAGCGTGGCTCCTTTAAGAACCACAGGCTCTATTCTTCTCTGGCAAACTGCTGGTCTTTAGTTCTCAGTAAGTGACCTTTCTGTTGGCACTTACTGAGCAGGACTTGTGGTGTTTGCCAAGCATCTGCGTCCCTGCCAGGGAGGCACTGGGAGGTGAGGGCCCCAGGCCTGCAGCTTCCAGTAAAAGGCAGGCATCTTGGCAGCAGCGGCCCTGGAAGCCTGTCACTGTTGGGAATCGTAATAGATTATTGCAGCACTTGTTCTTAAGTTTCCCAGAGCCAGCCCAGCTGCGCTGCGCTGCGCAGCACAGAGGGAGGGATTACCAGTAGTTTCTTCAGAGGAACGCCTCTCCATGCTTCTCCACTTTGCCAGGCCAGGCTTAACACTGGCCTCTTACACCCAAGGGTCCCAGAAGGCTAGCAGGGTGGAGTCCCAGCAGCTGGCCTCTTACCACTATTCAGAAGCATGGGTTTATAAAGAAGTGAGCTTGGGTTCAAAGTCACGTTTGTAGCCCTGGGCCTGGACAAGATTGCAAGGAGGCTCTCCACTCACAGGCCAGGCTGCTTTTGCTCTGTCTGGGCCATGTCGGAGCAGAGCCACCTCTGTGCCAAATTGCAAGTTAATGTCTGTGTCACGGTTCCCATTAGAAAGGCATCTTTGTCCACTCGGGAATATATAACCCAACTGTGAAGCGCATAAATGCTGCAGGCTGACAGGCCTCCCCAGGACCCCCAGAGCAGCTCAGGGCAGTCCTGCATGACCTACCCGCTTCAATAGCTCCATGCCATCTCATGAGGTGCACAGTTGTGGGCTGTGGCCTGGGGCTGTTCACACACAGGAAACTGTCTATAGCAACAAAAACACAACTTAGGAAAAAACCCATCAATGACAAGCTTGGACACATGGCCACGCCTCCAGCAAAGGAAGAAGACAGAGGAAGTATCTTCAAGGCATTTGCCTCACACCAGAACGTAACGCAAAGGGTTAGCCCGATTCTAAAAATCCTTAGTAACGCTTTTTAATATACAAGAATCAAAAGTACAGCAGTTTTACAATGTAGGAAAATTTAATACATACTATATAAACAACATTATTTACATCAGAAATCACTAGGACAGTGGCATTTTTCACAAATATAAATTAATTACTGTTTAGTCAACAGGTTTCAAAAGTCCACAAGTTTACAAGAAAAACCACCTGTCCCCAAATGAGTAGGGACAGGTGGACTAAAGCAGCCTGGACCCTTGGCATGGCTCTCTTCACCTGACACAGCTGGCCTCAGATGAGCGACAAGACCACAGGTGCTGGGCCTGGACACGGCTCCTGCTGACATGTGGGTTTTGGTCTATAAGATTTCAGTGTTGCTGTGTGTGTGAACACGTAAGTGAATCACCTTTGCTCTGCAAAGCCTGACGCAGCTGCCGGCCACACCAGGTCAGAGCAGCAGCAGCACAGTGAGAAATGTTTGCGTTCCCTTTGCGGGGCTTACGGAATGACTACACAAGAGTCCAAGGAAGGACCAGGAGGTCGGGCTCCCGCAGGCTGGCCAATGAGGGGACACCGTGGTCAGCAGAAACATCACCTTCCTGGTCTAGGGTCACGGTGCATCACAGTACTTCAGGCCTTGGCAACACTCACTCTTTCCTCAACCATGACAGCCTCGCCCACC
The DNA here is from genome assembly GCF_037038515.1 of Microtus pennsylvanicus. NCBI lineage: Eukaryota > Metazoa > Chordata > Mammalia > Rodentia > Cricetidae > Microtus > Microtus pennsylvanicus. The sequence continues at coordinate 22,770,755 of NC_134596.1, forward strand.
TGCGCAGACTGCTGCTGTAAGCGTATGGTGCACATACTGGTTTAAAGCAAGAGGAAAGCCTCCTTTCTCCCAACCCACTCGTCAGATACACTTCAAAACCCACAACAGATGTCTGATGGGAGATACTGCAATCTAGAATCAATGTAACACTGATCTGGCCAACATCGCCTTTTGCTACATATTATGGCACTTTAGTCCTGAAGGAAACAAAAGGAAGTTCCTTTTTCCTCATGATGAGACATCTTTGAGAATAACTTATATCTTCTACCAACAAGTTGAAAGAGAAAAAGGCCTAGGTAAGCGTGGAAGGGCAAGGCCTCCACCTTGCACAGGGCACCAAAGAGCCCAGCAAACCAATATTAGTGTCGATGTCATCAGCAAGAAGCTCCAACTCTGGTTTACTGTTCACTGTGTGAGAAACCGTGGCGGGCCACCAGGCAGGAGACTCCAGCCAGAGGACTCCAGTGCATGCCCAAGATCAGGGTGAGGGACCAGGTGCCATGAGGCATCCAGAAGGCGGTCTATTGAGCACTGGCTGCAGGGATCGACTCAGTACAGCCAGGTCCATGGTGCTCTAAGTAGCGGAAGCAATGGCCCACCACCGCCATGCCATGGCCAGACGATGGACTCAAAGACACAATTCAAGCTTGTCTTGGGAAAGTCATTAATGGTACTGCCCAGGATGGGTCCACCCCATCCCCAAAGGAGTTCAGAGAGCTGAATCCTGTGTATGTCCAAAACAAGACTTTTCATCAACTCAGAATGAGCCTGGACTCTCACCACACCATCTATATGTTAAAGTCAGCTTTCCTGTGTCCATCTAGAAAGGCTTTGGATACCTTAACAATACTGGCAAGCTATACTGAAAGTGAGTCAAACCAAAGGCACAACCCAGTTATCCATACGCTGAGAAGAGCCATTCAATGATGCAACCCACCAACCTGCCCCAATCTGACCCCAACAGGCCTCCTGTCCTCTTACAGCTCAGCTACCCCAGTCATGGCTGTTTGGAGTTGGGAAAATTAACTTAGGTTTATACTCTACAGATCATAAAGAAAGAGGACTTGACGCTGCTGAATCCTAACTTGCAATGGAAATGTAACCCCTCAGATATTTTTCCCTGACTGAACCTCAACTGTCAAGATGTTTGGGTGTGTATAGCCTGCCTCTTCAAGCTGTGTAAAGGAACCGAGATGCAAGTACATTCACTGACCCACTCCAATACTGAAAGCTCCCTGCTTGCTGGCACCACCAATGCCCACATTCAGAACCCCACCCCTCCCCATCTGCATGAGTGCCCCAGCTCTGGGCTTACCAGCAGGCACCCCATCAGCAGGCCACCATCAGGACCTGTGACTCAAGACACCCACCAGGGATTCCTATTTCCTGGTGACACTACCCCAAAGCCCCATCTCCACCCTACACCCACTTAGCCCATGCCCCAAACAAGTAAGACCCACGGTGGCATCAATGACGCCAATGTCACAGTTCTCTAAAGTCGGCCAAAGGGATCCAACTTTCCCTGACAAAGAGGGGAAAATGGACTCTACCAGAAGACCAAACGTTTGAAATGTACAGAGATAGTATGGGAAGAATTAGTGTTGGCGGGTGGGACGCCATTGTGGAAGTTGTTTCCTGTCTCTCTATGCCCACCCCACTTCACGTAACGAGACCAAGTGTGTCACTTCTCCCAGAAACATCTGAGGGGTATACGTGCTCCCCTTTCAAGTCTTGCAGTGTGAAACCCACCCTGTGACCTCCCACTTCCCATCAGCAGCACCCTCACGTCATAGTGAACCAATCACACGCTGTCCAGCAGGTCCTTGCCCTGGTCACTCATGCTGAATATAACATTCATTGACTCTCAAGATCCCCGATTCCTTCACAGGGAAAGCAGCCCAATGAAGCTGGTACATAAGTCACCTCTTCCTCCCAGCACCCACGGAGGTGGGAGGCCACAAACGGCTAGGCTGGGACAGGGTGCCAAAGTGCAGGAGTGGGGACCAATCCAAAGCAGCAGATGAAGGCCTCCGACTCCCTGAAGTGCTCCTTCAGCTGCCAAGTTAGTGGATTCAGCAGCAGCGTATCCAAGACCTCCACTCGCTAGCCTGACCACTGGCCACCGCTGGCCCAGACCAAAAAGTCCAAGTGCTTGATGACTCCCGTGATCGCGCCCCGTTTGGAGCTGTCCTTTATGTTTTCCGAACATTCCAGTTATAGTCTGGGTTGTTTTTCTGTTCTAGCGATCTCTCCAAAGGAGACCTGTGATCCAAGGGTGACTTGGAATCATGGGGAGACTTCTGGGAAGGGGGTGAGCGAGGATCTGAGGCTGCAGCGTGTAATGAGGGCAGGGGCTGTTTGTATTCCCCCAACTTGTCTGTGTGGAAAGAGCGGTAATGGTCTGAGGGTCCCTGGCCGTGGTAGCCCATTGCGGGTCTGTGGTCAGACATTCGTCGAAAATCCTGCTGGTGGTAATTCTGGGGCCTAAAATCATCTGATCTCCTCCGTTTAGAGTCATGATGGTGCCTGAAAGAGAGATGCAAGGATCAGCTGAAAGACCACAACCAGACTCTCCATCTTCTGCTGTCATTTCCTCATACACACATGGACCAGAGACAAATGTTTCTATCACCAGGAAACCAATACATACACACACACACGACCCAGACACGGTCAGTTCTTTCATACATAATGGTAAAAGTATCCTATGAAATGACGTGCCCTCCTCAGAGCTGCAGTGACATGTGGACACACGTGGACAATCTCTGACAGCTTTGCAAACTCACTTTCCCTTCAGGAAAACACAACTATAAACATTTTCACGTTTCTTCATCATACTCAAGAGAAAAAATACACAGAAATTATTTGTAAATTATTAATAACAGCAAAACCCAGAATCAACCTAGATATTCAGCATTAAAGTTGCCTAAAATTATGCACACTGACTCAGCCCACCAGGGACTCTCTAGCCACCACACATAAGGCAGCCTCACCTACACACCTAGACCCCCACCATACAAGTAGCTCAAGCCTGGCAACTGCTTGCTAAGGGCTGCCAACTCCTTCTGGCCCCTTTTTCTCCAAATTCACCAGCTCCCAAAACATTCCCTTCCAGGGACACTCATATCCACAGGACGCAGAGACCTAGAGTCCTACCAACAGCCTGCCTGAGACCCTCCAGTTGTCCTATCTGGCCTTTAGACCCAGGACTGGTCCACATTGCCAGGGGAAACTTGTTCCAAGCTCCTGACCAAGACTGAAGGTACCAGGCTACAGCAGATAAGCAAAAGACCTGAATTGGAGGCTGTAACATCAAATATGAGACAAAGATAAAATGTTTCACTCTCAGTCCTGCTCTAAATCCTGAGCAGTGCAGAGTCCTTTACTAAAGGAAAGGTGACCTGAACACATCAGAAAACTCAATCAAAACCAAAGTACAGACAGACAAACTCCAACTCCAACACAACTATAACACACACACACACACACAAAGAAGTAAGCAACATGTCTCCAAAAACACCAATCTATAGTATGGCTCCAAATAAAAATGACCTAGAAGACTTAGGATTTAAAAAAGATTTCACTATGAGCAAACAACTCAAAGACAAAGATGAATGAAGGAATAAGTAAGCCAATCCAAAATATGAGAACAATCTGAATTGTTGAAGGAAACCCAAACTGAAATGATACCGGGGATGGAAACCTCAGTAAGCCGACAGAAATCCTCAGTAGAAACCCACGACAACAGAAAGGATCATGTCTGCAACAGCAAGGATGGAGACAGAGTAACTGGATTCCTCCATAAAGGTCAGTGAGGAAGGTGTCAAAGAAAGCACCAGCAGAACATGGGAGAATGTGGGGTCCATTAGAAGACCTCGCCTCTGTATTATGGCACGAAGGGGAATACAAAAGAGAAGGAAGAAAGTATCTTTAGTAAAATCAGAGAAGAAAATTCCCCAAAACTAGAGGAAAAGATGCCTATTCAGATACAAGAGACCTAGAGAATATCAAATAAACAAGGCTAGAAAAGGAAAAAAAAAAGAAAAACAAAACAAACACAACCTCCATGGCATATTATAGTTAAAACATTAAAAATACAGAATAAAGGGTATTTAAAGTTATAAGAAAGAAAATACAAGTCGCCTAGAAAGGCAGACACACGAGAAAACACAGAATAATACCGACAGCACCCTTTAAAGCAGAAGGGCCTGGAAGGATGGACTCCAAGTCCTGAAAGACCACAGCTGTCAACCAGACTATTATACCCAGCTAAACAATCTATTAAAATTGAAGGAGAGGGGCTGGAGAGAGGGCTTGGTGGTTAAGAGCACTTGCTGCTCCTCTAGCCTTTAGAGGGCCTGGGCACAGTTCTTATGTCAAGAGGCTCACAACCACCTATAACCCACTTCCAGGGGGATCTGATGCCTCTGGCCTCCTAGGGCACCTGTACTCATAAATGCATATACCCACATGCAGATACACACAACACCTATACATAAATAAAAGTAAATATAAATCTATAAAAGCCAGACAGTGGTGGTGTACACCTTTAATCCCAGCACTGAGGAGACAGAAGCAGGTAGATCTAAGTTCAAAACCAGCCTGGGCTGCATAGTTTCAGGATAGTCAGGGCTACACAGAAAAACCCTGTCTGGGGGGTGAGGGGAGCTTTTCTTTAAAAGATAATAAAATTAAAAATTAAATTGAAGAAATAAAAACGTTTCATGATAAAAACAGACTAAAGGGTTGGAGAGATGGCTCAATAGTTAAGAGCACTGGCTGCTCTTCCAGAGTTCAATTCCCAGCAACTACATGGTGGCTCACAACCATGTATAATTCTATGTGGTGCCCTCTTATGGTCTGCAGGCATACATGAAGGCAGAAACACTGTATTCATAATATCTGTGTTTTCCAATGGTCTTAGGCAACCCCTATGAAGAACTCACAAGGGGTTGTGACTCACAGGTGGAGAACGCCTAGACTAAAGGAACTTGTGACCACTAAGCCAGTTCTGCAGAGGATATTAAAAAGACTATTTCAATCTGAAGAGAAGGATGAATAACCCGAGAAGTCAAGGGAACAAGTAATTAATGAAAGACAGATAAGGGTGTGTGTGTGTCCCAAATCATGTGTATGTGTGTGCATGCATGTGTATGTGTGTGTGTGTGTGTGTGTGTGTGGTGCATGGAGGGAGTACTACTGTCAATGGTATCTTACAGGGCATCTAATAAATTACTGGGCATGGAAACTACTAAGAGAATAAGATACATGAGATAAGCTAATCAACGGAAACCGCCACAAATGAAATCGTCATCAGATAAGGGTACTGAGACAGTTCTTAGAACGGAATTCTAGCCAGGATACCATAACTTCAAGTAGGATAATAGTAAGTACAATTCTAATTTCCGAAGGAGAGAAATGGAAGATGACAATAATCTTTGAAAAATATTGAAAATCTCCCAAATTTATGGGTGAAAGACGTTCAGAAAGCTGAGTAATTCCTGAGTATAAGAGACACAAAGAATTATCTGCCAGGGCTGGGAGGCGGCTCTGGCTTAGTACATTCAAAGCCCTGGGTTTAATCTCTGCACCACACAGGTATGGAGGCAGGGAGGACAGTCAGGCAGATATGCACAGCGTATGATACATATGCTACACTGCATAGCCAGGGCTTGAAATAGTAACAGTCTATAAAGAGGAAAAAGGAGAACAAAGGCCTTGCTTTTTGTCAGAAAGCACACAAGCAGACAACGGAGGAGTCCCTGAAAGTCTGGAACCAGCAATCTAAAACTTTATACCCAGCAAAGACACCCTTCAAAATAAACACCTTTCACAGCACAGCTCCAGTAAAACACAAAAGGAAAGGGGCAAAAGGACAGACCAGGCAAAATGCAGACCCACACAGCGGAGCCAGACGAGATGACAGAAACCAGGAGGCAGTGAGGTGGAGGCTCTTTCATCTGAGGTGGCTAATGCGAGCTACTGTTACTCATCTAACTGCAGCTTCCAAAACAACAGCAGGACACCAAAATGACGCATGAAATTTTGCCCCGCTTTAAAGCCATTGTACAGTCTAAACATAAAGTATAACATGAGCCAGGGGAGACCGCTGTTGCTATGAAGTTCAGTCAACAGCCTGACTCCAACTCACAATCTGGAGCTGGCTTACTGCCTCACTACGGCACTGTATGGCTGCAGAGAAGGTACAACCTCCAAGGCTCTGACGTCAACCATTGGATGCAGGCAAGCAAGGACCGCCTCGTACCCATCTCTGCTACCTGGTAAGACTGAGGGTCACATTAAGAACTAATACTGTTGACTCTAAACTGTGTGTGTGTTTACACGTGTAGACACATATGTAGGTGTGAACGCACATGAGTGTGGAGGTCAGAGGCCAGCCTCAGCTATCACATCTCAGGCACCACTCATTACAATAACTTATTCATCTATTAATTCTGTGTGCACGTATGTGTGTGCATATATGCCACAATATGTATGCAAACTAAACGCAGCTCATCAGGCTTGGCTGCAAGCACCTTCACCAGTTAAAACATATCTCAGAAGGGTTGCTGGGAGAACAGTGACATTTTCTCTAGTGATGCAGCTACTTGTAACTTACCCATGCCATAGATAACACCCCACCCTACTCATGCAGCAACCACAGCAAACTCACTGGGTCACAACAACCAAAAGCATGGGGCAGAAGGACTGCAGCCAAGGTGGGGAGGGATGAGAGAGGGTACTGGGGTGAAATGACCAAAATTATATATTATATGCATGCATAAAAATCTCCAAGAACAAAGGAATACTTTTCTTTAACGGGGTGGGGCTAGAAAGATGGCTCAGGTGTTAAGAGCACTCACTGCTCCTGTAGAGAACCTGGATTCAGCTCCCAACACCCACATAGAAGATTACAATCTTCTGTACCCCAGGTCCAGAGCTAAACACACTCTTCTGACCTCCCAAGGTAGGTACCAGGCCCACACATGGTACACACATGCACATGTGGACAAAGCCCTCATCCACCTAAAGTAATAAATACAGCTACAAAACTCCCTCTTCCAGCATCCTAAAGCTATCCTGATAGCAGGGATATGGGATTTAGAACTGATCCATGCAACACTCAGTATGCATAGACAGACAAACCCGTATAAGCATCACCATCCTTTCTCCTATGAGCAGGTCCAGTCGGGTCACACATCTACTCACCTGTCATAATAGTCTCTGTGTCCCCGGTGGTCTCGGTCACTGCTATACTGCTCATATGGTCTCTTTCTGGACATGTTGTTAGGTCGGTAGCTTCCAGAACGGTGGGCATCCATATGTCTCCGGTCACCATAATGGTGATCCTTGTACCAGTGCTGCTGCTCATACTGATGGTGCCGGTCACTGCCCCAGGGCGCATTGTTACCACCGCCATAGTTGAACTTTCTTTCCCTTTGCCAGTCTCCTCGATCTGAAGGAAGAGAACTGTTTCGTAACTGCAGCACATGGCGGCATTTACTGCAGGTGGACATGTCAGGAGACAACCATTGCCTCCTCAGCCTTACGGCTAACATGAGTAATGAATGAGTCCTAACATTTTCTCTGCTGCCAACAACTTCTAAGGCAAAAGAAACTCTATCACCTCTGTCCCTGCTAAGATCTTCCAAATTATGGCTTACATGTTTCATTCTTGCTTGCCCCAATGAGCAATAGACCCTTAAAATGAGATTCACTCAAGAACCCCAAAGGAAACTTGGAAGTGATGATATTGTTTCACTAACGCCCTCACATAGCTGAAGGTGCTTCAACCTTCTGAGAAGAGTTCTTTTGAGCCTCTGAAGACCTCTGTGACTAAAGGCTGATCCCCAAGGGGAAGGGCACCACACTGAGATGGCACCTCCTAGTCTGGGATACCAGCTAATGCTTCAACAAGTTTTCAAGCACCATGCCACCTACTAGGGAAGATAACTAAAACATGAGAACAAAAATTGAAAGAAAAAAAAAGCAGATAATGGGAAACAACACAAAGAAATGGTTCTGACACTGAGGAAGTTAATAAGCAATGACTTTTAAATAACTGGAACTGGAGAGGTAGCTCAGTGGTTAAGAGCACTTGCTGCTCTTATTGAGGACCTGATTCAGTTCTCAACACCCACATGGAGGCTCACAACCATCTCTAACTCCAACTCTAGGGGTTTTGTGGCCTCCTCTGACCTCTGTGGGCATCAGGCGTACACAGGATGCACAGACAGACATGCAAACAAAATACTCATACACATACAAAGAAAAGTAAGTAAATCCCCAAGTAACAGCAATTAATTCAATATTTTTTAGGTTAGGTCTGATTTATTATATAGCTTTTTCTGGTCTTCAACTCAGAAGTCTGCCTGCCTCTGCCTCCCCACAGGGCTGGTGTAGGTGTGCACCACCACACTTGAGAGGGAAGAAACAAAGACAAATTTTTCTTTTAAAAAAAATTTGAAAGTTTTACAAAAAGTCTAAAGGGCACAAACACATGCACAATCTGTTGAACTGAACCCAGTTCCTCTGGAAGAGCAGCCAGTGTGCTCTTAACCCCTGAGCCATCTGGCCAGACCCAGACATAATTTTAGTGTATAAAAATTTACAGGAGATGTGGGGGCACTTCTTAAGATAATACCTTGCTATGTAGCCTCTAACACAAAATCAACTGTGTGTATGTGTGCGTATAAATGGAATTCTAGAACCAAAGTTTAAGAAAGAAATGTACTTCTTGAGTATTTATAGGAAAATTGAATCAGTAAGATAAATCTTATATTAGGTTTCTATACTTTCTATATGCTTTAAGTCTTGTTCAGTATTTTTCCTTTTATTCTTCTGACTCTAAAAATAATTTTTGCATATTTTAACTAGTGAAGCAATAAACAATGATTAGCCATTGAATTCAAACACTCGCCCTCTACCCCACTAGTCTAAGGCAATAGTTACCACTAACCATTAAATTCAAACACTCTCCCCCTACCTCACTAGTCTAAGGCAATAGTTACCACTAACCATTGAATTCAAACACTCTCCCCCTACCTCATTAGTCTAAGGCAATAGTTACCACTAACCAGACTTACACTTTCACGTCCTTCTCTGTTCATACAAGGCTGTTCTTGGTTTCTCAGGAAGTCAAGTAGTTACCATACAACCAGAAATCCCATCCCCATGTACCTAGCTACAACAATTGCAAACAGGTATTCAAGCAAATATATGAATATAAATGTTTGTATTAGTACTATTCTCAACAATAAAAAAGGAGAAACTTAGATGAGTGAAAAAAGTATATCCATTGAGTAAAATACTATCCTCCCATAAAAAGAAATTAAGTATTGATTCACACTAGAATTAGGATGGACTTCCAAAACCTTTTGCTAAGCCAGTCACAAGAGGTAGCACACTGTATATTCCCCTGTATATTTACAGGGCACAATACAGATAGCTAGAAAGATAGAGAGGACGGAGAACAGGAAGAGAATTTCCATTTGAGTGATAGAGAAATTTAGGAAGGGGCAGAACTATTGTGCAGAACTTTGAATGTACAAATACCACTGGATGGTTCACCTACAAATGCTTACCTGTTTGCTGTATGAATTTCACATCAGTAAATTTAAAGATACAGACATGGGTTTTTAATACATGATTAGTGTAAAAACATAACATGATTACTGTTTGCTTCTTATTATTTCCCTCATTGACTTCTCTTTTTTTCAATTTTATTTATTTTTCTTTTACATCTATGAGTGTTTTTGCCAGGATGGATATCTGTGGATATGCACCACATATATGCAGTACCTACAGAGGCCAGAAGAGGGAATCAGATTCTCTAGAATTGAAGTTGCAGATAAGGTTGTGAGACACCATGTGGGTCCTCTGGAAGAGCAGTCAGTGCTCCTGCCTTGGCCTCCCAAGTGCTGATGTTACCAGCAAGTGCACAATGCTGGTCTAGCCAATACTCTGTAAGGTGGATGGTTTTGGGTACAGATGTCCTACACTCACTCTACCATTCTCCTAATTAGTGGACATTCAAGTTCGTCTTCAATAGCACCCTACCAACTATGTCCTCATTCTACGGAACAATATCCACACAAGAAAGAACTGTGGCCAAAGGTCAATATATTTGTTCACTTCAAAATATTTTCTAAAAAAGACTAGATCATTTCCTATTCTTAATAACGAGTGTGCATTTCTCATTTTAATTATTGCTGATTGGAATGAGTGAAAAACTTTGTTAAATCTCTGCCTTAACACTTCCTGAATGGCAAGCGTGGTCATTCTGCCATATGGGTGGTGTTACTTTTCTGTATGAATTTCCTAATCCTTAATCTATATCTTTAAAAACAAAACAAAACAAAAAAACTACATAGTTGTATTGAAGTTTTAAGGAAAACTTTTTTTCTTTGGGGGGTGGTTTCAAGACACAGATATCTGCCTGACTCTGCCACCAGCAGGCTTGAGGAAATCCACTCAGGATTCTCCTGCTTCAGTCTCTCTAGTTCTGGGGTTACAGATTCCACCACAGTCATCTTGAGTTTGATTTCTATGTTTTTCTTTTGTTTTGCTTGTTTGGAGACAGGGTCTCTCTATTATGCATTTCTGGCTGTCCTGGACACACTTTGTAGACCAGGCTGGCCTGAACTCAGAGATCCACCTGCCTTTCTCTCAAGTGCTGGGATGGAAGAGGTGTGCCACCTTGCCTAGCCATTTCTCCTTTTTTCTAAACAAATCTCCAAAATTTAATACAATCTACTTTCCTTCTTCTTTTATAAGGTTTGTTTCAAAGAACTAAATTTCAAGTTTTTTAAATTAACAAATAAAAATTATATACTTATTTGTATATGTCTTAAAATACATGTTAATTGTATAATATGTATGCAATGGCTAACTGAGTTAACACATGATTTTGTGTCGTGAGAGGCAGGTAACTAATATTCCTTTGGGTACAGGTGCCACATTTTCTTTTTCCACTCACTACTGACGGACACTTAAGCTGATTCCATGTGCTACTCTTGTGAAAAAGTATTTGGCATTAATAAACCGTGAGATCTGATACCTTTGATACACTTAAGTTGTAGGTCATATGAGAGTTCTATATTTAATGCTATTGAGAACCCTACTTGTGTTTTCTATAATGGCTGTGATAAAGGCTGCCTTTTTCTCCACATCCTTATCCACACTGTGTTTCTTTGGTAAGAGTGTGGCCCATAATGCTGAGTGCTTTTCTATATACCTGTTGGCCATTTATACACCTTTATTAAGACAAACCTGAGACTAACAGGTCTCTGAAATAAAGGACTTATTGAGGTTCAGATGCCTATCTAAGGGTCAAAGGACAGGTCACAGGTTAAAGTCCCTGAGCCACCAGTAGCATGACTCTAGCAGCTGGGAAAATGTCCACTGGACCTAAGGCTACTTATAGTGAAATCTGAGGACATTAAATCGTATTTTTTTAAACAAACCTATGTTGTTTACTGAAAAAGACTCAGGTCAATACAGATGGCAGCATCTTGTATACATTAGTCCATAAACAAAGTCTCTGATACATCCTGGTCTGGTTGATTCCAAAGCGAAATGCAGTGTGGCTCCATGGGTACTCAGCACAGAATGGGTGCAGTCCTCTCGACTGACTTAATCATCTTCTTCCATCAAGGCCCTCCCTGTCTGGCCTATACATTAATTTAGGGCATCTCAAGAGTTCATCACCATCTTTTGAGAAATGTCTATTTAGATCCATCCGTCCCCCATTTTTTAACCAGTCCTTCCACTGCTTATTTTTTCTATCTGGTTATCTCTTTGTCACCAACTCAATATTAGCAGTTTAAATGCCCACCTTATACACCTATGCAAGCCTGTAGGACATTTTCTTAATTAGTGATCATTCTTGTACATAGAATATAAGTTTTTCTATAAGTCTGCCTATTACCTTTATTTTTAAAAAGGCTTATTTATTTATTATGTATACAGTATTCTGCCTGTATTGCCTGCAGGCCAGAAGAGGGCACTAGCCCTCATCACAGAAGGTTGTGAGCCACCTGGTGGTTGCTGGGAATTGAACTCAGGAACTCTGGAAGAGCAATCAGTGCTCTTAACCTCCAAGCCATCTCTCCAGCCCCACCCATTACCCTTTTTTTTTTTGGTTTTTGGAGACAGGGTTTCTCTGTGGTTTTGGAGCCTGTCCTGGAACTAGCTCTTGTAGACCAGTCTGGTCTCGAACTGACAAAGATCCGCCTGCCTCTGCCTCCCAAGTGTTGGGATTAAAGGCGTGCGCCACCACCGCCCGGCTCACCCATTACCTTTTAAAGTACCTGTGATCCCCTTAACTTAGAGCTGACCCTTAATCTTCTAGATCTTTACTTCGTATTTTATAAAAACCAAGAAGAGACAAGAAGGTCTTGGGGAAAGTACAAAGGTCCTTGGAAAATGAAATGATTGGGGATTTGGACACCTCTTTAAAAGTTATCTAACGGCCTACCTGCATTACTAAAGTGTCTCTTGTTGGGGTGACTGTAGTTATCTCTTGGATGTCCATGCATCTGTGGGCCATGGGAGGCAGGCAAATGAGGCTTCTGAGGATGAAGGTTGTGTGAGGTATGGGACTGAGACATCAGAGAGTCCCGGCTGGAACCAGAGGCCTCTGGTCGAAATGGTTTCTTACCACCAAGCGTATCATCTTTCTTCTTTTGTTCCTGGCAGAGTAAAAAAGAAAAAAGAAAAAAAGAAAAGAAAAGAAAAGCTTAGGACCCCGGCTTAGCTCCTGAGAGCAGAATAAAGATGCCCTCCTAAACAGTTCCATCTTGTTCCTCTCTTCTGAGCTGTCATTTAGTGACGTCTTACCAAAACTGCTTGCGAACTCTGCTGAGCTCCACAGCTCCAACAGCCTGACAGGGGGCTGCCTGGCTGTTAGATTACCACAGAAAACAAACCTCTGCTAACAAGCCCCCGTGTAAAAAAAGAAAAAAAAACTTGCCAGGTGTTCCTGTACATAGCCTATTCAAGTGGCCAGGAAGTTGGCACTTTCAGAGGACTTTCTAGGCTACAAAAAGCCATGACTGCTAAGCTCTCAAGGCTTACTAGAGTTAAGAACTGCCAGCTGTCAAATGGAAAGAGACAGTACACTAAAGTCCTCAAGCCAGACACCTGACCCTCCAGCTATACCATTCCTTCACCCAAGTAAAATTCTCAAAATAAGTTTTCAAGTGTAAAGTGGTTTAAAAGCTAATCATGAGGAAAATGACTATTAAATAACTTGGTCCATATCTAAGGCTTTTTGTCTATAAAGAACAGAAAACAAATATTAATTTGTTCTGTTCTTTGTTCATTTAGCACATTATGAAAATATCTTCCCCTACGTGATGTTAAATACTACCATATTTCATTTACTGCTTGACTGTACTCTTCAGTAAGAATACATGACCATAATCCTCCCACTACTATTGGACTACAGTCATTCCCATTATAAACATGCTTAAACCTTTGATTATTCCCTTAAATTAAACACTTAGATGTAGAAGCATGATCTATTCTTTGACAAATTTTGAAGAATTATTGTGCTGGTTTATTTTATGTCAGCTTGACATAAGCTAAAGTCTTCTGAGAGGAAACTCAATAGATAAAAGCCTCCACAAGACAAGCCTGTAGGACATTTTCTTAATTAATCATAAATGTGGAAAGGCCCCCGCCCACGGTGAGTGGGTCTGTCCTTGAGCTGGTAGTTCTGGGTTCTATAAGAAAACAGGCTGAACAAGCCAGGGAGAGCAAGCCAGTAAGCAGCACCCCTCCATGGCCTCTGCATCAGCTCCTGTCCTGATTTCCTTTGAGGATAAACAATGAGGATGAAAAATAAGCCAAATAAACCCTCTCCTCCCCAAGATTGTTTTGTGCATGGTGCTTCATCACAGCACTGGTAACCCTAAACCAAGACAGCTACTCACTCCCCACACTTGGATATTGATCCATTTGTCACTCAGCTTCCTGAGCTTCTGTGGAGTCCTCCACTACTATGAGTAGATCCTCAACTCAACTTCCCAACTATTTTATTCTTCTCAGGAGTCTTTCACGGATTTCTATGATGACTAGGGGCCAGTGAGATAGCTCAATGGGTAAAGGCATCACTAAGCCTAACAATCTGAGTTGGATTCCTGAGATACACATTATGGAATGATAGGAAACCACAGACTCCTACAGGTTGTTCTTGAACATCACGGGGTAAGAGCTGGCTCTTGCACTCCTGTGCTTGTGCTCTCTCTTGCTTTCTCTCTCTCTGTCTCTCTCTCTCTCACACACACACATATACAAAAATAAATAAATATATAAATATAAAATTTTATTATGTTTAGAATTTCACTAATACACAATTACTATATTAATACTATTACCACTACATTATAGTCTTCAAAATAGCATTACATTATGAACTATTAGAGGGTATAATTCCCAGGTCTATAATGCATTAAGTTCACATTAGAAATTCTTCTAAGTGCCCATGCTGTTCCTGGCATGACTATAGACAATTTGGAAATAGCAGTAGTGTTCATAAACCTGACACACTAGTAAAAGTGGAACAATTTTCACAATTGCTCCTCAGTGTCTGATCTGGACATGGAGCACGTGGCTGATTAGTAGACCTATAGGAGGGCCTGTCTGCACGAGAACTGACTCTACAGCAGAAGCCAAGTCACCTTTATGCCCATCTCCCCACTCAAATGAAAGAGCAACAATCTCTGGGCACTGCAAGTGTCTACTCCTTTAAGTAAGCAATTTGGATTCTTCTATGTAAGAAACTGGATGGATGACACATACGTGACCGTTTAAGAATAGGAATAGATTTCCCGCCTAGGATCCTGGGACTTAGGACTAGCCACATTACAAACTACACAAATAAATGAAGAAGAGAGGGTCTAGAAAATAAGTGCTCCAGGTCATGAGATAACAGGGTAACAAATTCATGTCAGGACTTTAAAACACCTCTAATGTACTGGCTATTATACCTAATAAATAACAGTCTTACTGTCTGGCAACTCATGGAGAATTTTAAGAACAGCTAGTAAAATGAAAAATCACATTGCATGAAATTATATTTGGATCACAGACAACACACTCTGTGACCTGTTTGGGCTGTACTGAAACCACGTAAAACACAGGCAAAGTGCCAGTGGACTATCTACTATCAACAATCCTTCAGATTTTTCACTACCAGCCCAGGGAAAAGCAAAAACTAAGGGAATTTTATGTGCAATTATCTTTATACACTTATATAAATTAGGACTAGATTCGTATTTTACCTCCTCTTCTTGAGATCTTTTCTTATGAGCCATCTTATATAACTTATGTAGTTTTCGTGCATCAAATTCTGTAAACTTGGAAACAAAAATCCATAGGTTCCTAAAAGAAAAATTGTACTAGTAAATTATACAATTTAAAAAGTGATTTTATTGTTGTTTTGTTTCTTCAAGACAGGATTTTTTTCTGTGGAGCCCTGGCCGTCCTGGAACTCACTCTGTAGACCAGGCTGGCCTTCCTCTGCCTCCTGAGTGCTGGGAGTAAAGGTGTGCACCACTGCCCCAGCTACTGAATTTTACTAGGAACTGTTCTCCAGGGCCTGCACTAAGCTGGGTGTACAAGCTCACGCTGTGATCCCAGCACAAGGGAGGTTTTTCCGGTGACCTTCAGATCCTCAACTACAGAGTGAGTTTGAGACTAACCTGGGTAAATGACACTCTATCTCAAAATAAATAAATAAAACAAAACAAAAAGTCTTTGCTTTGTTTATATATCATTATGCTGTATATATGTATATATATGTATATCATATATAACATATTGTTTATATATCAGTAATATATCATTATGTGATTCTGTCAAGAGTTTGACACTGAGATGGGGATTTGTCAACAGTATTAGGAACCCCGAACGTACAGTTCTGTAAGCTTTCCTTTACCTGGCCCACACACAGGACACTGCCACACACTATATCTCTGCCACCATCTCCCACACTGGAACCAACAACCAACTAGTAACCTGCACCACTGTCATGCTTTCTGCCCAGCTGTCACTACTAAGGCCTGTCATCTCTTTTCCTTCAAACTCTCAGGAACTCGTTGTCCTAGCATGGCACTGTTGTATATAGCACAGGAATGGCACAAAAATGGGGTTTATACAGAGAGATCCTGGAAGTAGCAGTAAATCAGAAACAACGTTTCTTCTCACTTTCACTATGGCTGCACTGTTAGGACGCTGATTAGGAAACATAGTGTCAGACAGAGAGCCACTTAGCTCACTGAGGCCTCTTGGAACAACAATCTTCTGAGCACATTCCAACCGAGCCCTAAACACACCCGATGTCCTAGCTGTCCACTTACACCTCTGCTGAAGCTCTGACTATGCTCATTAAGAGTTTCCACTTAGCTTGTCTATAGTCACAGTTCAAGGTAGACAGCCTCCCTGACCACCCTTCTGCAGGCATTCTTTTGTGATTTTTAATTTCTATTTATGATTTTATGTTTATGGGTGCTTGGTCTGAGTGTGTCTCTGTGTACTATGTGCATGCCTGGTGGCTGAGGAGGCTACAAGAGGGTCTGGAGTTATTAATGACTGTGGACCGCTATGTGGATGCAGGGTCCTCTGGAAGAAGAGTAGGTACTCTTACTGATGAGCCATCTTTCCAGCCCTGTAAGGCATTTTCTAACACAACTTCTAAAACTGTTTCCATACCTTTTGGATGGATAGTTTCTATGGAGGTCATAGCGTGTGTTGCCTTTGAACTTTAAACAACCAAGGACTTTTCAATGAACTACTGCTGGTGATGGGCATTTAAATGGCAACAAACCCAAATGCACAGGAGGCAGCCTAAGATGACCGTCTGCTATCCTCTGCCCTGGTGAGACCAAAGCCAGATTATGCTCCATAAAGGGAAAAAATGCAAACCGTTTTAAGAGGAAAGAAATGATTTTTCAAAAACTCTGTCTTGTATGTCAGGGGTATGTGGCATGCTATCATTAGCATCATGACTGAGGTCTGAAAACCTACTTTTCACTTCAAAACTGATCTACTAAAGTAGGCCACAAAGATACATTAACCATAAAGTACATGGACTCAAAGTAAATACAGTTTATGGAAATAAACATTAGCCTTTCAAAATTCCCTCTAATACTGGGACCTGAAGCCAGGGCTTTGTACATGCTAGGCCCTTATTCAGTCACAAAGCTACATCCCCAGTCTGGTCCTCCCATTTTTTTCCTGTTTTATCTATCTATCTATCTATCTATCTATCTATCTATCTATCTATCTATCTATCTATCTATCTGGTGGGGGAGGGTGAGTTTGAGACAGGGATTCTCTGTGTCCCGGCTGTCCTGGAACTCACTCTGTAGACCAGACTATCCTCAAACTCACAGAGATCCACCTGCCTCTGCCTCCTGAGTGCTGGGATTAAAGGCGTGGACTACTATTGCCTACTTCCTTTTTCCTTTTTATTAAGACAGAGTCTCACTAGGTTGGCCAGTCTGGCCCTGAACTCAATCTATAGCCCATGAAGGTCTTGATATTTGACCCTCCTGTTTCATCATCCTGAGTAGCTCAATTACAAAACCGTGCAGCTATCTTGACTATTGTTACTATTGCTTTAGAGAGTTGTCATTTTTTCAAAATATCTAAACAGAATACACGTTGAGTGTCCCTATTTTGAAAATCCCAAGACTGATGTCTCAAGAAGAAAGTTACACTCTTAACCTTATATGATGGGTCACAGTCAAAATGCATTGTAAAAGCATACCTATAGGCTCTGTAGATTAAGTGTATAGGAAATAAAAGTGATTTTGTATAAGATTTGATTTCCACTCCCAAGACATGTCATTAATTATGTTTATGAGTAGTTCAAAATCTAAAATATTTCTGATTCTAAGCATCTCTGATAAGGGCCACTTAACTTGTTTATAAATTAATACATATAAAATATACATATATTTATATATATATAAATATATATAAAAAATGTCTTAATCTAAAGTACTACTAGGAGTTTTTATTTTTTTAATATTTATTTGTTTATTATGTATACAATATTCTGCCTCCATGTGTGCCTGCAGGCCAGAAGAGGGCGCCAGATCTCATTACAGATGGTTGTGAGCCACCATGTGGTTGCTGGGAATTGAACTCAGGACCTTTGGAAGAGCAGGCAATGCTCTTAACCACTGAGCCATCTCTCCAGCCCTCGGAGTTTTTTAACTTAAAAATTTCCACCTCCTTCCATTTCCCTCCCCATACTAGGAGTTTTAAGGAGATGAAAATGGAGAATCTACGTTCATGTGCTTTTAACTTTTCTTTCACTTCATGTGTTATTACCTCTACTGGCTAGTTTTTATGTCAGCTATGGAAAGGAGAATATCAGTTGAGAAAAGGTCCTCACCAGATTGATTGCCTGTGGGCAAGCCTATCACATATTTTTTAAATCATTTATTTATTTATTCTTGTTTTATGTGCACTGGTGTTTTTGCCTGCACGTACATCTATGTGAGGGTGTCAGGCAGCCTGGAACTGGAGTTACAGACAGCTGTGAGCTACAATGTGGGTGCAGGGAATTAAACACGGTCCTCTGGAAATAGTCAGTTCTCTTAGGCAATGAGCCATCTCTCCAGCCCCCATCCATTTTCTTGATAGATGATTGACATATGAGAGGGCCCAGCCCACTGTAAGAAGTGCCACTCCTGGGCCAGTGGTCCTGGGTTCTATAAGAAAGCAGGTTGATGCCGGGCAGTGGTGGCGCACGCCTTTAATCCCAGCACTAGGGAGGCAGAGGCAGGAGGATCTCTGTGAGTTCGAGACCAGCCTGGTCTACAGAGCTAGTTCCAGGACAGGCTCCAAAGCCACAGAGAAACCCTGTCTCAAAAAAACCAAAAAAAAAAAAAAAAGAAAAAAAGAAAGCAGGTTGAGCAAGCCATGAGGAGCAAGCCAGTAAGCAGTACTCCTCCATTGGCTCTGCTTCAGTTCAGGTCTCCAGGATTCTGCTCTGACTTCCCTCAGCAATGCAATGTGACCTGAGAGCCATAAGCTGAAATAAACTCCTCCTCAGGTTACCTGTGGTCATGGTGTTGTATCACAGTAATAGAAACAGTAACTAAGACAGTACGGAACCAACCAATTTTTTATAATAGATATAATAATATATAACTACTAACCTGAGATGAGTAAAGCATTATTCTAGTTCCTATGTCTTATGGGTTTAAAGCAAATATTCTGAGAATAATCCAGAAAGACGATGATTATCATCATCATCACCGTCATCTTCTTCTTCCTCTTATAAATTAAATTAATGGCACAATCTTGCCACATCAGAAGGCTGGTCTTGAGAAAATGACAAAATGGCTTACTTCATGAAAAAGAAGTTGAAGCCTACAGTTATGCTGTCAACAGTTAAATTTTGTTGCCAAAAGCTTTATTAGGTGACTATGCTGCCTATTTAAAAAAAAAAAAAAAAAACAGAGCACACCCACATATTGTCAAATGAAACTGGGGAGATTCAAGGCCAGGGTGGGTTACCTCCTCCACAGTTTGATGTGCTCCTGGTCTGAATAAGCTTTAAGGCACTCGGCTATGCGGTCTCCAATCTTCAGCAGGCAGTTCCTGGTGTGCTCCAGCTGTTCTTGCACATTGAGTCCCTTGTCAGGTTTGTCCAACTGCTTCAGTGCCTTCTTCACAGGCCTCATCCTCTCTTTACACTGGAACAGGCCAACAGAGTAAATGAACCATTGCAAGAAAGAGTTCATTATCATGTCCACACACTCGAGATTGAAGAAAACACACCCCGCCGTCATGCTACATGTCACTATAGGAGTGGGTAACACCAGTGAAATGGGACAAGTGCAGATTCGTAGAAACTCTGAGGAACAAGTGCCGTCACCATATTTGGGATTACGTGAGGACCTTTGATACCTGACTTAGCCTCTCTGAATGTTGTTTCCTCATCTGCAAGAGGGCTGTGGCCACTAAGAAGATCAAATGTAAAACAGTATTATAGGCTTAACCTGAAAACCATGATCATCATAATGAAAAAGCAAAAACAAAACCACGATACTCAGGTCATTTCCTCAGCTAGAAACTCGTGGGCATATTTCAGTGTTTAACTTCAATTTTTAAGATGTAATAAAAAAAGACACTACAAATTGGGAAATACTTACAAATGACTGTAAAAATAACAAAAAAGCATAAGTGATTGTGATTCTGCAGAAAACATAGATTACCATGTAGCTCCAGCTAGCCTGAACGTGCTATGTAGCCAAAATTGGCCTTGGGTTTGTACTCTTCCTGCCTCTGCTTCCACAGCAGTGCAGCTACAAACATGTCAACATACTTAGCCACAGATGTGGCTAATATGAGCAAGACCCTTGGTTCAAAAGCCAATTTCACAGAAAAGGAAAACCAGTACCACAGAAGCAGCAGATATTAGTTTGTTTATATGCAACAGACTAAGGAAGAACAGGAAAATGATGAATTTGTTCATTTATTCAATTCATTCATTTATTGATATCTTTCTAGTACCTAAGTGAACTTCATATAAAACATAATGCTCACAGAAAATAAAAGAAATTAAGAATTAAGAAAACTGACTTAACTACAAAGAAAAACTATGCATATGCTAGGATGTTTTAGTGTACACACAGAAAGGTCAAAAGACCTCACATAACTGGGTCAATCCCTCTTCTGTCAGCCTAGGACAGTATTTTCACATTTCAATGAAGACAGCTTCTCCTTTAGACCAAAGGAGGTGCTGAAGTGAGCTGTGACGCAAAGAACAGAGTTGGGGAGCACAAACAGAGTCCTTCCCTGAGGACACAATTGCATGTCCTGGGTCAGTGCTCAGCTCCATGGCATGGAAGCAGGTATGGTCCTCCTCCTCGCCAGCTGGCAGTCTCAACCCCACTCGAGCCACAGCAGCCACCATACATGCTCTGCCACCCTGGCATATTTGCGCCCCCCACCACCACCACCACTTCTCCCTCTTATCTTCTACTCTTCTTTCGGAGCCCAAAGCAAACATCAATTCTTAGACCTTTCAGACTAGGTCAGATTCCCTTCTTACTAGACCTCCACAGTAGCCACTTTCTCCTCTCTACCTTATCATAAGAGTACCAGCATGATCCAGGGAGTTATCATCTACCCTAATACTGTTCAACTTAGTCACTGATACTAGTTTCTCTATAAACAACAAACCAGAGAAGAATAGGCAAATTCTTCTTCGAGATGGGATCTCTAAATGCTCTGCTTCCAATTCAGCACACTTCTATTTCCCAAATGCCTTTGAGAACCCTTCTAAATTCTGCAGGTTCCTGTACAGGTGTGGAACATATAAACTCATGTGGGTCCACATATACTCATAAAAACAAGAATATAAGATATCCTACTATTCTGGTTCAAAATACAGTATGCAAACATAATAAGCAATACACAAGTTTACACAATGTTCCACATCTGTGGATGCACCTGTGGAGGGCAGAGCACAGCACTGGGCCCAAGCATCAGTCCCCTCTATTTCACGACTTACAATGCTGAAGGTTTCCTGGTCCAGATCATCATCTTCATCCTCCCCAATGGGAATAGGTTCACTTCCTGCTGTAATGTGGACAGGACCCTGAGATCGCTTTGATTTACACGAAGACTTGGCATCACCACCTTTAACCTTTCAAAAGAGTTACAAAGAGACCTTGTCATTTATATAATCTTGAAATCTGGGTAGACTTTTTATTTGGCTTTGTTTTATTTGGTGGTGGAGGTGGTGTTCCTATGAATATAGGTATGTATGGGTGTGCATGAGTTTATATATACCACACTTGTGAATGAATCTGCAGAGGCCATAAGAGGGTACTTGAGTTACCAGATCCCCAGGAACTTGAGTTACAAAGACATTGTGAACTATTGTGTGGGTGCAGAAAGCTGAACCTGGTCATCTGCAAGAGCAAAAAGCTCTTAACCACTAAGGATTTCTCCAGCCCTATAATTCAAACTTCTTACCTATGGTGCATTGTTAGAGCAAGTAAATAAGAAGACCTCAACTTGCACAAATCTACAAGATTAATAGCTGACTTATAATTCTCCCCATTTCTGTCTCTAAAGGTACTAAATTACAGCTTTAAGTTTATCAATATAATTTACAAGAATGTCATGAAGGGACTAAGAATCGACAGAGAACTCCCCAAGAGTATCATGCTGCAGCTTTAACTAACAGCTAATCTTTGATCTAGGAATCTGTATCAACTGCATAACCATGCAAGGCTGCAAGTCAAGAATAGGCATGGAAACCAAAATTAGGAAATTTTTTTTTAATTTATTTATTATGTATACAACATTCTGTAGTAATAAGAGTGGTGGCGGGGCTGCGTCCCCAACACCCCAGCCGCCTGACTCGGCTAGCTTATGCCCCGAAATAATTACACAAACACTGTATTCTTTTAAACACTGCTTTGGCCCATTCCTATCTAGCCTCTTCTAGGCTAATTCTCACATATTAATTTAGCCCATTTCTAATCATCTGTGTAGCGCCGGTCTTACCGGGAAGATTCTAGCCTATGTCCGTCCTGGGTCGGAGCTGGGGCATGGCGTCTCTCTGAAGCGTCTGCTCCTGAGAGGAGAGCTGCGGAATCTGACCTCACTTCCTCTTCCTCCCAGCGTTTTGTTCTGTCTACTCCTCCCACCTATCTTCTAACCAATGAAATGGGCCGAGGCAGTTCCTTTATTAGCCAATGACCTTCCTCCATCAACATTCTGTCTGTGTGTATGCCTGCAGGCCAGAAGAGGGCACGAGACCCCATTATAGATGGTTGTGAGCCACCATGTGGTTGCTGCGAATTGAACTCAGGACCTTTGGAAGAGCAGGCAATGCTCTTAACCTCTGAGCCATCTCTCCAGCCCCAGGAAATTTTTTAAAACATAAAATATTTAGAATACACTGTATCTAATTATATGATATAGATAAAATACAAGGTTTTGGTTTTTGTTTTTAAAGCACATGGGGTCCCTGGAGAAATAGCTCAGCAGTTAGAATGCTTGCTCTTACAGAATTCTGGTTTGGTTCCCAGCACCTACATGGAGGCTCACAAACGTCTGTAATTCCAGTTCCAGGGATCTGAGACCTCTGTAGCTCCTGCCTGCTTGCGGTTGACATACATACATGCACGCATAAACATAAATATTCTTAAAATAAAAATTAGTGAGTTCAAGACCAGTCAGGTCTACAGGGTGAGTTCCAGGACAGTCAAAATGACACAGAAAAACCCTGTCTCGAAAAACTGACTAAATACATAAGTAAATAGTTTGAGATCCGGGAAGTGTGGTGTCGCATCAGCTTTACAGCAGTGGCTATGAGAAGAGAAAAGGGAAAGGGTCTGCAGTGCTTGTAATGTGTTCATAAGATGCAAAATGCATTACACTAGGGGAGAAAAGCTACTTAAACTAAACATGAAACAATGTGAATCTGCCAAGTGGTAGCATACGCCTTTAATCTCGACAGAGAAATAAAAGGCAGGAGGATCTCTGTGAGTTCCAGAACAGCCCGAGTTACGTAGTCAAACCCTGTCTCAAAAAGAAAACAATCAACAACAAAACAAGCCAAAAAAAAAACCCAAAATAAATCACTATTCTGAGACAGATGCAAAAGAATTTATCACAGTATAGATTCTCTTTATTCCAAAGACTTACAATTATTTTCTATTTAAGTGGATGCACCTTCCTGAATTCATGTGTACTACATGTGTGCAATGTCCACAAAGGCCAAAATAGAACAACAGATCCCCAGGAACTGACGGACAAATGGTTATGAGGACTGGTAACTAAACCCAGGTCTCAACCACTGAACCAGAACCAGCATCCATAGTATAATATTTAACATTAAAAACTGCAAAGTAATTTTAGTATGAAACTTAAATGGCTTCCACTACATCAGCGTCAAATAGAATTTACCTTATTTAAAACAACCTTAACACCTGTTCTTCAGTGGTAAGGTAGTTTGCAATATACTACTGTGTGGAGAGAAGAGGTTACCCAACGGTCTGAGCTCGGCAATATATATATATATATATAGTTGTTGTGGCTTGTTTCTTCGAGACCAGGTTTCTCTGTGTGTAGCCCTGGCTGTCCTCACAAAGATCCGCTACGTCTCTGCCTCCAGAGTGCTGGGATTAAACTGGCCACCACTACACAGCCAGTATTTTTATATTTATACTCATATTCTGAGGGGAAATTTAAGAAAGTCCCAAGAAGTTAAGATGTCAAGGGCTGGAGATGCGACCCCTGGATTACAAACACTGGCTGCTCTTCTTGAGGACCTGAGTTCCAGTCCTAGACCCTCATGGCAGCTCACAACCATTTGTAACTCCAGTTCCAGAGGATCCAATGCCTTCTTTTGACTTCTTCAGGCACCAGGCACACATGTGGTACACAGACATACAAGCAAGCAAAACATCCATACACATCAAATTTAAAAATTAAAACTAAAAAAATAAAAGTCTTTAATAGATGGCAGAATTATAGCTGTGACTTGCTTGGTGCAATGGATAATAGCTGATTACAAACATCTCTACATTTCAACAAGTATATCAATTCTATAGTCTGTAAAGAACTTCACAAATCTCCCAACATGAAGGCTTTTAAGCTAAGTCTACTCTAGTGGCTGTTGATGACATGTGGTATTTGGTTTGAATCTTGAACTTTTCAAATCATCTTGATTGTGTGTAGATTGTATTCTTCTGGCATTATAATCTAAGAACCTGTACCTCATATTCTCACTTGTCCTGTCTCATTCCAAATACCCCTCCCCAAATAGGCAATGACAAAATCAAACAAAGGCCTTCTACATTAGAAAAGCAAGACTGCATAATACCTCTTGCTTTCCTATAAGGAGGGTAAAGGTATTACTTGCACAGCCCAACCTTCCTTGCTGGATATACTCAAAGACTTGTACCTCATATCATTTCAGGGCTTGTACCTCATGTTATTTAAAACCTAAATAGAATTTCCAATACGAGTGTGTTGGATACCTTCTCTTTCTTGTCCTTGGACTTCTTTCTTTCTTTGTCTCCTTCCCTGTCCTTCCGAGAACTCACTGGTTTCTCTTTGTTCTCCTTGTTCTCTTTCTTCTTCTGCTTTTTTTTCATTGGACTTTTTTCTAAGCCATCATCCTAGGAAACAGAAAGCCATGAACTTTTTCAATTTTCTGCTTCTTAGTTTGTTTCTAGAGGAAGCAGCACTGCTCAGTGGCACATCACTGCACTGAAAATAGATCATTTTCTTCAACCAGAGCCTACTCACTCACTTGCAGAAGCCTGAATCCACTAGACTTGTATAGGCAGACAGCGTTACATCTTCTGACCTAATTCTCAAAGCGAGTCTTTTTTTTTTAAAGATTTATTTATTTATTATGTATACAACATTCTGCCTCCATGTATGCCCACATGCCAGAAGAAGGCGCCAGATCTCATTACAGATGGTTGTGAGCCACCATGTGGTTGCTAGAAATTGAACTCACGACCTCTGGAAGAGCAGCTAATGCTCTTAACCACTGAGCCATCTCTCCAGCCCTCAAAGCTAGTCTTTACGGCACTGAATGAATGGTGTTTAGCTGAAGAGAAAAGCATTTGCCAGGTGTGTATGAGGCCGAGTTAGGTCCTTAGCAACACCCCTCCCCTAAAACAACAGCATTATTGTCCCC
This sequence comes from Microtus pennsylvanicus, assembly GCF_037038515.1. Lineage (NCBI taxonomy): Eukaryota > Metazoa > Chordata > Mammalia > Rodentia > Cricetidae > Microtus > Microtus pennsylvanicus. The sequence continues at coordinate 22,796,454 of NC_134596.1, forward strand.
ACTTCACAAAGAGAAGAAAATGGGGACCAACATTACACGAGCCCTCTTCAGCTGGTGACTGACGAGGATAATTGTATCTGAACTTGAAAACATGCATTCAAAGCTATGTTAGTCCCTATATCCACTGGGAGCCCTCCTGGAGCCATCATCAAAGAATTACATTCAGAACTAGAGATTAAAACTTCACAGAATTGTCACTCACTGAACAACACTGTAATTCCACTTTCTTCAGACTACATTACAAACTGGCAAGCTAATGGCTAAGCCCAACCGAGAGAATCTCCAATTAACTGAAACGCACTCTGCAAAGTCTTAAGTTCCCTGATTAACCAGTCTCTACCAATCTCTTTCCTTCTAGAAAATGAAAGCAATTACTAACTGCCGCGTATCATGGTTTGTATCACTTACTTCTGTTACGTAGGAATTTGTGGTTGCTTATTTAACATGAATCACTATGTATGTGATTGTTTGAATGAGAACTGCCAACACAGGCGTCTGTATTTGAATGTGTCGTCACCAGGAGTGGAACCTCTGATAGGAACAGAAGGATTAGGAGGTGTGACCTTGCTGGGAAAAGTGTACCACTGGGGGTGGCTTTGAAGTTCCAAAAGCCCATACCAGGCCAAGGCCCAGGCGCAGGCTCAGTCTCGCTCCTTTTCCCTCCTCTCTCTTCATATCAGTAGCTCACATTCACTTTTCTAGCACCATGCCTATACCTATGGCCATGCCATGATGATGATGACGATGGAGTAAGCCTCTGGAACTGTAAGCCAGCCCCAAATTAAATGCTTTCTTTTGCATGAGTTGCCTTAGTCATGGTGTCTTTTCACATCAATAGATGTTATTAAGACACAACCATATTCCTCTGACAGGTTAGGTGAAGATAAACATATTCTATGATATTTTATCTGTTTAGTATGTAAACAAATGTATCACATGACTTCATAGAGCCCCATACCTTCACTTCTCCCTCTTCAGATGGGTTGTCTGAGTGTCGAGGAGACGACAGCTCAAGCCCATGCTCATCCTTCTGCCTGGGGGCTTTGTTTTCCTTCTTTACTCGAGGCTTCCGCTTCTTTAGTTTGGTCTAGAAAGTAAAAATGATACTTAAACTACAAATCACCCCAACCCAACAGCATGACGTACCTTGCCTCTCTAGAACTTCATATATCACAATTATATTCTCACCATACTATCTATATAGTGGTACTATGTGCGACAAATGGAAGTACAGTCATTTTATTCACATAAGTTCTATTTATTGTATACATACATGTATACATGACAAAGTTAAGGAACATGCCCACACAAAACACAAACATCTTAGATTCTGTCTTCCCTGACTCCTTACCATAGGGAAATAAAGAGAAACTTCCAATGACTCCATTAGCAGCTTGGTATTTTTCAGTGAGCCAACTATAATCAAAACTAAGTCTAATTTCTGAAATTAAGTGTGGAATCTAACTGTATTATCATAGCAGCCCAGTCAGACACCAAAATATGGAAACTATGTTCCCAGAAGGACAGCTCTTTTCCTTCTTGGCTCTGCAGACCCACGCTCCCCTAGGGGAAAGTCAGCTGGCAGTGCACCCACTCACCTCCTCCCCGCTGGTCACATTGCCCTTCTTCTCCAGACCCTTCCTGAGCAGCTTCAGCAAGTAGTCCACCCGGGTCTGCAACTGCTTCCCCTGAGGCTTTTTATCTGTTTCCACTGGTAGAATCTTCAACAGGAAAGGAAGAGAAGCACCCGCCACCACCCACAACCTGGTTAGTGAATTCGGATAAACAGGGACAACAAAGAACTCAGCACAGTCCTTTCCCTCCCAACCACCCGAAACACAGATTAAAGCCTCAGATCCTATTCTCATGTCCATGGCTCCCAGTCACTGAAAATCCCTCATGAGCCATTCTCGTTTTACAAAATGGGATGGAGAAATCCAGCTCTCCCACTGGCTCCTACCTGTGCTGTTAACAGGGTAGAACAACTCAGGTAGGAGGGGCTTGTGGCTTCATCTGCTAGAGCATCCCAGCCGTCGTGGATTTCCTCCTTCCAGGAGCAGGGAATCCCTGGAGCTAGGTTAAAGCTTCGTTTTAGATTGAAAATGCTTCTTAGAGCATTGCCGGAGAGCACTGAGCTATGCCAGGACATGATCTGCTCATTGACTACAGCTGGACCTCTCTGGCCAGAATGGATTTGGTCTCAGTGCTTCTAAACAGGGTGCTGTCACCCTCCTAAACCCAGATGGGATGAGCAGTGTTTAATGTGCCAGGACAAAGCCCTGATAGGACCACAACATGAAGTGGATCCAGTCAGCTGCCCTTGCTTAGAGCTCTAAGTACAGCCTTGCTACTTGAAAGAGATAGGGTGGGAGGCTCAATTTTGTGGGAGAAGTACAATGCAAGTTAAATTTCATTACAAACAATACCAAGGTGACACTTGTTCTCTGTGTACAGAGCTGAACGAATGTTAAACAACAGGCCAAGAAGGAAGGCCCAGGAATGCTTCAGTCCCAATAAACTGACCTGGTATTTGCTGTAATGAGATTTGGCCTGTAAAGATATCAAAATTTTAAGATTTCTCCTATATAATTTCCTCTGGTTGTTATCTTTCCTTTTATCATTATCCACTAAAAAACGGTAACTTCCCAAAGACAAAGAAACCCCCCCTCTTGAAAACAGTTAAAGATAAGTCACCAATATAAAAATATTAAACAAATCTAGAACTGTCCAGCATGGCAGTTACTTACTTTATCAGTGAGTTTTAGCTCTGGGTCTGTCTTAATTAGCTCCCAATTTCCATAGCCATGTTCATAGATCCCAAGCAACAAACGAGAATCATCCTCCACACCCCACTCGACGTCGAAATGTGCCGCTTTGACCCGGCAGGTTAAGCAGTATCTACAGGGGTTCAAAACCAAGGGGCTGAGAAAAGGGGGCCTTTCCAACATAGTGAGGAAACATCCCCAACCACACAGCTCTAACCTCATTCTATGTCCAGCCAGCCATGCGGGGACACGGTAAAGACACTCACTTTTTTTTTTCCTCAGGGTCCACAGGGATAGATTTATGCAGCATTTCGAACTCTTCCTCGTGCTGGATGATGGACTTTACGTTAACCTGAACCCCAGAGATCTTGATTGTGGGGCCTCTTCTCTTGCCTGGTCCTTTCCCTAAAGGACATAGGTTTTATATTCCTTAAGTGAAAACGTTCCCTACTACCAAACTCTGACTTAGTCCCTCTAGCTAAACTTCCAGCCTATTAGCAGTTAAAGACAGAACTCAGAAACTTTCAACTAACAGTTTTGAATTTTTTGTTTGTTTTTGTGGTGGGGGTTGTTGTTGTTTTTGTTTTAAGACAGGGTTTCTCTGTGTAACAGCCTGGGCTGTCCTGGACCTAGCTCTGTAGACCAAGGCTGGCCTTGAACTCACAGAGGCCTGCATCTGCCTCCTGAGTGCTGGGATTAAAGATGTGTACCACCACCACCTGGCCTCCACTAATGTTTATAAAAGAAAATTTAAGCAATATTTTAACATTTAGTCTTCAACTATGTATTGATACTTGTATCTAATTTTCTTGTTTATACTTCTTCACTGTAAGTTTAGTTAACAGAAGATTCTAAAGGCATATTAATGTTAAAATTTTAGAAAAAAACAAAAATAAGTGCTTTAGATGACTCAAATTCATCTTCAGTTACTACTTTTTGGAGTATGAGCTCATGTTACAGCTAACACATTGAAATAATAAAGACTGACCATCACGGGTAGCATGAGATGGTGATTCTAAACTGCCATAGAAATCCTAATTCACGTACAAGTAAAATAAAAACACTCTAACCAGAGCCTAAGTTAAAAATTACAAAATAATCAAGTTGCCACTTTTGTGTAAGAACAAAGATGGTTCTCAGTAGAAAATTGAGAAAAATGAGTATCGACAGTTAACCTATAACAACACATAAATATCTATCTTAAAAGACACAACCTCACTCACTAAAAATGAGATCCTTTTTCTTGCCTATCAGGCTAGGAAAAATCCAAATGTTTTCCAGGTGTGGTGGCACAGGTCTTTAATCCCAGCACTCAGCAGGCAGAAGTGGGTGGATCTCTGTGAATTCCAGGACACCTAGTCTACAGAGTGAGTTCCAGAGTAGCCTAGTGCACAAAGTGAGTTCTATGACAGAGAGACAACCGGATTCAAAACACACACACACAGCAAACAACAAAAACAGTTAACACCACAAAATTTGCCAAACAGAGACTATCAACCATCCACTGGTAATACCAGACCAACATAGGAGAATCTAGCGACACCAAAACAAAATGCCCATGCATTACCTCAAGGCCCTACAATCCCCCTTCTAGAAATCTACCTTAAAGAAATTCTGACAGAAACATAGAAAGTATTTAGATTATTTAGTAAAGCACATTTTTCTTGTAACTTTATTGATGATGGCAAAAGACTGAGAATAATTCAAGCACTTAGAGCTAAGGGACAAAGAAGGTGAAATATAAAAGAAGACCACGTCTACGTGGCACGGTGTGCAGAACATGAACTACATGTTCTTATGTATACGGAGTATATGGACAAAATACACACATACTTAGATTTTTTAAACAATAGAATAAATTAATTAATTAATAGAAACAGTGGCCTAAGAGGAAGGAAGCAAACATAGACGGAAGACGATGAAGGCAGGATCCTCCTCTACATGATTTTTGTTCTACGGTTTGACTCTGAATCATTTTTATGTAAATATTTTATATCACTGAAAACTAACACCACTAAGGCAGGCATGGTACTGTTGCAATGGCAGCACCAGGGAGGCTGCACAAGAGGACAACCAGGATTCCGACAGCAGCCTGAGCCACAGGAAATATCAGACAAGCCGGGGCTACATAGCAAGATTATCAAGAAAAGCAGGAAAGGATAGCAGGCAAGCAGGAAGTCAGTTCAGTCAAATGAGAAACGTGATCCTTAAAAATCAAAATATATGCAAAAAAGTCTGAATTCAGCTGATGATGCAATCACACACAGAAGAACAACTTCAAATGAACTGTTGATGACATGTATTCTAAAGACAAAAAGATACACAAAGAAATAAAACTACATTTGCAAGCCTTGCCAACAAGAAGGTTAATATTGAAGACCAGGCATGATGGTGTACACCTTTAATCTCAACACTCAGGAGATAGAGGCAGACTGCCCTCCATAAATACAAGGCCACCAGGGCTACACAGAGAGACCCTGCCTCAACACACACACACACGATTAATATTGATATTTGGAAATGTATTTTTACAATGTGGGATAAAACAGGCACATAGTTATAATAACACAGAGTCAATAATCCGACACGGGAAATAGATCAGCGTGGCCTCAAAATATGCTCGATATAGTCTACAGGAAACAAAAATTCAGGGAAGTATAAATCAGTGCCAGGAAGAAGAAATAGGCCACTACCAGAACAGGAGCATGTATAAGAAAAAAGAGGACACGGAGCTACAATAAGGAAGAAAATCTCTAAAATGAGAATGGGGAGAAAACAGAAGAAACAGAACAATGCACACAGGCAGTGTTCTCCCTTTGAATTGTGTTTAAAAGTTTAAACAGTCACTAGTACCAGGACAGGGGTTGCACAAATGCTTCCTGACTGGATCTGAAACCTCCTCCAGGAAGGAATTTATGCTACTACCATAAGCCTGGTCAACAGCCCGTGGCTGGGGCAGTCATGGGTCCTAATGGAGACTCTACTAGCGCTGTTTTACTAAAGAGTGTCAAGCTGCCTTCTAATCTTTGACATTTTTACCCATCCATCAGTGCCACTCAGCTCAGCAAACATTTCTGTTTGCAGTTAACACTGCTTAAAGCGCAGACTCATAACTGGACAAAGTTGAGTGTTGAGCCTTACAGGACATTGTTATTCCCTTTCCAAGGCTCAAGGAATGTAAAGGGGCTGGGGGTGGGGGGTGGGGAATGTTAAGAGCTGGAGAACAGGGGAGGATGTTGTAAAGCAAGGTCTGCTGGACTCGGAGCAGCTGTGGTCACCTGCATGAGAGGACCATCAGCTTCCATCACAGAGAGCGAGAGGGGCTCCTATGACCCATCCCACCCTCCTGCAGGAGCTATTGGCAGTTAATGGTTGTTGAGGGAATTGTTTTATTCATTGGAAGATAACGCTGATGTTCCACTAAAGAGTCCCTGACCTAAATTCACAGGCAATCCTATGTAAGCTGAGTAAGACATAAAACAACCTTGGATGTATAAGGGGAACTTGTTCAACACGAGTGGGCAAGGGATGGAGGAGAGTAAGGAGGAGTAAACATGACAAAGTACATTACAAACTTGCTTGAACTTGTGCTGTGAATGAATAAATTTAAAAAGTTTTTCAAGTATAGCTATTATCTTCAATGATTACTTTTACTTTCTCAGCTGGTGCTGTGCTTGAAACCCTGGCTCTGATCTCCAGCACCTCATCAAGCCAGGTAGGTGAACACCCTGAAATCCCAGCACTCAAGGTTAGAGGAAGGGTCTTCCTGGACCCCACCCACTACCCCCACAGGCTAAACAGCCAAGGAAAAGGGCTTTAGAGTTTTCTGCTCCTAGAAAGCAACTGCAAACAAGGCTGCTACTAATGTGCTTCAAGCATACTAGGGCCCAGCCTAAGATAACACTGTCCTCCACATGGTAACTGGCTGTAGGGGCATGAAGGATGCAAGAGTGAAGGGGCTGTGTATTCCTCCTCCATGACTTCAGACAGCCAGTGAAAGCGGGCAGCACGTGCCAGAGGAATCCCTTCAAGGCTGTGAGAAGCCACTGTAAAGCTGGGAAAGTGAATCCTGGATTGTAATCGAGACTGCGACATGTTCAGGAGATGCCTAGGAAAGCGCATAGAGAGAACGGAACCAGCCCAAAAGAGAGCTGAAGGAGCAGAGCCCTTCAAACCCTATGGTATGAACACAGAGGCTACAAGATTTGGTGCTTGCCCTGGTGGGTTTGGTCTGGCTTTGGTCCAGTCTTTCCCAAGTCCTCATTCCTCCCTTTTGGATGGTAATGGATATTCTACTCTGTGGGGAGCAGATGAAGTCCTGAGTAAACATGTACTGCTGACATGGGCATGGCTACGTCGAGGACTCCGATGCCTCATCCCCATGGCAATGGTGAACCTTCCACAGACGAGGCTCAGAACTATGGCAAAACCTTCCTTTGGGTGCGAGTGTGAATACTGACCGTGTGTACAGAAGGGTATGTGTGGCCTGAAGACTACTCCCCACTGAGATTAGCTAAACTTTGTTCCTTAATTCCGCTGTATATCATGAACCATGCCTCCTTGTTTGTATGTAATAATCCTGCTTCCTTGTTCAGCTGTAGGAAATAACCCTGCCTCCCAGTTCAACAATATATAAGCAGCATGCTCTCTCTGAGCTTCCGGTGCTGTGGCTCCTCCATCAGAGAGCCTAGTCCACCTGCTCCCAGCATTTCTGTCTCTGTGAGTCTTTTCTTCATAACCTTGAGGCCACAGTCAGATCAATCCCTGAGGTCATACAAGGATATGGCACTATTCCTCTGTATATTAGAAGTATGTAACTTGCTTTTTTTATTTTATAGGTGATTACAGTTAACAAATTGCCCTGAGTCTTAAACAGGTGTTCAACTTGGGGTCTTTAAAAATTATTGAGACTGTGACAGACTATGGGGACTTTTGCATTATAATATGGCAACAAGTCTATAGGAGCCAAGTATAATGTGGAGGTTTCAATGAGACATGCTCCCACAGTCTAAGGCATCTGAACTCCTGGTACCCAGCTGCTGACATGGTCTTGGGAAGAGCTGGTGTAGCCTTGTTGGTAGAAATACATCAGTGGGGGCCGACGTTGAGGTTTTGCTTTCCAGTTTGCTTTCTCTGCTTCAGGCTTTCATTTGCGGACATGAGCTCTCAAATTCCTGTTCCAGCCACCATGCCTGCCTTCTGCTGCCATGCTTACCTACTAGAAAATGCACGCCCCTCTAGAACTTACTCGTTTGTAAACTGATTTAGATCATGTTTTATCACAGAAACAGAAGGAGAATTAATGCATTAGGCAAAACCACTTGCCTGGTTTTATTGTTGTTGTGCTGTTGTTTTTTGTTTTGGTTTTTCAAGACAGGGCTTTTCTGTGTAACAGTTCTGGCCATCCTGGAATTCACTAGGAAGACCAGATTAACCTTAAACTCACAGATATCCACCTGCCTTTGCCTCCAGAGTGCTGGGATTAAAAGTGTGTGCCACCACCTCCCAGCCCCATTTCTTGTTTCTAAAAGGACAGAAATTAAATGGCCAATCCAATTACAACAAATTCTAGTGCCATGAAAATCTCAATATAACCAAAATGTTTATACTATTTGTTCAATTCTCTAAATGTCTTACAACTGCCATAATTTAACAGCCGACATCTGACAGTGTTTCCAGTCTATAACAACCCTTCAGAGCTAACATATGCAGGCTCTGCTCTCCTGTGTATCACATCATACGTTCACAAAGTCACTTCATCCGAGAGTGGGCATGTGGGATCTGCAACACTGAGCTCAGAGGGGCAGCTGCAAGCACCAGGTACGTGTGGGCTATAAGGACAGGTTTTAAAAACCTCGTAACAGAAAAACCAGTCCATGAATACCAGATATGGAAGAATCCCTCAATTAGACTTACCTTCACTAGCATTTTCTTTCAGCTGCTCTTCATATTCCTGCATTGCTGACACACAACTGTTATGAATCAGCTCCCCCAGGCGTTTCAGGTCTGCCACAGACTTATCCACTAGCTCAGCATCACGTGCTATGCACTCTAGCCTGGAAAAGGACAAAGATCAAGACACTGTGCCACTTTTCTTTCACATGAATGTTCTAGGTCTCTTAAGTGCTTGCTCTTGAAAACTGCTTGCCCTATGAGTCAGTCCAAGGCCAACAAGAACATCGTACAATAGCTAAGACATCCATCATCAAGAACGGCCTTGGGGCTGGAGAGATGACTCAGAGATCAAGAGCACCGGCTGCTCCTCCAGAGATCCTGAGTTCAATTCCCAGCAATTCATGGTGGCTCACAACCATCTATAATGGGGTCTCTGATGCCCTCTTCTGACATGCAGGGAGAATACTGTATACATAATAAATAAATAAAATCTTAAGAAAAAAAAGCCTGGCAGTGGTAGTGCACATCTTGAATCACAGCACTGGGGAGGCAGAGGCTGGCAGATCTCTGAGTTTGAAGTCAATCTGGTCTACAGAGGGAGTTCCAGGACAGCCAGGGCTACACACACAGAATCCTGTCCCAGAAAACAACAACAAAAGAATTGCCTTGGGATATGCAACAAAAATAAAGTGACCCTTTTATCAAAGAGAAGAGGCTCTGATTGTTTTCCTCTACAAACGAGCTGCCTACTGCTCTCTGCATGTGAGGTGCCTAAAAAAATACACAAATTAGTTTGCCTTTCTGTGTTCATTTCCTCCTGTCCTGCTCTAGCCACTGTGATCCTCCTAGAAGCACAGGGCAATTACTTCTCCATAATTCACTTCACCTCTGTATCACAGAGCACATAAATCGGCTGACTAAAACCAGGCTGTCTAGAGGCTCACAGACCCACTTTCCATTCCAGTGGGTTTTATACTGACTTCCTCGAAGATGAGAATTTTACATCTGGATGCTCAAAGAGTCCCAGAGAGATGTTGTACCTCACTTGACTGTAAAGGACTATTGTGCATCATTGCTTCCTCTCCCAAAGGAAAGACAAAAACAAAGAACACGCTTGGGATGTCCACCAGATCCAGAAGTTTCTAAGTGGCAGGATTCTGACCTGTCTTTTAAATCAGTGCTCTTATGTTGTAATAAGAAGCGGCAGGGCTCCACTCTGTTGAAGGAGCTGCGGTGGGCTGCGCTCCCGCCCAGCTCCGCAGGGTTAGCTTTACCCGAAATAATTACATGGAAACTGTATTCTTTTAAACACTGCCTGGCCCATTAGTTTCAGTTTCTTATTGGCTAGCTCTTACATATTGATCAAACCCATTTCTAATAATCTGTGTAGCTCCACGAGCTGGCTTACTAGGAAAGATCTTAACCTGCATCTGTCTGGAGTGGAAGAATCATGGCGACTCACTGATTCAGCTTCTTTCTCCCAGCATTCTGTTCTGTCTACTCCGCCTATCTAATTTTATGTCCTATTAAAGGGCCAAGGCAGTCTCTTTATTTAACCAATGAAATCAACACAAAACAGCGGACTCCCACATCACTCTTATCTGAAGGATACAGGATAGCTGCATATAAAGCAAGATACTAAACTATTTGAAATATCCAGATGCTTCTGTTAAAAACCCAACCTCTAAATGTGTACTCTGAACACCGATAACTCACACCTTCTGTAGTACTGTCAAGATAACACAAGTTCCTTATATTATCTTCATGCCATCATGTTACTGGATCATGAAATCACAAAGAACAGGGTTTTCCCCTACAGTCCTGTATCAGAGAACTAAGTACCTGCACTGTCACATGGACCCTCTCCCTCCCTCCCCACAAGTATCCCACCTAGGCTACGCATTACCATGCAGTCTGCATGCATGTCCCTCATCTCCCTCACCCAGACAAAACTCCCCAATGGTCAGTATGCAGCCGCTACCTGTGCCGCCTTTCCGAAACAGGACATGCACCCGGTATATTAATGCTTTAACAGGTGGAAAAACTGCTCCCAAAATTAAATGGAAAATATTACCTCCCCTCACAGAAAAAAAAGCCTGCTATATAGGAAAAAGAAGACAGATCTATTATTGGTCTTACCTTTCAAGAGGGAGACCAAACTTCTTATAAGCCTTGATGAACCTAAGAATATAATCAACAAAATGAATTTAAAAAACCACAAGTATTAACTAAAAATACCACAACATCCTGTCATGAAGTAGGAGGCACACAAACTTTCAAGAGGCTGACACAATCCCTGCATCTAACAAGTGAACACTGCCATGTTTCTGAAGAGGCCAACTTCACAGTGCTCAAGCACTATTCAGGGCAGACACCAAGTTTATGCGCAGTGACAAACCAGGCCCTGGAACTGCGACTGCACTGGCATGTTGTTTTAGACGGGTGGGTGTTCCACCACAATGAAACTCTGACATCATTGCTCAGTGACAATTCAGTCCCTTAGCGCTATGCTGAGTTCTCAATCACGATATTTTTTAGTATTTTATGGTTAACGATGTAGCTGTTAAGAATTCTATGGCCATCAAGTGATTTTTTTAAATTAAGCAGAGCCATATACAATACATACATATGCATAAACATATAATTTAAAGCTAATTAGGAAACTGTTTACTGGTGCCCACCCTTGTCTCCACCAAAGCGCTGGTCTTTCCACTGTCCCTACCTTTAACCACACTGACTACTCCCCATCTCCCCTCACCGCTTCACACTAGCTACCAACACTTTCAGTAAAAAGCACGACAGCACAACATATGGTGTGCATCACTGGAACACGCCCAGCCACTATGAAAACCGGCTATGTATCATGTAAGGACGAAGACCAGGAAAAGAGGAACTAAGATGTGACAGCAGCACTGTAGATGACCAGAGCTAAGAAAGAATCTGAATACAAACTTAGTGAAGTGTTAGACAGGAAAGTGGACCTGAGGGCTATCCCGTGACCCGACATTTCTCCTTAATATAAAATGAAATATTTTCTGTCTGAAACAGTAGGTTTTGAGATGTAAAAGTAGTAAGGAGACTGTGAATTATAGCTCTTCTCTATCATGTATCGGGCCCTGGGTTCAACCTCAGCACTAAAAACAGTGAAAATAATCTTCAATGACACAATAAGGTTATCCAAAAATAACGTTATTTGTTGTTCCTCCACAAAAATAACAAAACCAGCAAGAAAAACTGCCCAGATCAACTCTAAGGAAAACCCAAAAATTAAGCACAAGTCTGCAGCCATCTGAAGCATTTGTACAAGAAAATGGCTGACTCTCAGTAAACGCAGAGAGCTTCTGCCAATGCAGTTTGCTTTATTTCCAAATCCTTCTTGAGAAACCTGTGCACAGCAGCCACCAGTGAGGGGGACCGGTCTGAGAAACCTCCGGACCAGCTCCAGAGAGAAGGCATTCTGATTGACCATGCAAAAGCGGGGTTCTCAGGTTTTACTTTTCTTATTCTTTTCTTCAATTGTTTCTTTTTCTTTTATTAGTATCATATGTATGGGTATTTTGGCTGCATAAATGTCTGTATGCAATGTGTATGCTTGGTGTTCAGGGAGGCAAGAAGAGGGAGTCAGAAGCCCTGGAGCTGAAGTTACAGGAGGTTGTAAGATGTTAGGTGTGTGCTGGGAATCGAATGTGGGTCGTCTGCAAGAGTAGCCAGTGCTATTAAGTGTTGGGCCATCTCCTGGTTTGTCTTTTTTAATGTGAATTAAAACAATCATGTCCACAGGTCATTGGCATTAATCGTATGCAAAGGTTTATCGCACAAGTGGCATAAGGCACATCACCTGGAGATAATATGACACTGGTCAAAAAAATAAAAAGAACTGAAAATTAGATAGATGCCCACAGAAAAACCTGAAAGGCTTTGACATACTCCTAGGAATCAAAAAGACAACACATGAGGGGGTTTGCACACATGCAAAGGAAAGATCTTGGAAGGTCCTAACTTCTACACACATAGATCCTCCAAGTCAGGGTACGGTTGTGGACAGACTCATAGAGCACTAAACAAGATAAATACGAAGTTCCTCAAAGTGGTTAACAGACTTGCTAGCTTTCAACAAGTGAGATTTCTGCCTGTCATTTGCTAATCGCTGAGCTAAAAGGAGCAGAGAATCAAAGGACATGACAAAAAAGACAGACTTTATAAAGCAGTTGAGGGAAGTCAGTGAGAAGCCAGCACCCAACTGGTGAGGGAGACTATGTGGCACAGAGTTACCATATCAGATTATTTAAAACATTTGGCTTTCACCAGGCAGTGGTTGCACATGTCTTTATTTTTTTTTTTAAATATTTATTTATTTATTATGTATACAATATTCTGCCTGTGTGTATGTCTGCAGGCCAGAAGAGGGCACCAGACCTCATTACAGATGGTTGTGAGCCACCATGTGGTTGCTGGGAATTGAACTCAGAACCTTTGGAAGAGCAGGCAATGCTCTTAACCACTGAGCCATCTCTCCAGCCCCTGCACATGTCTTTAATCCCAGCACTCAAGAGACAGAGGCAGATAAATCTCTGTGAGTTCAAAAGCAGCCTGGTCTACAAAGTGAGTTCCAGGACAGCCAGCACCACAGAGAGAAACCCTGTCTCAAAAAACAAACAAACATCTGTTTCTCAAACAAAAACAAAATTATGGCACAGAAAAAAGCAAGTACAAAGAAAGAAGACAAAAGAGAGGAGGAAATCTGCACTTTAAGTCTGGCACCTGAACTCAGAAGACAGCAATCTGCTGTGGTAAACACGCACAAGGACCAGAGCAGTTATAACTAAAGAAATAAGAGTCACCTAGTAAGGGAAGGACAGCAGATACATCAGAGAACTGGGGAGGCAGTTCAGGAGGACAGCACCTGCCCAGCATGCGTGCAGCCTTGGGTTTGATTCTAAGAGAGCAAAGGAAAAGGGACAAATAGAAAAATTTTAAAAAGGAGACAAAAAGAATCTTTAGAATTGAAAAGTACAAAAACTGAAATTGAAAGGATCAGAAGAGGATCATGAGAGAAAAAAAAAAGAATCAATCAACTTGAAAACAGAATAACAACAAAAAGAAAGAATAAAAACTTGATGAACAAATAAGAAGTTAAGATGCTGCCAGACACTGAACAATCCAGACTTCATCCTTAGCAGACACACCCTAAAGAGAACACTAACGAGAACCCTTCGGGAGGAAGCGAGGGCCTTATGCAGCAGCTCAAATCCACACGAAGAAATAAGTGACTCTCAGATCACTGAATGAGAAGCTATAGAAACAGTTTTCAAGTTTTTTTGGTTGAACTCTTCTACCAAACTTCATAAACAATGACACAAAGCTGATTTGTAAACTGTGGGCTTCCAGTATATGAAAAACGTGAGTAACCACAGCATATAAGGAGAAAAAAAGGAGGCAACTGCAGTCAAGGTTTTCATAAACCACTAACATTAAATGCTTATGCATCCAGATGTTACTTGAAATTTCCATGGAAACCACCAAAAAAATTCCTAAAAATTTTTTTAAAAAATAGCACTGGCAATGGAAAGAAGGCAGTTAGAGTGGCACACTGAAGCCTGCCTAATGACCACAGCAGGCACCGGTAGAGAAACGAAGAAGGAAAGACAGCACTGGACGCAGAGAAACAAACATTGCACTGCATATAATGCATGAAGACAAAGCAAAAAGCTGTCAGAGGAGACTTTGAAAAACTAATTTAACTGAAGGATGCTTACAAGAGGCAAGTTAGATTTAAAAGATGTAGACCAAAATAGAATGATGAGCAATACCACTATCATTTACATCCCAAATGGCCAAAAAGTGAGCTCAATGTCTAAAACCGATTTAAGTGACAAAAGGCAAGCTGCCAAACAAAGTATTATGTGAGCGACTAGATCAGGCATCCAAACCACTGACGCTCACGAGGACGGGTGCAGCCAAGGGCAGTGTGACCAGCAGAGCTACTCCTACACGTCCGTTATCATAAACACAGATATGTGCTGTACACCTAAGTCTCCCTTTCGTAAAATTCCTCTTGAAAATAGTCTCAAGAACCAGAAACAGTAAGGAGATAGAGATGGAAAAGCACCTGTGAGCTCAGCACTCAGAGGTAAAGGCCGGGGTTGAGGACCTCAAAGAAGGGGCTCAAGGCCATCTAGACTACGCAAGATCTACCTCACCCAAAACTAAAAACAAAAACCTGAAGAAAAGTAAGAAAGCACTCTTCAGGAAGACCTCAGATGCTTTGGCTCTGCCGCCCTTCTCTCGTGACCTCTTTCTGCCTACGCTGTCCCGGGTGCCAGGAGCCCACCGACCAAGGCAAGAACACACACTTCTGCATGTGAGTCCACTGACCTCCGGATCTCTGCGTCCGTAAAGCCCTCCACCAGGTCTTTGCGCACACTGCGGGGGCGCCCTCTGCGCTTTGGCTTCTTATCGTCATCAGAGTCGTCCGTCTCACTCTCAGAAGCAGAGGATCTCTGGGCCTGCCTCTTAGACTCTGTGTCAGAATCACTGTCATTTGTCTGAGCCTGGAAAGGAGAAGGCAAAGTCACAAGTGGTGACTTGGAGGTATACTTAGGTATTGTCAATACATAGGCAGTACTTAAATTCTGAAATGTACTGAGACAGACAGAGAGAGTGTCAAGTGTCAAGTCCTGGAATAAAAGGATTAAGAGCGCCGGGCGGTGGTGGCGCACGCCTTTAATCCCAGCACTCGGGAGGCAGAGGCAGGCGGATCTCTGTGAGTTCGAGACCAGCCTGGTCTACAGAGCTAGTTCCAGGACAGGCTCCAAAACCACAGAGAAACCCTGTCTCGAAAAAAACAACAACAACAACAAAAAAAAAACAAACAAAAAAAGGATTAAGAGCAGCCCAGCTTAACTGTTAGCACTCAGACTTCCCATCATATATGACAAGTTAGTTTTTCTTAAACAAATGTCAAGTGTCAGAGAATAAGGGGGGAGAAACTGTCATTGTTTCAGCGATCTTGCAATGATTAAGTATACTGAATTAAAAATACTTGGTTAATTTTTATACTATAATCTATATGATACCTGGTATAAAACAGACAACTACTTTTCTTTATCTTTTTCTCCTTTGTAAAATGAGGATAATAATATGATAGTCTCTCTGAGAAAGGGTTTTCACAAGTATTAAATGCATCAGGAAATGAAAATGTACTCAGAACTATACCTGGCACGCAGTAACCATTTAACAGGTGATAATGCCGATTTACAATGATACTAGATAAGCTTAATAGCTCCAACAAAATGGTTAATAAATTTGTTTTCTTACTTCAGTGAAACTGGGTGGGGGGAATGTATCAAAATGCTTATGAAAGACTGAGTAAGCTGTACAGCCTGTGGACAGCCTCCATTAGTCATGTAATCTTTTACTATTTAGACCCAGTAATGTCAACATTTAAGGACAAAAAAAAAAAAATCTGGCACTCTGAAGGTTGAAACAGTAACTGTGAGAACCAACTGTCACGATTGTCAGCAGTTTCAACCTCAAAGGCAAAACACAAACTTGTGTAGACTCAGAACCATCCAAACATTTCTTGGAAAGCCAATCATGGAAGACTAAGAAAGAAGTCACAAGGACGAGCCTTTGGGCCCTGGCCTCCCTGCTTGCCCCCCTGCAGGCCTGTATCAAGGCCTTACCCCTGACTAATCTGCACCTGCCGTGACATATAGCACAAGGCAAACTTTCATTTCACCTTTTTGGTGGAACTACGAATCCGTGGCAGCATATAAATTTCTTCTAGCTCCTTCTGCCGTTCCTCCTCCTCCACTTTTTTCCTCTGCTCTTCTGGAATGATCTCATCCCAGTCCTTGTGAGGACGCTCTTCTAGCTCCTCTTCATCCTCCATTGTTGCAAAGTTGGCAACCTGAAAGTGAACAGGGACAATCCCATCTGACATTTCTCCACTTCCAAACACCAGCTGCCAAGCAGACGGCTTTTTAATTTAGAACACTGTAATAGACTCACAATATTACATAATCAAAACCATTTTTTATTACTATTCTACCCTTTTATTTATAAGTTCATCAAAAATTTTATTAAAAATTAGGGAACTAGATACAGAAATATAAAGACTGTAAATTTTATTGAAGGTTGTTAACTGTTGTAAACTATCTATCCGGCAGCTGATTATCCATGATGATCTCGCATCTCTCAACTGTGACGAGCAGCAGCCCTGAGCCTGCACTCAAGTCAACCCGTAACTTACTCACTTTCCTCACAAGCAGAAGTAGCAGAACGCATGTAAAGATTACATCACTCAAAAGTGCATTTTAACCTTAGGCAGAAAATGGTAATCAGCAATGTGCTGACTGTGTTTGAATAACTGATGTATGTATAATTTTTTTGTATCTAAATAATCATGTACAATTCTAATCAAAACATCGTAAGATCACACATGAGGAGAGTCACAGAGGTAGAATCAGGTTCAACGTTTGTGCGCCCTCAAAATTCATGTGTTGCAGAGTTAGGCCTTTGACATCTCTGACATCTGATGTTATGAATGTCTCCCATGTCCTGCTATACTTCCAGTCTTTTGCTTATCCCGCTAGCAACGCACTCTGATTCATTAGCGTCTTTTCCTCTGCACCTGACTCTAGGAAGGAAGGCTTGCTTCTGTGGTTACCTTCATGGGGATACTGTGGACTACATTCCGAACAGCCTCACTCATAATGACACTGAGCATGAGTTGATTCGGGTCAAGGGAAGAAGAGCAAGTCTAGTACCAGAGGAAGTGCTCTAGACACAAGGAGGTCCTGGTAATAAAGGCCTCCCTACCTTAAACTGTGACAGAAGCTCATCCGTCGCACTAGTTGACACTTCATTTTCTCTGGTTTCAGCTAAGCGCAGAATTTCATCTATATCCATTTCCTGGAACAAAAATGACACAAGTACCGTGAGAAAGCAGTGGTCCCAGCATTTGCTAAAGCGTCAGTGCGCGTTGACAGCCTTCCAGCAACACTATTTACTCTGACAGCCTCGGTCTCCATCTTCCACACCCAGCCTGTCACACTGATACTTATTCACAAAATTCAAGTTCTAGGAAAAATCACTATGGAGAAATACAGACTCCTTCCTCTTTAAGAGCTTTGAATTAGCACAGAAAAATAAGTAAAACAGAATCCCTAACCCTGCAAATAATTACTTTCCTTATATAAACATCTGTAACAAGGAATCTACTTCCTGAAAATTTTAGATGCTCACAAAATATTCTTTAAAAAAACCAAAAAAATATTTCTACTAGTGCATCTTTACTATAAAGTGATGGTCACACAACTACACTTCTTTACTATAAAGTGATGGTCACACAACTACACTTCTTTACTATAAAGTGATGGTCACACAACTACACTTCTTTACTATAAAGTGATGGTCACACAACCACACTTCTTTACTATAGTGATGGTCACACAACCACACTTCTTTACTATAGTGATGGTTACACAACTACACTTCTTTACTATAGTGATGGTCACACAACCACACTTCTTTACTATAGTGATGGTTACACAACTACACTTCTTTACTATAAAGTGATGGTTACACAACCACACTTCTTTACTATAGTGATGGTCACACAACCACACTTCTTTACTATAGTGATGGTTACACAACCACACTTCTTTACTATAGTGATGGTTACACAACTACACTTCTTTACTATAGTGATGGTTACACAACCACACTTCTTTACTATAGTGATGATTACACAACCACACTTATTTACTATAGTGATGGTTACACAACCACACTTCTTTACTATAGTGATGGTTACACAACCACACTTATTTACTATAGTGATGGTTACACAACCACACTTCTTTACTATAATGATGGTTACACAACCACACTTCTTTACTATAGTGATGGTTACACAACCACACTTCTTTACTATAGTGATGGTTACACAACCACACTTATTTACTATAAAGTGAGGGTTACACAACCACACTTCTTTACTATAGTGATGGTTACACAACCACACTTCTTTACTATAGTGATGGTTACACAACCACACTTCTTTACTATAGTGATGGTTACACAACCACACTTATTTACTATAGTGATGGTTACACAACCACACTTCTTTGAAGTATATCACATACTTGAATAATACTCATTAAAACATGTGGTGCTTTGTCTTTGCAAATCTGGCTCATTTCTCTTGAAATGATCACTTCCAGATCCCATATTTTCCCACACACGACATAATTTCACATATGTACACCCACGGTAGAGCTCTGTTACCTACACACCTGTCAGTGGACACCCAGACGGACTCTGTAGCTTAGAACTGTGAGCAGTGCTCAGAAAGCCTGGCTATGAAACATCTGTGGTTCCTACTATGATCTCTTTGGGTACAGCCCCAGGGGTGCTACAGCTGGAGCATGTGGTAGTTCCATTTTTAATTTCGAGAACCTTCATACTGATTCCCATAGCGGCTATAACAGTTCATTTCTAGGCTCTGAGTTGATTACCTGAGGCTCTGACTCCTCTCCTTCAATTTCTTTGAAGAGATCCTCTGCTCCAAATTTCAAGATAGCAGTCAGCTCTTCTTTATTAAAAGGGTTAGAGCTGAAAAGTAAAATATAGTTGTGACCCCAAGTGAGGGCTGGTGGGATAGCACAGCGTGTAAAGCCAAGCCTGAGACTACCTGCGCTCAATTCCCAAAACCCACATGGTGGAGGAAATAACAAGTTATCCTCTACCTCCACACTCGGACAGAGACACAAGTGTGCCCCCTCCATTCCCTCAAAAATAAAAAAAAAAATTTTAAGAGGGCTAGAAATATGGCTCAGTGGGCATGAGCCTTTTTGCTGCTTTTCCATAAGACTTGGGTTGGTTCCCAGCATACTCAAGTGACTCACAGTCACCTGTAACTCAGGTTACAAACCACAATGCCTTCTTCGGGCTTACTGGGTAAGGGCCTCTGTCCCAAGCCTGACGACCTGAGTTTGATCCCCGGGAATGACATGGTAGAAGCAGAAGACCAATTCTTACTTCCAACCTCCACATGTAGACACACACATCCATGGTGGAAGGGGAGGGCAACACCACCCTTACAGCACCAATGAGTGGACGAACACTTCCTGTGGAGAACCCTGTGAAACCTGCCAAGTGCTGGTGGGAACAAGGTGGGCTTTCTCTCAGCCTTGCTGCACTTACTTGGATCTTCCTGAGTTGTTTTCGAGAACTGTCCTGCCAGTGGTGTCCATGCGCTGGATCACCAGATGGTCCAACACCATCTTCTTTTTGGCCCGCTCTATGATCTCCTCTTCCACAGTCCCCTTTGTAACCAAGCGGTAAATATTCACCTGTAAGAAAAGGATATGTTTGTTTATTTCCAGCTAAAACAAAAATTTCTTCAAGAGGGGGAAGAAAAGTCACTTTGTTCTCTCGTACCACATTATGACTACGTCGGCTGGAACAAGCAGGGAGGCAGGTGGGTGTAACAGGCTACACTCCTAAAGGAACGCGCTTCTGCAGACATCACAGCCTGCTTCTGGACCAACATCTTCCCAACAATAATCATTACGAACACTAAATCACTAGCCAATATGAACTTATACGTTAGCCAATAGGAAAGCAATCTTGCAGATCCACAGACAAAACAGTCGTTGCAGATGACACTGTCATGGAGAACAGACTTGACTACTTAGCCATGCTCTTAACACGGGAGAGGCTCTGCTCTAAGTCTGCTCCTCATACAGCTTTCCTGGTAATGTGTAGAAGTCACTCATGACAGACTTTAGTTACACTGTTTCCTGTCATTTTCATACTCCCCCTCCCCTGCCACAACTGAAGAGCAAATCCAGGGCCTTGTGCTTGCTACCACTGAGCTTAATTCTCAACCCTCATGACGGACTTATCAAATAGAGCTGGGTTAAGAGTCCATACTAGGAAGCCCAAAGACATCTCTTTTCTGAACAAGTTGATAAAGAGAAGGCAATGCAGTGGGGAAATAAACATCTTACAAACAGTCTGAGAGGGAAGAATAAACCTCTGCCTGCAGGCCCAAGTGACTGCCAGAGACCATCCCTACTGACCTGCTTCTTCTGGCCAATCCTATGCGCTCGGGCTTGTGCCTGCAAGTCGTTCTGGGGGTTCCAGTCAGAGTCAAAGATGACCACTGTGTCCGCTGAAGCCAGATTGATTCCCAGGCCACCAGCCCGTGTGGAGAGCAGGAAGCAGAAGTCCTGTACACAATGCAATACACTACTTTATGCAGTGGCCTTCTCAGAGACACTCTCACAGTCCAATAAGCCCTCACACCTGGAAACCCCTGCAGGTGTGAAGAAAAGTGAGATATGGTGGACTAACTTTATGGAGGCTAAAGGAGCTCAAGGAATTGAGACAAAGGGACTTCTCGTTTGATGAAGAGGAAGAATCAATGCAGGGAAGAAAGGAGTGCAGTAGAATCCACTGATGCAGCAGGGACACGAGATACATGTCCCAGCAAAAACTAGAGTATACAAGTTAACCACACACACCACACACCCAGTCCTCATGAGACTGTTTAGCAAGCTACCCAGAACATGTATGTAAGGTGGCTAGCACACGCAGACATATTTCACATCTGTGTGTCTGCCCACTTTTAGGTGTGAGAGAACAGTTACATTCATAAAACAAGCCTGCTGAGAAGCATGGGAACTGCAATCACTACGGTGTGTGACAAAGACTGGGCCCTAACATCTTCTAGTTTCCATGGCAATAAAAGACTACACAGGTATGGTATACCTGCCTTATCTCTCCAGATGAGTGCTCACAAAAACAGAAAACTGCACAGCTATGCAATTAATATTATTTTCAGAGCATTTGATCATCTGTATCAAAAGCTGGCGCTTCTATTCTCTATTTTTTCTTTTGTACATTTTTTAGTGTGGGTGTGTGTGTGTGTGTGTGTATATGAAAAAGACAATCCTGAGCCATTTCACTAGCCTGCAAAAGTTGATGCCTTCTATGTACAAAACTATTGCTAAAAAACTGGTCTGGGTTCAAGTAGGGTGGCATACACTTATAATTCAGCACTCAGGAAGAAGGGGAAGGAGGGTGAGGATTTCAGGGCCATCCACAGTTATATATTGAGTCTGAGATCACCCTGGGCTACATGAGACACTGTCTCTAAAAACAAAGACAAACAAAATAAAGAAAGAAACTGCTGACTTGAGGAATAAACTTCAATAAATGGATATATTTCACAAATGACAGATGAGACAGATAGACAGACAGATACAACAGACAGAGAGAAAGTGCTTCACAGTCTAACAGTCATGATCAACCATATGAAGCCATGAATACACAAGTGGGAGAGAGATACCTTCCAATAGTTAATCACAATAAAAACTGGAAACCAGCCGAGACTACAAGTAGTGTGAATGCCTCTCTTAGGAGAGGCCTAGAGAGCAACAGACAACACTGCAGGATAAGATGCTAAGCTGGAAAGAAAACCTGAACATCACATGGTCTCATAAACAACTTGCAGTGTCACAAAGATAATATAAGTTGCATGTTATTTCTATTATCAAAATAATGGTTAAAAAGATTGTGAAGCTTGATGCTGCTAAAAGTAACATAAAATGGGAGTATTTGTACATGACCATATAATTATAAATTATTTTATAAAAGTGAACAAAATGCATCAAAATACTTTTCAAGTTCTCATTATTTTGTAACTATTTCAAACAATAATAAAATGGCTAAAGAAATAGCAGGAGCTGGAGAGATGGCTCAGTGGTTCAGAGTACTTGCTGTTCTTATAAAAGATCCAAATTCAGTTCCTGGTACCCACATGTCACAAACATTTGTTAACTCCTGTTCCAAGGAATCCAATGCCCTCTTCTCCTTGGATACCAGGCACATACGTAGTATAATACATATATACATGCTAAAGAGTCACCACATAAAATAAAAAGTAATAGTGGAGACATGAAAAAATACTAAGAATCAAATTCAATGTTGAGCTAGGGATGTAGCTTGGTGGCAGAGTGCCTGCCATGCACAAGGACCTGGGTTCAACCTCATAGGGGTTGGTGGTGGTGGGGGGGGGGGGTCCTAAGGTTTTTAATGACATGGGAAAAAACTTACAAGTATAATTTTGACTAGGAGAAGCTGAAATCATGTACAGCAAGATTACAATCAGGTAAATACAACGAGATGAATGGTTCAATCTGTACATGCAGACAGCAATGTGTGAAGCCTATGTCACTAGTTGAAGACTTCATTTAGGGATTCTTCACCATCTATAACATCTGATCAATGGGCATGTACTGTCTTTCCCCAGATAAGTTTAAAATTAATTTTAAAAGGCTATAGAATGTCAGAGAAACCACAGTTTACATATGGCTATCGGAGAGAATGAGAACCAAAAAAATAAAGCCATACAAAAAGTAAACTTTAGATTTTCTCTGAAAAGGAAATAGAACATTTAATTCATATTATCTTTTAAATCTAGATAAGGGAACAGTGTCATCTTGGATAAAAACCATAATAAAAACTGCTTTGAGCCACCTATCTATTCTATTGAGCACCTATCACATGTCAAGGGATGTGATGAGTACTGTAAACTGCCACGTTTCACCCTCAAGGCAATATTAGAAAGTGGGGCTCAGAGCCACTGTGATTTTACACTAGAGAAATTGGAGGAGAAAGAGGGATGAGACTAATGTTTTCATGGTCTAATTCCACAGCCGTGTTTCTCAATACAGTATCACCCTTCAGAAGAAAGCATCCAGAGCACTGTCTTACCACCTAAACTCAGAGACAGAAGGCTTATCATTCTGAAATAATTAAGGAGACACTGAGTTTTTAAAACCCTTCAGACAGCAGAACATAAATCTGTTCTATCTACAAAAAACAAACCAAAAAAAAAAAAAAAAACTATGCTTCTAGACATTAGAATTCTGTCCCGGCAGCTAGGCTGCCTCCACTGATACCTTTCTTCCATGTTACCAGTTCTACATACACTAAAGCTCTTCACCCACACTTCTCCTAAATCTGTCATCTGGCCAATTGAAACGCAGACTATAATGTACTCAGGGTTTCTAACTTGGTTAAAGTAGCTCTAATATAGATGCGCCCAAGCCAAAACATTTTACAAAACCAATCCCAAGTGGGACATTTAGTAATGTAGCACTGTAGCTATGAAGCTATGAAGAGCATGGGCTCCATCCCACCAGGAGTCTAACATTGGCAGATACACTGTTTAAGCATCAGCACCAGGACAGGACAGAGAAGAACCTTGGACAACCTTGCACACTAAAGTTAACACCACTGGCCTGGCCCAACCGTGCTCTTGCCTTGCGGTCTTTCAAACCCATAAATTTCGTAAGCCAGTAGAAAAGATCACTAGTTCAAGGGAGCTAGGAAAGCATGCTTAAGCAGTGAGGACAACAAAAAAGCATCGCTTATAGTAGGGCTTCCCTGTTCCCCTCAAGACAGAAGCAGTTTGCACAAAATGTTTCAGAAATAGAATACATTGAGCTGGAAAGACTTCCTGCCAATACAAAGTCTAAGTTGTCCAAATAATAAGCCATGCATAATGTACCTCAGAACCGTCTGCATTGAAGTGATCCAATGCCTGTTTTCGGATCTCTCCCTTGATAGAACCATCCAGGCGCTGGAAAAAGAAACCACAAGAAAAATCTTGAGTGAGGAAGATCAGCTACCCTCAGAACAGAACATCAGACTTGGAACCTTTATCTCCCAGACACGCACTGAGTAAAAATAACTGGAAATCATTGGCAAAGTACTAGGAAGGGGTCCTGTGTAAACAGCATGGCTGCTGTGACCTGAGCTCTCCAGTTACAAAGTCAAGGTCAGAAGGTTCTGATTCACAGGACTGTCTAGGCTTATCCAAGGATCAGACCTTCAGCCAAAACCTACAAGGAGAGAGATGAGAAGCCAGCCTGTGTAACGAGGACAGAGTACCTCTGGTCACTTACCAAGTGGCTCCTACAGAAACAATACTTCTTAAGCAATATGGAAAAAAGATTAAGTGCTATACACCAAAACATAAACATTTACATACTACTGGAAATGTTCAAATTAAATGATCGTATATGCCAATTTTTTCTAAAATTTACACTCTAAAATTATATAAAATGTTCAAATACTGTATCACCAACTGAGCCTCAGACACTCATCTGTACATAGAATCTTTTGTTTCTTTTTTTTTGTTTTTTTTTTTGTTTTTTGAGTTTTTTGAGACAGCATTTCTCTGTGTAGCTCTGGCTCTTTGGGAACTCACTCTGTAGATCAGGCTGGCCTCAAACTCAGAAAAGAATTTTTTATTAGTTAGAAAATATGTCACTTCCAGGTATAGGACAGTTAATAGATATTATTCAATAGAAATATTCAACACATACAAAGCAAATACAAAATGTTGTATGTAAAAGGCATTTCTCAATATTCAGAACTTTCACACTGCATCCCTTAAAATCAACTCTTGAAACACTGAATTTACAAAAGGCCAAGCTGATCCAAGCAAAGTCGGAAAGGACCTCCATCTCCCCAAGGCCATGAACGCCAGCCACCCCCAAACATCAGCTCCACAGGGTCCTTGTGCCTCTCAACAACTACCTCTACTCCCTTTATCTACAACAAATCTGCACAGAGACTGGAACCAAAGGCATTTACAAAGGCAGGTTCACAGCCAGTATCTGAAATAAGAAACCCCTCCTTAAGTCCCAGCAGCAAGGGGCACTGAGACAATTCTACTGAGAATCACAACTTGCTCTGGGAAGTTCTGCTTTGCTCCCAACCTCAAACCAAGGCCACATTCTATGGGGTTAAGATAAAATAACGCTTCCTCTTTTCTTCTGCGGATTTGGGATTCTATAATGAGGTTCACACTTACTACTGTCTACTTTGACAACAGATATGGATAGATTGGGACATTTCTTTTGCCCATCTTTTCTGTCACCTTGTCCTGACGCGAATGATCGTGGCTACACTCAGTGGGTAGAGAGCATTTGCTGCACAGACCTAAGGACCTGAGCTTGAGCTCAGAGCCCATGGTGGAGGAGAAAAACAACTGCTCAGAGTCAGCCTCTGCTCTTCACACAGGCACCGTGGCACACAGATGCCTACGCATCCATCATTACTCAATTCTTTCTAAAAGTAAAGAAACTGTTGCTGGGCATAGTGGCACACACTTTACATCCCAGCACTTGGGAAACACAGGCAGGTAGATCTCTGTGAGTTTGAGATGAGCCTAGGCTACATAGTTAAGTTCCAGAAAAGCCAAGACTATATATAGAGAAAGCAAGAAATAAATTGTCTTTGTTTCTGTGTTTTAAGAATGGCTTTCACATGTTCATTATCATAACAGAGTAGTCTAAAGGCATGAAGAAAAACTGAAGCCTTCCCAGAACCTTAATTTCAGACGCTTTTCAGGATAGAAAACTTGTCCTCTACTCCAGTAAAGTGGGGAAGAGAGAAGACAGACAGACAGACTATGTGAGAGCAGTAACTGAGCCATCTTACCTGGAAAGGGTAGTGTTTGATAGTTAGGTACTCGGCCAGAATATCCAACATCCTCACCATCTGAGAGAAGATAAGGACTCTGTTTCCCCTTTCCCGGAGTCTTGTCAACAGTTTGTCCAACAGAATCAGCTTCCCACTGCTCCTGATAAGGGACTGAAGATTCAGAAGACGACTCAACCATTAAATTCAAACACAACATTGACAAAAAGTTCTTTAAACATGTCATCCACAGTACTATGCTTCCTGCACTTTACTTAAGTTTTTTCATCATTTTTGTTTGGAGACAAGGTCACACTATGCAGACCAAGTGAACCCTGAACTGTCCTCGAACTCAAGACCCTTCTGCCCCCACAACATCCCCATCACATCCAAGGGCTCCCTCACTCCACACCAGTACTGATATCTGACTTTTTTCATGTTTTTCAAAGCTTCTTCTGATGCCCCTTGAAGGGTAACCAAGGAAGAGAAGGAACACTTTGATTAAAATAAAAATCTAAAGCAAGCCTGGTCACTGCTGAGAAGGCGGTTCCATGAAGGAGGAACTGCACACCTGGAGGACCTCCTGGCCGTTCTCCCTCTCGTTCTCCTCTGGAGCTTTGATCAGGTAGCAGTGGTTGCAGCATTTCTTAAGCTCCATCACAATATTAAGAAAGCCGGATGTGCTGCCCCTGGTTCCTTTGGCAAGAGCCTTGTAATTCCTGGTCAGGATCCACCTGCAAATTGACAACATTTGCAAATAAGCAGGGTTTATGGTACCATAAGAAATAAAAGCTAAAAGACAGAGAGACTTTTACTTTCTATTACCTAACTGTGATCACTCACATCTCCATGTAGAAGCGAAAACATCAATGATTCTACTGAGTGTGTCACAGAACACTAAAGGACAATTCTAGAAAGTTACATACACACTCATATATACATATGTATGTACATGTCCGGGGGGGGAATAAGGGACTATCACTGAAGCACTTTTACAGAAATTTTTAAAAGGGAGAGTAAGTCATCTAACAGTAAGACACTGGTTAAGCTAACAGACTGTGGAAGCTGGCATGGTGGTGCACATCTGTAATCCCAGCACTCAGCAGGCCATGGTAAGAGGACTGTCAGTGCAGTCAGCACGGGCTATAGTGAGAGAACTTGTCTCCAAAAAATACAGAAACCACATATGTGTGTGTATTATATATTCATTATATAGGTATCAATTATAAGAGATTGAAAAGGAGTATTTTATAGTACAAAATGCTAAATAATGTTAAGTATTAACGTTTTAGATTACCAATTTGAAATGATGAGGAGAAATATATATATTATGGTATACTTATAGATAAGCCTTAGTAATAAACTCCAAAATGTTTAAAGTACCTTTATCTGAGTAATGGCATCTTTACATTTCTCATAATAACCTCAGTTTGGGGACTGTATCTCACAATGCTCACTGCATCACCATTTATAAAGCCAAAGTACTTGAAAAGGTCCATGTGTGCCCACCAGAGAATGGGACAAATAAACAGCAGGTCCACACTCAGATGAGATGGTTGGTACTCCCAGATAAGAGTACCATGATGGTGCAGAACTAAATCCAGTCCTTAATCCCAGCACTCAGGAGCTGAGTCTAGAGGAGTATCAAGTTCAAGGCCAAATGAGACTAAACAGTGAGATCCTACCAAAAGGGTTGGGGAGGGAAATGGGTGGCAGCCAGAAACATCATGCCTGTAACTCCAGCAACCAATACGCTGGGGCAGAAGAAAGGAGACCTGCAGACTACTCAGTTCACAAGTAGAGAATACTGGTATTTTTAAGTGTACGGAATTCATTAATTCTATCCACCAAGAGCACCCCTAGACCACAAGTCTGCAGTCTACATGTACAATCTCCCAGTAAAATAGTAGGTATAATTCCTAACTGCTTGGCTCCGGTTTGAGAGAGTAAAAGGAGATGAACATGAAACACTCTACTGTTTTAGAGGGTAAAGCAGCTATCAACTACAATAAGGATAGCATTCCTATCCCAGAACTCCAAACTCCAAAACAGTCTAAGTATGAACATGATTCCACAAATGGAAAATTCCACACCAGACCTGATACCAAACAGTCAAATGCAAGTGCACTAAAAACATACATAAAGTGTACACATATACGTGTACACACATGAACATGCTACACACACACACCTTACAAAATCAATGTGGTGGAACACACAGTGCTAGGAGGCTGAGGTCAACTTGATGAACACACAAGACTCTATCTTGAAAAGAAACATTTTCAAAGGCCAAGGTTTTTCTTTAAGAATTAATATATGAAAAAGACATACTAACAAATTATAATGGAGAGAATTATGCAGATTCCCAAACAAAAAGCATGAATGTTCCTATGCGTGTTTGTGAGCGTCAACTGGGAAATGTAAACGTTCTGTGGAGATTATTAAATTGTTAAGGAATTATTAACTACTTTTAAGCATGGTAACAGGATAAATTTTTGATTAAGAAGTCCTTCTCTTTTGAAGATACACACCAAAAGAGGAGTAGAAGAAAACATAAAGGTAGACTAATTAATGGCCACTGAAGCTGGATTATGAGCAGATGAGTAAACACTGTACTATTTTTGCTTATATTTGAAATGCCCCATAATAACATCTCTAAAAGCCAAATGGGAGTTTGGAACCACCTACAGTTCAGCAAAGTCTGCCCCAGCACATATGAGGCCCTAGTCTGATCTTCCAGAAACATGTATATGCACACACATTAATGCACAACATTTTATGAAAATTAAATGTGAAAGCTGATAACAAACACATTTTATTCTGTCATCTATGCCAGACTCACTATTTTCAAATTTCAGTAATAATACAGTGAGCCAAAAACATGGCTTTGGCCATACTGCTTGGAATGCTAGACAGGAAGGAGTGAGCTCTAGAGGTGAGAGCTATCTCTCCTGGACTTTCAAAAGCCCTTGCAAGTCACGTTCCTGTCTTAAATGAGACTGTGTTGTAATGACGTGTTTCTAGCCGTACAACAAGGCTTCGGGAAGGGACATGTTTCATTCATCTCTATTATTCCCAGTAGCTAGAAGAATGCCTAGCATTAAAAACTTCACAAGAGATTTATTGAATGGAAAACAAAAATTGTCTAGCTTAACCAATACCTACTTAGAATAGGAGTATTAGCACTAGAAATTACGGGCTGCAGAGCTGGTTTGGTAATTAAGAGCACTGGCTGATCTTGTAGAGGACCTGGGTTTGGGCCCAAGGACAGAATTGGTGGTCCACAACCATCCTTAACTCCAGTTCCACGAGATCTGACACCCTCTTCTAATCTCTGCAGGTAACAGGCATGCATGTGGTACATATATACATGCAGGCAAAACACTCATATAAATACAACATAAAATAAATAAATCTTTCCAAAAAATGTTTTGCTTGAAAAACTTCTGATTGTTTATGTAACAAGAATTGTGTGGAAATTCTCGCTTACTCAAAGAAAAACAAATTCCCTTTTTTTTTTCTGAGTATGAATTTTAACCTAATTCTGTGTTGAGTCTACAAAGCTCAATGATTACCCACGGCTGAAATCCAATTCCTACTGCTATAAGAAAGCAAAGCTTAGGCTCAGGCCTGTTCCTAGTATTCTGTAGGGAGGTAGAACTCTTGAGTTCAAGACCAGGTAGAATTACATAGAGAGACCCTGTCTCAAAAAAACAAAATAAAAAAATAGAAAACTTTACTACTGAGAACTCGCCAGATTGGCAAGGGTCTAGACATAATTACTTTTAAAAAGGCACGTCTTGCTTATGACTCATCTAGCTCGTAGCAGGAACTTACTTATAATACTGTTTCTGAAGGGCTGACATCTCCACCCTGAGAATCTGCTCCACTTTGGCAGGAAGTGATTTCTCCACATCTTTTTTGACTCTCCGAAGAAGGAAGGGCTCTAGTACCTTATGAAGACTCTGATAGCCATTCTCTCTCCCCTTTCCATGGTCTTCTTCAAAATCTTCCCAGAACTCAAACCTACGGATGAAATTGTCACCATCAGTTAGTTATATGAAAAGAAGAACATTTTCACAACAAATACGAACTGAACTAGGAGTAGGGGGGCTTGGAGGGGATTTTAAAACAAAATAACCTTCAATCCTTCAATTCATACCGCATGGAAAGGCAAAATTTGTCCATCACTGAATCTTCAACAAAAAAGAAGGGAATAAAAAAAAAATCTAATTCTAAAATTTCAAAAAGCGACAAGGTGGCTCAGCAGGTGGACACCTGCAACTCATCATGGTCTGTGTTCTGGTTGATGCAGTGTGGTCAGCTGCAGCCACTATCAACAATGTGCTGTGTACTAAAATTGAAAGCCAAAAATCACCCTCCCTCAAGTTGCTTCTGTCAGGGATTTTGTGGGAAATTGTGTAAAGTAATTGATACGGCCACTACTGACTGTGATCTCCAGGGAAGGAAAGAGGGATCCAGTAAGCAGACAGGGACAAAGAACAGCCATGAGAAAGGACATACATGCAGCAAATAGAGAGATACATCAGCCAGAACTCTAAATAGTGCTGTGCTGTCGATGGTTACCTCCATCCCCAAGGGAGACACTGGTAATGTCTGGAGACATTTTTAGTTGTGACACCTGGCCTGCAGTGCATAGACGCCAAGAATACTGCTAGATGTCCTACAAGGAAAATGACACAAGGCAGCTGGGGTGAGGGTGGGAGTGTCTAGTCCAACCCAAAGGTAAGAAGCCCAGCCCTATGAGATAGGACTAAATGGAGGGGTGCAGAGAACTCTCCTCGCAGAAAAATACTGTAGTGAGGAAAGGGAGAGAGGAGAGAGGGGGAAGGGAGGGGAGGGGAAGGGAGGGTGGAGGAGGGGAGGGGAGAGAAGGGAAGGGGAAGGAAAGGGAGGGGCGAAAGAAGGATCAGCCCAATGTTCATCTGCTCAAGTAACAATTGCAGCGGAGCTAGCCCAAGAGATTCCATGTCTCAAACCACCATAGGGGATCCTAAACAGTCTCACAAATAATACTGTTTCAAAAAGGTCAAAAGCAAATAAAGACAATAAACTTGCTGCCTATAGGTCTGCCTTACAAGAAGCACTAAAGTTAGCCCTTTGAGCTAAAAAAAAAGGGGGGGGGGCCTATAGAAACCTCAATCCACAGGAAGAAATAAAGATCACCTGGAAATGATAAAATACAAGTGTTGTTTTTCTCTTTTTAGTGCTTCCTTAAAAGGCAATCCAGGATTAACCAATAATTACTGCTGTATTCTTGAGTTTCTAGCCAAGAGAATTTAAGGTGGAGCCATTGTGGAACAAAGCTGCTACCCTTCTTAAGAATTAAGCTGAATGTCCTTTATTTATGGCTAGAAACCAAATATGAGTGAGTACATCCCATGTTCCTCGAACTCAGGACCGGGAGGGGTGCACCCACACACTGAGACAATGGGGATGTTCTATCGGGAACTCACCAAGGCCAGCTGGCCCGGGTCTGAAAAAGCATGGGATAAATCCAGATTAGCTGAACATAGCGGACAATGAGGAATATTGAGAACTCAAGAACAATCGCAGTGGGTTTTTGATCCTACTGCACTTATTGCCTATGGGGGAGCCTAGGTAGTTTGGATGCTCACCTTACTAGGCCTGGATAGAGGTGGGCGGTCCTTGGGCTTCCCACAGGTCAGGGAACCCTGATTGCTCTTCGAGCAGATGAGGGAGGGGGACGTGATCGGGGGAGGGGGAGGGAAATGGGAGGCGGTTGGGGGAGGAGGCAGAAATCCTTAATAAATAAATAAATTAATTAAAAAATAAATAATAAAAAAAAAGAATTAAGCTGGCATTAGCCTGGAGATTAGGCTGAACTACAGAATCCCTAGACAATCCAAAAGTAAATCATTTTAAAATAGTAACATAGACTAAGAGAAGAATTACACAGTACACTAAAAATACATACACTAAGCAAAGCAGAGGAGGAGAACTAGGAATAAACATGAACCATGGAAACAAGTAGCCAAATGACAGGAACAGATCCAACCCTATCACTATTTATATCCAAGAAACTGCCTCAACTAATCAAAAAATAAATAACTTGTATCTAATGCTCTATTTCCCGGTTTCCACCAATTCCATCCAACACCAAGGTTCTACAGAACATTAACTAAGGCAAGATATAAAGAGCATTCACATAAGAAAGACACTGAAAAGCCTGTACCTGCAGAAATATGGTCCCCAAAGTAAAAATACAAAAAAATTGGTAACAATAAAAAAGTTATAAAAAACAAATTTATGAACACCAGATAAATATGTAACCCTCAAACATAGCCCTACATTAACTGGAGCTCTAGACCCTAACCACAGCTCTATACTCAACTGTAGCTGTAGACCAGTAATTCTCAACCTTCCTCATGCTGCAAACCCTTTAATACAATTCCTCATGGTGTGGTGACCCCAACCAGAAAATTATTTTCAGTGCGACTTCATGACTGTAATTTTCCTGCTTTATAAATCATAATGTAAATATCTATGTTTTAATGTAAATATCTGTGTTTTCCAATAGTCTTAGGAAACCCTTGTCAAATGACCCCTGTTATGGACCCACAATCCGAAAACCACTGCTTTAGTCTCTAGCTCAACTGTAGCTCAAGACTCTAGTACAGTATAAAAGTGAGATGAAGAAAACAACGTAAGAGGGCGCAGGATATATGGTGAGCTCAGTAGGGAGCACTGACCCACTCAGCACACAAGGATTTCAGCGCTCTACGGAAACAACAGAGCACCTTAACTGATACCTAGATTCAAGGCAATCCCAACAAAACTACAGTAGGTTCTTCCCCCAGAAATTAATGAGCTGATTGTGAAGCAGGGATGCAAAGCCCTTACGAGTACACGAAATGCTCTAAGAAAGAAAGAAACGGATTCTTATACTTCTCCATGTTAAACACCAGTAGGAAGCAGACACTCAAGACTGCTGTGCAGACGAACGGAAATAAGTATCACAGCCCAGGATTGACAGACCAGAAGCAAATCCTGTCTCTATTAAGATTTCCAACAAAAGACACGTCTTCAACAATAATGCTGGAACAAATTTCCAGAGTGCTCAGTGAAGAAAAATTAATCAAGGTCCTCATACTCCATATACTAAATGCCTCAAAGTAAAATACGCACCTAATGTGACAGCTAAAATGTCTTCATAATCCATGACTAGGCCTATCTATTCTACACATGTCACACAAAAAATTACTTGATAAAAGCCAATCATACCCTTTATTTTGACAAAAGTGCTTCATCTATTGAGAGCACCTGTATCCAGAAGTGTTTTTAAAGAAATAAATTGTTCAACCCATATATTGTCAACTCAATTTTAAAAAACCAAAGCTACGCTTTTTAAATTCTATTTATCTTTATTTTATGTGTGTAAGTGTTTGCCAGCATGTATGTTAATATACTAAGTACATGCAGTGCCTGCAGAGGCTAAAAGAGATTGCAAATTCCCTGGAACTGGAGTTATAGACTTCATGTTAACCACCATGGAGTTTTTAGGAACTGAACCCAGATCCTCTCAAGAGCAGCAAATGCTCTTAACCAGTAAGCCAGCTCGCTAGTTTCAATTTTTCTAATTTTCTTAACAGGAAAATATATGAATAAAAATTTCACTAAAGAAGCCCAAATAGCCAAAGAGAAAATAAGAAGATGGTGAACATCCTTAGTACTTATAAAGAAAAATATATTATGGAACATTTACCTGTCGATTATACAATTAGTAATTCAACTGCTTACTGTGTCTCAGTTGCTAATCCAGGTAATGTGAGCCAGTGTTGACTAGCAACCAAGATCACTAGTATTTTCACATGCCTAATTTAGTGTTAACAGATGAAGAGGTGCTATGCAGCAAACCAAACAGGGGATAATGCTCTAGTACCCTGTACAGATCTGACACTCGTATTGGTTTAATAAAGCACTGATTGGCCAGTAGCTAAGCAGGAAGAATAGGTGGAGTGACCAGACTAGGAGAATTCTCGGAGAGAAAAGGCTCAGTCTGTAGTCACCAGTCAGAAGCAGAGAAAGCAAGATGAGAATGCCTCACTGATAAAAGGTACTATGCCACATGGCTAAACATAGACAAGAATTATGAGTTAATTCAAGTTGTAAAGTTAGTTAATAATAATCCTGAGCTAATAGGCCAAAGAGTTTATAATTAATATAAGCCTCTGTGTGTTTCTTTGGGACTGAATGGCTGTGGGACTGCTTACAGAAGAGAAGGCTAAGAAAGGAGGTGGCTGTCTTGTGAAAGTAAGGAGAAGCATTCCAGACAAGACAGAGTAGGAATGGGATAGCATGTGGAAGGGACAGAAAGATGGCCAGGAGGGCTGAAACACGATGACTAATAGAACAAGTGCTGGATTCAGTATGAGCCAGGATCCAGCTCGTACAGTCTTTCACACTAGAGGAAGGAACTTAGACTTCATCTAAGTTGTCACTGTAAGCCACTAGATAATTTAAGACTGTAGAATGAACATATATACTATGTATCTATCCTATATAATTTATACTCGAGATAAGCCAAAGTCCTGTAAGAAGCAAGTTGACTTGAGCAAGGACTAAAACTAATGCTTCTATTAGCAAAGACAGAATTTAAGACATGTCAGACTATGTAGACCATATACTTCATTCATGTGGCTTTTCAGTTTTTGTTTTGTTTTATGCTTTTTGAAGCAGACTTACATGGAGCTTAGAATGGCCTCAAACTCACTATGTAGCTGGCACTGAATTCCTAATCCTCCTGCCTCAACCTCCCAAGTAGGGATTGGGTACAAAAAGAATCACTATCTCATCTGACTCGCATTTGTCTTAATAATTATTTTCCAAATGCTTTAACTAATTCAAACCTTTGGTAGGCAATTATATAGTCCTCCTTAACAGGCTAATTTCTTTAGTTTTTATCACTTTAGTATAGAAGACCGCAATACAGCTGCTTCTGCCACAGATAAATGTTTTGCCTCCCCATGCCATCAGTTATGGTTAAGCCTATTAAGAACATCAAGAAGTTGCCAGACATGGCAGTGCAGCCTTTAATGCCAGCACTTGGGAGACAGAGGCAAGCTGATCTCTTATGATACTGATGCCAGCCTGGTCTACATAAGTTAGTTCCAGGCTAGCCAAGACTACATGAGACCCTTATTTTAAAAATACAAAAAAAAAGGGGGGGGGACATTTACAATCAGACATTCTAGCACCTTTTGAAAGAAACAGGAAGGAGCTTACTTCTCCGGCATAATAAAGTGCAGCAAGGACCAAAGTTCCTTGAGGGAATTCTGCAGAGGGGTGCCCGTGATCAGTAGCCTATGGCTGGACTTGAAATCAATCAGAGTTTTATACAATAAAGAGTCATCATTCTTCAACCGATGGGCTTCATCTACTCCCAGGAAGGCCCAGTTAATACTGCCCAGCACAGTCTAAAGTAAAAAACAGAAGAGAACGAGCCACCAGGTCAGAAGGGGACCCACAGTGCTTACACATTAAAGCATTTCTGCATAAACACCATCACAAACATACACAGGTAGGCACGCTTATTCTTCACAAATTTAATATCTATTAGGATTCTTCTGCTTGTTCTAGCAATGGCCAGAGTCAAGAGTACCTCATCCTCTCCACTTTTAGTGAGTCTCTTACACAAACTACTGCAAGCTCGGCAAGAGGATGAAAACTATGCTGAACAAAAGCAGAAACAAAAATTTCATGTGACTGTCTTTTCAAGACTATTTTCTTGCCTATTTCCCACCCCAACCCTGAAACACAGAAAACACAAAACCACCAAATTGAATAAAAAAACAGTTACCACTTAGTAACTGTAGCAAAGGCTCTCCAGTCTCTGTACTGTAGCTCAGTGCTTCCTCCTGCCTCCTGCTCAGCTCAACTGGACTTGGTCAACCTGAGCTCCCATTCAACTGTGAGGTTTGGTTTCTACTTACAATTGTAGTATCTGAGGGATATCTTAAGCTTGTTTCTTTGTTTGGCTTTTTAAACAAAACCGGAAGAATAACTGACAAGTAGGAAGCACCGTCCCCACTATCCCCACTACTAAGTATGACACACATGGGCAAGACTTAACTTTGTTTTTTTAAAGATTTATTTATTTATTATGTATGCAGTGTTCTGCCTGCACACCAGAAGAGGGCAGCAGATTTCAATATAGATGGTGTGAACTACCATGTGGTTGCTGGGAGATGAACTCGGGATCTCTGGAAGAGCAGTGTTCTTATTCTTAACCTCTGAGCCATCTCTCCAGCACCCAAGATTTAATTTTTTTATGAATAATTACACACCTTATCTTTTAAGAGGATCTCATATGTTGTTATAAGTGCATTGAACTTCAACCTTTTGGTTTGAGAATGAATCCACTCATATTCCCTTATCTATAAGAAGAAAAGAAATAGTAATTAAAACACAATTTCAGCTTCCAAATTTGTAACAAGTTTTATAATAGATAGAATAAAAATGACAAAAATAAAAGTCTCACAAAAATGGAATAAATAGCCTATGTACTCTAAAGAAACTTAAATAACTCAAACATTGAACACTGAGTCAGAATCAATATGTTGCACTAAGCAGGAAAATCATTAGTCATTGCAAATAACCCAAACCACCCTCAAAGATCTGATGAGTGTGCAGTATTTCCCAACAATCAAACTTCAGGAACTTGCTGGGTTTGATGTAACATCCCAACACTGAGGTGGCAGAGGCAGACAGATCTCTGGGAGTTCAGGGCCAACCTGGTGTACAAAGTAAGTTTCAGGACAGACAGGGCTATTACACAAAGAAATCCGTCTTGGAAAAAAAAAAAAACCTTTGGGCACTTGAACTCAATAATGGAAGGCTTTCCCAGACCCCTGAAGTGTTCTTAAGAAAATAAAATTTCGGGGGCTGGAGAGATGGCTCAGAGGTTAAGAGCACTGATTGCTCTTCCAGAGGTCCTGAGTTCAATTCCCAGCAACCACATGGTGGCTCACAGCCATCTGTAATAAGATCTGGTGCCCTCTTCTGGCTAGCAAGCATACAGACAAAACACTGTATATAAATAAATAAATAAATAAATAAATAAATAAATAAATAAATAAATAAATAAATAAAAAAGAAAATAAAATTTCTATTATTCCTTAGATACAGTGATATTTACTAAAATATGACAAATTATAGCCCAGAAATTTCATTCATCATAGTTAACCGATACATTCAAGAAAAGAATTTTACAGGGTAAAAATAGAACTTAACATAAGTAGAAAATATTGAGAATATAAAGAAACTAGAAAATTAATGAATCCATTCTGAAACATGACCAGAAATTCAGCAAACACAATGTCTACTGACAAAGGTCTTATGGTGTGTTGACTGAGAAAACAGAACTCGAGACGATGAGCATTAGCAGGTGATTACCACCAAAGACTAAAGGGAAGGAGAACTGGGTACCTGCCACAAATCAAATTCCCACGGGCTTCCTTCTCCTTTAAGAACTAACAAATTAGAAGAACTAAGAACTATTATGCCTTAGAAAGTCAAAATTATGGCACTGAAGCCTAATATAGTTTATAATCAGACAATTTTTCTCATTTTGTTTTGCTTGCAGGGCTGGCAATCAAACTCAGGGTCTCGCAAGCTAGGGTCTATCAACTGAGCTACAATTCTAACCCAACCAAGTGCGGGCAAAATGATGGCATTCAATAAAAACAAGTTTGAACCCATGCAAATGTGCTTACAGCACTTCTGTAAATTGTTAAAGATTCCTGGTGACCTGCTCTAACTACAAGCAGTCTCCAGAAGGGCACAGCTGTGTCTGCTGAGCTAAGGCTCCAGTGCTCCATTCTAGTCATCTAACAGCAAGGTGAGACAGACTTCCTGGACAGTCTTCAGCAGTCTGTCAGGTATTTGTTGCCATTAATTTTGAGGACTATCA
Source organism: Microtus pennsylvanicus (assembly GCF_037038515.1). Lineage (NCBI taxonomy): Eukaryota > Metazoa > Chordata > Mammalia > Rodentia > Cricetidae > Microtus > Microtus pennsylvanicus. The sequence goes on from NC_134596.1 coordinate 22,834,575, forward strand.
CAAAAATTACAGGGATACAAATAAAAGCACCAACACAAGAACCAACATATACTCAAAAGAAAAAAAATTCTCAAAAAAAAATTTTCTAAACAAAGACAAACTTTTATCACTATGTGCTAAATTCATGATGTTCAAGGCATTGTTTGATACCAAATAACTCTCTTTTCTGCAGTCCTAGAAATGTGTTGTTTTCCTTTATTTTTATTTCTTTCTTGCAAGTTATGAAGTTAAGAGATCGGGAAATAAATTCTAAGAACTCAAGTCTTCCCAACAACATTTTGAGTAAGACAGCAAAGACATTAATTTTCCATAAGAAAAGGTAATCTTAAATAAAAAGATCAAACTAGTGGTGGTAATACATGCTAATACTCATAGCTCTCAGGGGCTGAGGCAGGTGGATTGCCACAAGTTAGAGGCCAACCTAAGCTACATAGTGAGACACTAGGAGGGAAAAGAGACGGAAGAGAGAAGAGAAAAATCAGAAAGAAGAGTAAAATCAGAGAGAAAACAGTGCAGCCTAAGAGATTCCCATGGAATTATTGCTGTTTTAAAACAAAGTAGTATACACCTTGTTCAATGTATTAAAGAATATCTGAGTTGCATTGACAGACCTCCAAGTACTGAGCCCATAGTACACAATGTGTGAATGACTTTGTTCTGTTTTGTTTCTTTTTTGAAATGGGGTTTCTCTGTGTAACACCCCTGGTTGTCCTTGAACTTGCTCTGTAGACCAGGCTGCCTCTGCCTCCCAAGTGCTGGGATTAAAGGTGTGCACCACCATTGCCCAGCATGTATGAATAATTTTACTCAAGAGTTTACTATAGTTTTATACATCTATAAAATATTTTCAGTCAATTCTAAAATACATTTTTAACACACATGCTACTTCAACTCCTTTTGCTTACGCACCGTATTTCTGCTCATCAGGTCGCCTATGTAAACCACCACGTTAATCTCTGGGGCCCAGATTTCGAACTCCCTCTGCCATGAAGTGAGGGTGGATAAGGGGACGACTATAAGAAAGGGTCCATAGAGCTGGTGCTGGTGGAACAGGTAGGAGAGAAATGATATGGTCTGAATGGTCTTTCCTAGGCCCATTTCATCAGCAAGGATTACACTGTTACTTCTGCAGTAAGAAAAAAACACAAACAATTTATTAGTTCATGAGAAAACAGTATGTGCACCAATTATACACTTGACAATATCAGCAGAGAAAGGCATCAGAGTGACCTTCAATGAATTTCTCCTCACCTTCATTTTTAATGACTTAAACATCCTAAATAAGGAAGAAAGCAGAAGACAGGAACAACAGATCAGGCAAATCTATCTGGAAGAATATTCAAGACTCAGATTACACAAGATTCTTCTAATTGTTTCTATCTTATATGTAAGGCTTCGAATTATATTGTCTACCATAGGCTATCCCTCCTAACAGTGAAGACAGTTCTATCATAGATGCATACAAGTATGGAGCCTTTGGTTCATCAATATACAAACCAAGGAAACTGGCTATCGCCGTGCTGCTTATTCAAGAGTCATGTGCCTCTGCGCACGTTACCTCCCCTTTCCACTGTGTTCCACTTGACTGTCCAATACCACATTTACTTGCTTGATGCAGGGTGTGAAGGACCCTTGTTGGAAGTGCTGGAGATAGAGCCCAGGGCCTTGTATGTTCTAGGCAAAGGGGAACTGTTTTAAATATGTCACAGTCTAGACTTCTGGGGCTCATTCTGGACCTACTATGTGTTATTTGTGCATATACTAGAGACTATTCAAGAAAGAGTGCAGGATTCTGAGGGGTTTGTTTTGTTTTTTTATGAAGCAGAGTCCCACTGTGTTGTTCAGGTTGATCTGGAATTTGCACTCTTCCTTCCTCTGCCTTGAAGAGTTAGTAGGAAAGGTAGTACATCCAGCCTTTGAAGACTGATCATGGGCAGTCTAAGCGACAGTGGATCTGGAAATGGGCTGGATTCCACATTTGTTTCTTTAATTGTACACATGTAAAAAAAAAAAAACTAGATGAAGAATATGAGCAAGGTTAGGAAAGTATGCTTGGGAAAGAGAAAGTAGTCAGGAAACTAGAGATTGATGTATGGTACAGTCTGTAAACATTTCTGCAAGGCTCTTTCTTCAAGGGCCAATGAGATAGCTCAAAGAGTAAGGCATTTGCCACAAAGCCTAACTACCCAAGCTCAGTCTCCACAATCCACATATTAGGGAAGACAAGATTCCTTCATGTCAGACATGCAATTATATATACATACATATGAGGTACACATGCAATATAAGCAAACTTGTAAAAGATCATTCTTTATATAGCTGAGGTTCTGGATTTCCCCAAGCATCAGAACTGTGGGTGTGCCAAGGAGCCTCAGAGCTCTGAATTTGCTTGTTGTTTATAGCTTTGTGCTGTTTCAGGGTACTGCAGTTCATGTGGGTCCTTCCCTGATCAGAGTACGTGGATAACCCAATCCCAGTGCCATCAACTCAGCTTAATCTCTAAGTGGCTTACTCTCCTGTGCTCCTGCTTGCATCTTTATCTGTAGTAGGGGACTACATTTCCCTGCAGAAACCAGCTTTCTTTCCCGCTTGCAAAGCCTGAGAAGGGGAATAAAGGTGCTGACAGTCCCTCTGGAGGATGTGCCCAGACTAGTTTAGGAAGGGCTATTGGTCATTCTTCCCTTCCTGCTTTTTCTGACATCTGGAAGATTTAACTGTAGCTGCTCATCAAGTCAAACATCAGTACACATGGTTTGAAAGAAGCAGCAGCATGAGGTACAGCCAAAGGGGTAAGTACTGACAGTTAGAAGCTGTTCAGGACCTGTGCGTGGGTGGGTCTTTGTATTCTTGTTCCTGTGCCTGGAGAGAAGCCGCTACCCCACCCCGCAGCAGCCCAGTCCTTGTTCCTTTAGCTATGCTCATGCTACTGTGATTGTATTCCAACCTAAAGTCTTTCTGTCCCAAATGAACTGATGGTATGTATTGTATGTATGTATGTATGAATGTGTGTGTGTGTGTGTGTGTGTGCGCGCGCGCTTCACTAGTGAACCAGTGAACTGAAAGAAAAAAATAAAAGTTAATGTCTAGCTAGAAGAACAAGGCATTTAATTTGCCAAGATTGCAGACAGATCTCTGGGTTTTCAGCAAAACTGGTCTATATAGTGAGTCTTAGGGCAAGTCAGAGCCACAATGAGACTCTTTTAAAACAAACGCAAAAAAATCTACCTGCAAATATTCTACAACTCTGGAGAAAGGTCTTGGTATCCTGGCTAAGCACCCTAAATTGTAGAATAAAAGGGCTAGCTCATATAACCTCTTTAGTTACATTAAGTTAATACTGATCCCTAAAAAGAGTAGGACTTATTATCTTCTGAAAGGAAAATTTTTTTAAAGTATTTGCTCTATAATTTCATACACATAATATTCTTTGTTCAATCCCTCCATTTTCCTCTATCCCAAACTCCCTCCACCAAACCAAGCCCCTTCTTCCCAAGTCTCTTACCTACTTTCATATCTGTTTGTGTCTATATGACTGCCACTGCATTTAATTAGGTTTGCCTGCATTAGTATGGGTGGGGTTAAGTAAAATCTTTTTTAAGCAACTAAAATGGTTGTGACCCACTTTCTCATACAAACTGAAGCTCAAATACTGGATTTTCTTCAGAGTGTTAAACACTACATTCAATTGAAAGATAAGTTTTGAAGGTGGGTTCACCTGGGAAATCGTTATTATAAATGTGTTTGTAACTAGAAATCATCACCTGTAAGAAAAATGAAGACACAAGCCAGGCATGGCAGCACACACCTTTAATCCCAGCACTAGGAAGGCAGAGGCAGGTGGATCTCTGTGAGTTCAAGGCCAGCCTGGTATACAAAGTGAGTTCCAGAATAGCCAGAGCTGTTACAGAGAGAAACCCTGTCTCAGGAAGAAAATAAAGAAGACACAAAGAAAAGGTGGGGATGGAGAGATGGCTCAGTGATTCAAAGCACTGGCTGCTCTTCCAGAGAACCTGATTCAATTCCCAGCACCCACAAGGCAGCCCACAACCATCTGTAACTCCAGTTCCAGGATACTGATGGCCTCTACTGGCCTCTATGGGTACTAGGCACACAAGTGGTACACAGACATACATGCAGGAAAACACACAGTTTGTGTGTGTGCGTGTACACACGCGTGCGTGTGTGTATACTCTGGGTATTCTTGTGTGGGTGTGCTTCTGTGTGTGTAAAATTTCTTTATAAAAAGGTATGCATAGAAGACTGTCATTGGCACTAAAGGAAGCCCTCATATGCGCGTCACATAATGAAGAGGAATCACGTTTATCTTGAATCACTTAAATTCTCAAAGCCTAAGTGGTCCCCATAACTTAGGATAAAAATAAGCCAAACACAGTGGAGAACAATCTAGCCATATCTTCTACCTACTTGCACCAGGAGTGAGCAAGCCAGTTGAGACCCTCTAGCTGATAATCCCGGAGCTCCAGATTCTCCCCTCCTAAGTATGCTGGCTGCTTCTTTAAAGCTACAAATCGTGGTCTTTGCTTTAGTGCCTGAAAAACAAAAATTAACAAAACCTACGTCTTAGAAACATTTTCCCCTGCTCTTAAATTACAATGTTAGCCATATTTTATGTACTCTATGCCAAAAAAAGCTTAATTTCAGATATGAATGGTTACCCCACCCTACCCCATCCCAGTACTCTCTATTCTCAGAGTTCATCCTAAAGTCAAGTATTTTTAAATAACTTGCTCTTTTTCTGAAATAAAGTTATGAGCATAAATTAACTCTGTATTTTCTCATCCTTTACTGTGTGGCACACACATTAACACTCTGGAAGTTTGTCATTGAGAGATGTTGAACAAGCAATCCTACAAATACTGTAACTGGGAACTCTGAGGTTCAGCCCACTTACATTGAGTCCCCAACCTTGTGAGTCTAGTTTCCAGAAGGAAAAGTTGCTCTTTCCACTGCTGAAGGTTTGAAAACTTGCACTCTACTAAGGCCAAATCTACTGCTTACACAAAACATAGATTCTGCAGTCAAATCAGTTTGGGGCGCAAACAAAGCATTCAAAGTTACGCAAGTTTCTCTCTCTACTCAGGACTTTCAAAGTCTACGCATGTATAGCTATAAGATGAATTCCTCAAGTCTTTCTGCAAGGTGCCTTTATCTTTTGTGGGAATTACCACCGTAACTGTGTGGTCGTTAGTACATTCAATTCTCCTATGCAAGGATACAGTCTGGCTCCTCATGCTCACCTTCTACACGAGCCATTCATCTAGTCCTGACAAAACAACCTTCCCATGCCTCGGCTAATTGGCCCTCCATGCAGTCTTCAATTACTGTAACATATTACTCGATGGATCTTCTGGCTCTCGTCTCCTACTCACTGTCATTATCTGAAGCCTTCAAATAAAACACTGATCACAACCTGGCCCTCTACAGTGCAAGGTCCCAAAAACTGTAGGACAGTCAAGTGACACCTCCGTCAACACAGTCAGGACGCGTGCTGTGAAGGAAATGTGCTCGGCAATACCTTCGGATCCACAAGTTTTCTATTACAAAATTCTTTTGTACCCTTCATGGAAAATCAACCCTGAGGTCTTTTGCTCTTTTTAACACTGTTTTTCATAGATTATTTTATTATTGTATTGTGTATATGAGTGTTTTACCTGCATGTAAGTATATACACCACATGTGTGCTTGGTACCTGAGGTGGTCAGAAGAGGGTGTTGGATCCCTGAGACTGGAGTTACAGATGGTTGTAAGCCACCATGTGGGTACTGGGAATTGAAGCCCAGTATTCCGCAAGAGCAACAACTGCTCTTAACTACTTAGCCAACTCTCCAGGCCCCAGAGCCCTTTCTTGTATGCTATTAAGCACCAAACTACTTTTCAGAGCAGAGGCAAAGTAAGCACTGGCTGCTTTCCTCTGAAAACCTCCTCACTGCCCACCAGAACCGTGGCCTCCACCTCCACTCTGTAGCTTCTCCACCACACACACATGCTGGTCTTCACAGACAGGGGACTGATGTTATCAACATAAACTTCACCTTCTATAAGGCGGTCCAAGGAACCAAGCATACTTCTAGATCTCAACAAATTTCAAAAACACAGAAACACTGGTACAACCAATCTGACAATAAAAAGCCTGTACTTTTCTGATTTAATATTCAGAGACATCTTTCCTGTTTGTTTTAAAGTGACTATTTTCAAAATTTTCTAATAATATATCTAACTCTATAAAGAAGTAAATTATAGAAACCAGCAAAGTTATTATACAACAGATACTCCTTCTAAAAAACATGAGTGTGTTCTTTTTTTTTAATATTTATTTATTTAATTATTATGTATACAATATTCTGTCTGTGTGTATGCCTACAGGCCAGAAGAGGGCACCAGACCCCATTACAAATGGTTGTGAGCCACCATGTGGTTGCTGGGAATTGAACTCAGGACCTTTGGAAGAGCAGGCAATGCTCTTAACCAATGAGCCATCTCTCCAGCACCCCATGAGTGTGTTCTTAAAAATTTCTAAAAAAATAATACACTACTGTGCACCACATGCGTGCAAGGACCCTGCAGGGGTCAGAAGATGGCACTGCAGCTCCTGGAATTGGAGTCACAGGCAGCTGTGAGCCACGCTCAGGTCTTCTCCAAGATCAGTAAGTATTCTTAACCTCTAAGTCATCTCTCCAGCCCCTGATCCTCTCCTTTAGCTTTCTTTTTACTTTGCACCAAGTAAAGTATATTCCAGGATGGCCTTGAAGTCACTCCAAGGCCAAGGATGACCTTGAATTTCTGACCCTCTGTCTGTACCTCCAGAACCCCGGGATTACAGGCATGAACAATGAAACCCAAAGGCTGCACACAAGCCAAGTACAGTCTGCTAACTGAGCTATAGTCCCAGTCCATGCAGTAATCATTTGTATTTAATATTACGTTTAAATCACCATTCATTCCTGCTTTGCTTCTATATACCTGCACAACTAACCCTTGGGGTATAATACCTTCCCACAAATTCATACATACATACATACACACACACACATAAAATTAAAATAAATATATAAATCAAAGGCATGCGCCACCACACTCAGCATAATACATATTCCAACACTCAGGTTGTAGAAGCAGATTGATCTCTGTGTGTTCCAGGCCAACCTGATCTACACAGTTAGTTCCAGGACAGCCAGGGCAATATAAGAGACTCTGTCTCAAAAAAACAAAACATAAAACTATAAAAACTAAAAACATAAAAGCCAACAATGGCAAACCTTGCACTCTCTTGTTGGAATGGTTTTGGAGTTGTTACGGCTGTGGAAGCTGTCGATACAATTCTGGAATTTCTTTCCGATCAAGGCTTCATCTTCCCAGCTACACTCTGAGTAAGGCAGTCCCATCCATTTGCAGAGATATTCAGGCTCATTTGAAGGCGCTGGCTTCCGACTATGAGCTATAACATGAATAAAAAAATTATCAGATAATATCAAATTAAAGGAAGTGATATTCTTTCTAAATATATAACTAATAAACACCATGTGACAAAACTATAAATCTGCAAATCACAATGTGCTCATAAATACTGAATATTTACTAAATATAAGACTGTTACTCACCTGGAAAATCTGTTTGGCCCAATGTAGATTTACTTGTCTTCACAGCTAAACAAATATAAAATAAGACAGAAAAGTTACAAATATACCAAGAAAGAAGAAGAAACAGATTTTATAAGTAAGGAACTGGAGAGATGGCTCAGGGGTTAAGAGCACTGGCTGCTCTCCAAAAGAACCCAGATTCAATTCCTAGCACCCACATGGCAGATCACAAGTTTTGTTACTCCAGTCTCAGTGGATCTGAGGCCTTCTCTTCTCGCCTCCTCAGGAGCAAAGCATGAACATTGTGCACAGGTATACATGAAGGCAAAACACATACATATAAATAACTTAATAAAAAAAGCTTTTACAAGTAAGAACGTGTGCTCATTCTCCATGGTTTAAAGGAAGCCTGTTCTAACCTGGGTGTCAGACTACCATCTAGTACTCTGCTATTTTTCTTTTCAAATACATTAAAAATATTTTTAAGTATAAGGGTTCAAATAAATCGAAGACCTTTTCTGGGTCAGTAAGACCACCAAACAAACCACAGCAATGTGTGATGGAAAACAAATTCCATGGTCACCATCAGGGAATGTCTGAAAGACTTTCTGTGCATCGTTTCCTAAGGCAGGCGTGCTGGGCTCTGGAGAGTTGTAAATGTCATGTGTTTTCAGTGTTGTCTATCACTGACAGAAAAGAGCATTTGAGGCACAGACTCTGTACAGTCGATACAATGACATACTATTATTTCACAGAAGGATCTCCGCGTTTAGAGGTGCAATGAAGCAATTGGGGAAAGCCTTAACTAGAAGCTTATAGTCTTAAAGGTTCATTCTCCACAAGTTTTTTTGTTTTGTTTTGTTGTTTTGTGACAGGGTTTCTCTGTGTTGCTTTGGAGCCATCTCCACAAGTTTTAAAATTGAAGTAATTCCCAAAACAAAGAACTTTTAGTTTAGTTGAAAGAGTAAAAATGGCCGGGCAGTGGTGGCGCACGCCTTTAATCCCAGCACTTGGGAGGCAGAGGCAGGCGGATCTCTGTGAGTTCGAGACCAGCCTGGTCTACAAGAGCTAGTTCCAGGACAGGCTCCAAAACCACAGAGAAACCCTGTCTCGAAAAATAAAAAGAGTAAAAATGGTTCTGTTACTTTTTAAAATAAGGCATCACTGAATCTACACTCAAAACCATCTCTCATTCTCTCCTGAAGCCCCCTCAAGCAGACCTGTTCTGCTAACAATTACTTCCTGTTGCCATTTCACTGAAGCCAGCCAGCGCTACTCCCAAATTCAAGGATCAAATCCGAGACTAGTGTTCTATGTCAATCGTCTACTTCTACTGCAGCAATCTCTTAGCTCACCTCTTAGATCACTGCCTACTCCTTCTCTGTCTCTAGAAAACATGCTAGAATGTTCTCAGACTTTCTCTTCTCACAATGTGTTCTCTCTGTCTCTCTCTGTCTCTGTCTCTGTCTCAGTACATTTCAAACTTTAAGTACTACCTATACATTAGCAATACCTAAATATACCTCTAAGTCACCACAGGAATACATGTTGGAGTCCTCAAATAATACTTGTCTCTTAGATAACAACAAAGTTACCAACCAAAGCATTTCATTTCAAATCCAAAAATCAGTTCTTCCCTTGATCTTTCCATTTCAGTGAATGGTACCTGTACTGTCTTAGGAAATCTTGCAAGCCAAACATCCCTGACACTCCCGTCTTTCATCCCCCACACCCAAATCCACAAGCAAAAAATAATTCTCCCTTCAAAAATAAATAAATATAGGCCTTTGTTTAGTCTCCAAAAGTAAACCTATAAAATGCATCTTATAAATTTATATAATCCTAAAACCTAGGTCATTTTCTCAAAGTTTATCCATGCCTAAAATAAGTTTCCAAGAACTTACCTATTACTCTTTCTACTATTTGATACTGTTTATTCAACTCTGAGGCCAGCTCCTGTTGGCAATTGAAATATTCAACATCTTCTGGAGAAACTTTCCCTAACCTAGACAGAAGACCAAAAAAACAAGCATATACCAGTTAGAGCTTGGAAATCTATATATATGTATCAGAGCAAACCTTCTAAGTACAAATGTAAACTTAATTGCTTCCAGGTATCCCTTTAGTAATCTTCAATAGTAACAAGTCTGAGATATTTAAATGAGACCAAAAAAGGGAAAAAATAAAAAACAAAAAACAACCAAAAAAAACCCTTCACATCATTTCTACAAACTGTATTACAACCAAGAATAATTACAAGCGTATCAAAACCCAGAGGGCTCTAGACTATTAACTTTCACATATGAGCCACCCCAGCCTAATCAAACCAAAGTAACAACATGTTTTGAGATTGGCTCTACATACAGCTGTCTAAACTCAAGTCACTGATTGACTTGCAGTCACTTCTCCCATCTACAAAACAGTTAACGAAACAAATAAAAATCTCACAATTTTATTGTCAAGATCAAACAACATACGTATGAAAGGAAATGTGGCAAGTGCTCCATGAGCCAGCTGTTCTTGTTAAATCTGAGAATTTAGTAGGCACACAGGAAAGCATTCACTGTCGCCACATCACAATTTCAGAAACAGAACTGTAGAATGCTCAGCATTCCTTGATCAGATGATCAAGGCAAAATCTGAAATCCTAGAGAGCGCTGTTCTCCACACAATTAAAAACCTCCCTTCCCATACTGACTGAAAACATCACTTGAATTGGCAGCAGGAAGCATACCATTGTTTGATTTCGTCCTCTTTCTTCTTAAAGTTCTCCAGTTTTTTCAGGCCCTTCACTTTCTGCTGCTGTAAGGACTCTTCGCTCTCCCATGTGCTGTGGATGTAAGACCAGCCCTTCCACTTGATCAGGTACTGGATCTCACCTTCCTCCCTCTCGGGCTCAAAGGCCTCACTAGGATCTCCGTTAGCTTCAACAGCATACACAGTGGTAGATGCCCCCGTGGCTGCAAAAGGATTTGCAGTTTTAGTTCAACTTTAAAGGAAATGTAAGAAACCAGGCGAAAAAAGATCCCCACTTAAACAATTGCCAATAAGAATCTCTCCTTGAATAAACCGAATGCCTCTGTCTTACAATAAGTGGTCAACTTACTGTTCAATTACAATTATTACAATAAGTAAGTCAACTTGCAACACAGGATGGGTCCAGTAATTTTAAACATGCTGAAAATGCTACTGTTTGCCTTAAAGCATGCGCAAACTTGCAGGTGAAAGCAGGCAAATCTGTGCAAACACCTTAAAAAAATCAAAGAGCAGCATCCTTTCCTTTTCAGTACACCTCAGAAGGCAGACCTCTTCCTCTGAGAACAGAGTAAGAAATCAAAACCTCCTCCACCTCTCCTTACTCACCTCCCCAAAGCTAAGTTAACTGCCTTACCCTCAAATAAACCAGATTGGGAGCGTGGTGGGGTGTGGTTAGGTTAGCAGCACAAGGCTTGATTCAGCTGCCAACACTGCGTACAGTGGAAACGGTAGTACATGTCTGTAATCCCAGAACTTGGGAGGTAGAGGCAGGGGGTGATTGTTGAATATATGGAAAACTGGAGGCCAGTCAAGGCTACCAGAGACCCTGTGTCAAAAATCCAGAGAATAATTTGCTCCCCAAAGACACAAACCTCCTTTCTTTCCCAGTCTTGAATCTAAGACCTTTTCAATAGTTTCACTATTATCTTGCTGTTCATCAATTCCTTCTCCAGTCATTTCAATGAGATCATCTGAATCAGTTTCAAAGTCATCATCTTCTTTGTAACTGTGTGAGAAATAATGCTGAATGAGCAGGAGAATTAAACATCTCTACAGATAGCACTGGAGTACATAAGAGCCACACTCTCTGACACCAACAAATTACTCACAGGTTTTCCAGTCGACGGCTCAAAACCTCCCTCGTCCCATTTCAATCACTGACACAAGTCCACAAACTAAAGAGTAGCTCACACTACACATATGAGCAAGATAAAGGAATCTACAAGGATACCCTTTATTTAGTACCAGATAATATCTAAATTATGACAAAGAAAGTTCATAAGGAATGAAAAATTGCTATTATTTCAGACAAAAGAAAAAAATTCCTAAGATTAAATGTTTCAATCATGCAATTTTATCTCCCAATAACAAAAAAATGAAATTTAATTTGACCCAAACAGTTGAGAATGTTCAAACTCATACTTCTGAATTGTAAAATCTAAAATGTATTTGGCCATGATAATCCCAGAACTGGGGAGACTGAGCACAGAGAGGTGATCTGAGGCTGGTCTGAGCTACACAGTAAATTCAAGATAGCCTTGACTACACAGTAAGTTCCAGGTTAGCCTAAGTTACATCAAAAACATAAAAAGAAAAACAAAATAAAGCCTTTACAAGTAAAACACACCTAAACAGTAAATACAAGGGGGCACAGTTCAGTAGTATTGGCCTTGTATAAGCAAAGTGCTGGGTTTAATCTCCAACACAACAAAATGATAATAGGAAAACAAAGACACAATATAACACAGTAAGAAAATGAGCTAAGCTAGACACCAGCACATTAAGTCTAGCCCTACATTTAACTATAATTGAAAACATCCAACAAGGAATTTATTATCTCTAGTGCTCAGCTTCACATTGTTAATAGACCAAAAGAAAGATGCATTTATTCTCAAAGTAAACGTACTTCATATTCTCCAGATTAAAAAAAGAACATATCTGAATATATTATATCTTTATTTGATCATCAATTAATGCCTTATATCCTGCAATAATAATAATAATTATTATTATTATACCCAAATGTCACTAGAAACAGTAAGACTCAGGAGTGATTCAGGAGTGAAAGCACCGTCCATCATTGTTCTGAAACATCAGAAAGATAGCCACCGGGACAGGACGTGACCTCGGCTGGGGCAGTGCCTAATGAGCTGCTGTTACTCTCCTTCTCCACTGGGCTCAACACCAGTTTTCTCAGAGATGGCTAGACTCTGAAATCTACTTTATCACAGAGGCTTATGTCTTTTTTTGCTTTTTGAGACAAGGCTTCACTGTGTATCTCTGGCCTTTCTGAAACAAGTTATGTAGACCAGGCTGGCCTCAAACTCACAGAGATCCACCTGCCTTTGTCTCCCGAGTGCTGGAATGAAAGGCTTGTGCCACTGTGTCCTGTTCAGGCTGATTTTATTACCTGTCAATCACATTATCTAAAACTTGAAGTCAAGGTCTAAACAGCAATGTCATTCCCATCACATCAACAAAGACCTTCCAGTCCACAACTGACCTCACATTTTTAGCAGCTCGTCGTCGAGTCTGCCTTTTGGGAGCTTCATCGTCGTCATCATCGTCATCAGAAGACTCTTGCTTTTTCCGCTTTCCACGCTGAGTTTTAGGCTGCTTTTTAACCTGAGGTTTAGGCACTGTTCTAAAATGAACAGAGAAAGAAATGGCAAAGCTTTTACTCTGTCACTTGGTGGCTATCTCAAACCTACATACTGGCATTTCCCAGAGCAGTGGCACACACAAAGAATTCACTAAAGGGGGCCAGGCATGGTATCAGACTGGAATCTCCAGCACTCACGAGGTGACAGCAGAAGGATCGGGAGTTCAAAGTAAACCTCCACTACAGGATACTCTCGGAAAACCAAGAGGGACAGGATAACGTACAATCACATAGATGTGTTTCTCCTGCCTACCTAATGAACCCTAAACAATGATCAGTAAATAATGCACAAAAATCAAGCACGGCATTTCAATCTTGAGAGCTTAAACTCAGGGAGACAAAACTCAAGCTTTCCATGATGAGGTAAGGGCAGGCACTAGACCAGGATTTGACAATTTTTTCTGCAAATGGCGAGGGAGAAAATATTTTAGACTTTTTTGGCCTAGGTGTAAAACTGGGACAGTGTATAAGTACTTATGCAAACAGAAGACATATATTCTTCACAACATTTTTACTGACAAAATTCAAAACAAAGATGTAGGATGTTTTGGTGTGATTAATAAGAATAGAATCATTCTAGAGTGACTGATTCACTTAACTAGGATCCAAATTTAGTACTATTACCATACTATAAGTGATAAATTTCATCAACAAAAGCTATTATGAGCCTTAAAGCCACTAAGAAAGTGTTGGTTGTGATTTGACCCCATCCTACTCAATAATGAAAGAAGGTATATTCTGTAACTGTGGAGGCGGCTCAGTCTGTAAACTGTTTGTCACACAAGCATGATGACCTGTTCAATCCTCACAATCTACACACGCATGGTGGCATGCATTTGTAATGCCAGCATCTGGGAGGTAGTGACAGTAGGACCCTTGGGGCTAGGCTGGTTAGCCAGGCTAAACTCATCACTAAGCCCAGGTCCCAGTGAGAGATCCTCTTAAAAATCAAGGTGGACAGCTAAGTAACAACACCCAAAGGTGACCTCTGGCCTACCAACACACACACCAAATAAATGAATGAATGAATGAATGAATGAATGAATGAATGAATGAATGAATAAATAAATAAATAAATAAATAAGGTTAAATTTAAGGCCAGTCTGAAAGGCCAGAACTACACAGTAAGACCTTTTCTCAAAAACCAAATAAGAATATAAGCCTGTGTACTAGAGCTGCTTTCAGAGTCCAGACATCCTTGAGAAAACTGGTGTTGAGCCTGGGAGGAGAGTAACAGCAGCCCATTTGACACTGCCTTAACTGAGGTCACAACCTGTCCCGGTGGCTATCAGAACAATGGGTGGACGGTGCTTTCACTCCTGAATCACTTCGAGCCTCACAGTGAATTTCTTCTGCCTTCTTATATCTGTCCTCAGTAGCCACGTTTCACCAAAAATTACTAAAACTTGTTGCCTTCTCAACCTCTGCCCATCTCCATACAATCAGGAGCGCTGCTTAATGCTATGGACGTTACATTAACAGAGTAATAGCATAAATATGCTTTGGACCAGCCAAAAGAGTATTTTCATCTTAAGAATTAGTTCTCACCAAGCATGGTGGCACATGCCTTGAATCCCACACTCAGGAGGCAGAGGCAGGAGGATCTCTATGAGTTTGATGGCACCAAGATCTACATAGTGAGTACCAAGACAATCAAAACTAAATGAAGAAACCCTGTCTCAAAAAGCCAAAAAATAAAGACAACAAGCAAAGAATCAATTCTTCCAAAAAGAATTTATAACCTGACCATACAAAAAAAGGAGGTTTTTTTGTTGTTAATGTGAGGATTAAAGCAGAAGATATGGTTGCATATACCATGCCCTAACTACACTGCCACGAAAGAAACAAAGATCCACTGTCAGAGAATATGATCAGAGTCCATGATACACATATATGAAAATGCAATGAGCAAATAAATCCATTACTATTTACAATTAATACATACTAACACTAAAATAATTTAGTTTAAACCCCATGGTATATGAAGAGAGAAAAAGTATCTCCAGTCAGAACCGCATCCATGCAAATAATCAAAAGTGATCTCAGTAGCTCAGTCACTTGGTCACTTGGTAAAGATACAGGCTAACACAAAGAAAACCAGATATCCAAATTCTACAACAGGACAATCTGTGTTGATTAGGGCTCTGGCTTCCAGTGTAACCCAGGGAGCTGAGCTAGAAGCAGACTGGGCAGGCTGGTAGCACACCTTCTGGGCACAGGCCTCCTAGCTTTTCCTTTCTTTTGTTCCTGTTCACTCTCTGCACTGGTGCCTTGTTCATGTTCATCTTCTGAGGGGTCCTGCTTCCATTTTTCTCTGTGATCAAAAAAGCAAAACAAATTTTTCCTTTAAGAATTCATAAGCTAAATGATCTCAAAAAATAAATTCCAAATGTATTATCTGAAACACAGAACATATGTATTTTAGATATTATATTTTATATTTTTGGGTTTTGTTACTCTTTCTGAGTTATATACCATCTATTCCTAGTTTAACTTTGGTAACATACATGGAAAATATAGGTATAATTTTCAAACCACCTTTTCTGGGGTAGAAAAATTCTGATACCCATTCTATTTTGTTCACCACTGTCTGAATCCCAGATTCCCAAGCTTTAACATACATCAGAACTAGCAAAAGAGCTTGCTTCTTACTCAAAAGCTGTCAGTCAAGACAGCTCAGAATTCTAATAGTCACACATGATGCTGATATTGGGTAGAAATGTATTTGAAAGTATTACAAGAACGAATTTTGCTGGACTAGGCAAGTACTCTCCCACTAAGTCCCCCTGCAGACTATATGGAATGTTTTAGTTTTTAGAACATAATTAAGGAAACAGTCCCTAAATAAATTTTCAGTGCTGAACCTGCCACCCAACTAAACAATTTAAAACTGTTCTGTTTCTAAGACCTAGTTTTGAATTATTAGAGAAGGGAAGTGTTCTCCTGTTTCTCGAGATCTTACAAGGTTTGAAAGAGTCATAACCTACAGGTGTCCTTCTACTTCTAAGAGCTTTAATCTCTTAAAGGCTAACCACGACATCACAGGAACCTAACTCATTTCTCACCTGTAGTGAACAAAGTATGTAATAGCTAGGCATGAAAGACCTAGGGAAAAACCCGACAGGCACAAGCTTGAGGTTCCTCTGTAAACAAAACAATTACCACTGTACCCATGGGTTCCCTTAACAGAGGTCATAACAAAGATGCTTGATACAGAACTGCCAAATCAAATTAATATTCATCATAGGACAAGTCAAGAAAAACAGTGCTGGATTGCTCCAAAAAGGGGTTGATCTGCAGATTCCTGAGGCCCTTCCTAATAGCTTCAACAGTTACTAATTAGTTAATTCAACAACGTCAGCTCCCCCTGAACTAGTTGAAGCTTGGGGAGGAGAATCAACCCTTTCAGGAAATGGCAATCTAACACTTTCATGTACATTAGTCAGATTCAATCGTTGACTCCTTGCACAGAGATGGATACAAAAGCTAATAACTAGAAATGGCCTTGGTTTTTTTTTTCTTTTTTTTTTGATTTTCGAGACAGGGTTTCTCTGTACTTTTTGATGCCTGTCCTGGAACTAGCTCTTGTAGACCAGGCTGGCCTCAAACTCACAGAGATCCACCTGCCTCTGCCTCCTGAGTGCTGGGATTAAAGGCAGAAATGGCCTTGGTTAAATAATGAAATTAACTAATGAACGAGCCCTATCAGTTTTTGAGTCACCATATTGAGTACTTTTGGAGTCAGACTAGATAGTAAGCCCTGTTACTGGTTTCTATCTATCAGTCTATATTTAAAGCAAAACTGACAGTCTGGTCTACAGAACCAATTACAAGACAGCTAGGGCTGTTACACAGAAAAACCCGATCTCCAAACCTCCCCTGACCAAAAAAGAGACTTTCTTGTCTCTACCTATACTCTGGTATCTAGCTTGTTCTGCTTACTCAAGGTCTAGAATAATAAAATTTTGCTAAAGAATAAAAAGAAGCCAGACACAACAGTGTACTCAAGACAGAGCAACGACGAGTTCAAAATCAATCTTGGCTACAAGAGAAACCCTGTCTCAAGAAACAACAACAAAAGGAATCTAAGTTATACAAGTTGATTGCCAAGAAGATGGAAGAAAAAGTGACTCCTACACTCAGAAAATTGAGATGTGAGTCAGCAGTCGACCCAGGGCTCTGAAAAAGTCATTTACTGTCCAAAGTCATGCTGCAAAACCTGGACTCCCAAGAACAAGTCTCAAAAACATGGACATTTAAGGACCAGGGGAAAGTATTATCAATGAGGAAAATCCAGAGTCAAATAATCTGACCGAGGGCTATCAATGAAGCCCACTAGACCTAGAGCATCACTAGGGCAAACAGTGAGGGCCACTAGAGCCAGGGCTATCAATGAGGTCCACTAGACCTAGAGCTAACAGTAACAAGGCCCACTACAGCTAGGGCATCACTAGGGTAATCACTAAGGCTCACTAGAGCGAGGACTATCAATGAGGCACCTGACAAAGGATACAGCAAAACTAAAAAGAGAAAGTGTATGTTGAGGCCAAAGTATCCCAGTCAAATTAAAAAGTTATATACAACCAGGAGAGCTTGGGCTCTTCCAGCATAGGAATGTAAAAGAAAAAAACTGGTCAAATCAACTGGTCTAAAGCCTAGGGAGATGTTCTTCCTTGAAGAAGACTAAGTCCACTAAGAAAGTTGCTTGCATGCACAGCAAACCTCACACCTATTATTCTCAATCATAATCCATACAAGACCCTTAAAGACTGTTGGGAGCTATAGATCCCTTGCTCCCTTGATTTTTTTTGCCTGCCTCAGACTCTTTGCCTGCTGGAGTGAACTGAGCAAAACAACTTGTTTTCCTCTGCTCTGAGCAGACTCCAGCTGCTCTGAGCACAAGACCCTGATGGCAGGCTGGTGAGTCTGCAGCTGAAAGATCCGAGAGCTGGTGTGTGGCCAGAGCCCTAGATAAGCTACCCCTGAGCACAATAGACTTGGCACTCTGGTATCAAGAGTGACCCATATCTCTGTCTCTCTGTTTATGTGTCTTTGTATGTTTTTTAAGTCTCTCAGCCCAGTTCCCGGCTTGCGTACAGACCTGTAGCGGCACTGGAGTTATAGGAGTAACACTGTATAGTACAGGACCGTTTGGGGGTTTTACAAAGGACCCAGGAAAAATTACAGTCAAGCTCATACATTCCAGAATAGAGAGACAAAAATGGGGCAGGTGTTTGAAATTGGGCACATTATGTTTTAATTTTCAAGAACAAGAAAAAAGAAAAGTATATTTGGTTTGGTTTTCTGAAACAGAAACTCACTATACACCTCTGCCTGCCCTGGATCTTACTAAGTAGACAAGGCTGGCCTTGAACTCACCGAGACATACCTACTACTTTCAGCCTCTGCCTCCCAAGAACTGGGATTACAGGTGTTTGCCAGCATGCCCCACAAGGAGAAAGAAGCAGTGGAGATTAAGCGAAAATGAACGGGGGCTGGAGAAATGGCTCAGTGGTTAAGAGCATTGCCTGCTCTTCCAAAGGTCCTGAGTTCAATTCCCAGCAACCACATGGTGGCTCACAACCATCTGTAATGGAGTCTGGTGCCCTCTTCTGGCCTTCAGGCATACATGCAGAAAGAATATTGTATAAATAATAAATAAATAAATATTAAAAAAAAAGAAAATGAACATCAACTTCCTGCCCTCACACACATCCAGCTCTTAAACAAGTAAAATTGCTCATTACTTATGGAAAGCCAACTAAAAGTGCCTTTTCAAAAGAGACTCCCCAGTCACCCATACTCTGTAGGTCCCACTGCAGTAAAGAGGCAAGAACTTGGACCTGACTCAGCAGTTAAGAGCACTGGCTGCTCCTCCAGAGGACCGGAGTTTGGTTCCTATCACCACATGGAGGCTCACAACATCCATAACTCCAGTTCCAAGGGAGGCACACTCTTCTCTGAACGCTAAGGGCAGTAGGTATACACAGGTGAGTATATTTACTTGCAGACAAAACACCAGTACACATAAAATAAATACATTTAAGAGAAAAAGAGAGCCAAGAATTTGATTAAAAGCTATTTCACTTAACAAAAGAAACACCAACAAAAAATTTCCCAAATTTGAAGGACTGTGGAAAAAAACTACCAAAATATAGCTAATGAGACTCCAAAGAAATGTAAACAAACAAGCAGTTCAAATACTAATCAGCTGGAAACATCGACTTTCATTATCACAAAAGGGAGGCTATGGAACATAGACAATTGACTCCCATCTAAGCAGGCAGTGAGCAAAAGCCACTTTTAAATATAATGGGCCTGGATATTGGTGCAAGGCCTTTACTGAACACGCTAAGTGCCAAAGAGAATTCCTTTCTCTTCTTAAAAGACACAGCAGGAAAAGAAGAAACTGGCTTCTAGATAGCATATATCCCCAAGCCAGAATACTTTCACCAACAATTCCAATCTCAGACTAATAATGACTCAGTTTCATTTTGACATAAGTCCGTGACAGATTCCCAATTCAAAACATTGAAAATTAATAAATTTCTCTCTCTCTCTCTCTCTCTCTCTCTCTCTCTCTCTCTCTCTCTCTCTCTCTCAGATTCACATCCCCACACACAGTAGATTTCATTACACTTGTTATTAGCTCAGAGTGCCAGTCATATGCAAATGCAAAGTGTGATGCCTTCCCATAATGTGATCAAGGACATTTCAGAAAACATCCCACAAAGCCATTAGACAGGAATAAAACAACAACCAAATAAAAGCAGAAGAATCCCCCACACAGCTCATGAGACTGAAGCACAAGGAAAACCTAAGCCATCCCTGCTTAGAGCTTGCAGTCTCCAACTCCAAGTCAGTATATAAAACACAATAGAAATTGGGTGTGTTCAGGCAAGACAATATTAAATACTGCTCTACAAAGTTCTTTAAAATATACATATAATGTAACCACTTTTATTCATTGCTGAGCAGGCAGAATTTGTATTAGTATTCTAGAATTTGGTTTAAGAAATTCGAATTTGCCCAATAATTAGACAATACGTAACTGCAGACCTTAGTGGAAAATATTCTTGAATTGGTATACTAAGTTTTGGACATCTACATTTTTCAAAAAGGATCTACAGAATTCATACAATTAAAGGGACAGTACACCATGGAAATGGAAAGGGCTGTTATTTAAAAATCTTACCATGTTTTCACTACACAGAATTTTTTTAACTAGAAATAATGAACAGCTAGGTAAAGGGGGACTCGCTTGTAATCCTGGAACTTGGAGAGTGAAGGCTTGACTACATAGTGAGTAAATAAAGACAACAATGAGCAACAGGAGGTGCCACCTTCCTGTAATCTCACCATCAGACTGAAGCGAGTGGATCACTGTAAATTTGAGGCTAGCCTGGGTAATAAAACAAGATTTGCCTCAAAAATAATAAAAATTAAAAATAAAAATACCTATCCTGAAGTTAGGGTTTGGTGGCACACACCTGTAATCTCAACGGGGAAGCAGAGTCAGGAAAATCTGCCACAGTTCAAGGCCAGTCTGGTCTACAAAGTGAATTCTAGGCAAGGCATATGATTCAGGCAAAAATTACATTCTATCTTAAAAAAATTTTTAAAGAAAAAAATATGAACTATTACATATAAATCAAAGGGTTACATATGGTGATATGCACCCTGTAATTCCAGGATTTGGAAAAGGAAGTCATAAAAATAAAGAGCTCAAAGTCATCCTCAGCTACATAATAAGACCAAGGTCAAACTAGGGCACTTGAGACCCTGTGTGAAAATACACAAGGCCAGTGAGATAGTTCAGCAGATAGTTTCTCAACTCCAAGCATGATAACCTGTCTTCCATCTCCCAAGCACACATCAGACTCCCACAAGCTGTTCTCTGACCTCCACAAGTACACTCACATACATATACATAAAAAAAATTATTTTAATATAATTGTAAGAAAAAACTTAATTTCCAAAATGAAGGAGTATATAACTAAGGGTTTAATTCAGTGGTAGAGTGCTTGCCTATAGCATGTGTGATGCCCTAAGTTCACTCTCTAGTGCTAACCGGGAAAAAAAAAAAAAAACAATAATAAATAACAATAAAGAACAAAGTATAATCTGTTATAAAATATTTTAACTCTAAGCTCAAGAATTAAAATCTTCTAGTCTATAAACTATAATCTTAGAATTATACTGAAACAGTACATATTTCATAACAAATACGTGTTCAAGCAATATAAACCTTATCACGTCAACATGAGAAGTGGCCAGTTTAAATCTGGTCCTCACTTACTAAATATGCCAACATCTACTTTGCTATTTATGCTTTACTTTCAAGAAAAAATTAACTGAGTTAACTTAAGCTGAAGCTATATGGAATGCTTCTATGCTAAACTGAGACTCCTGGAGGGCAGTAACCCAAACCAAGAGATCTGGGATAGACAGAAGAGAAAGATTGTCCTAGAAATGTAGACATGCTCACAACTCTCAGATGCCGTCATCTCCCCCATGAAAGACTTACTGTTTTTTCAGCTGCCTCTGGCCTCTTCTTTTTGGACTCCCGCTCTCAGACCCGCTACTTGCCTTCAATGTGTGAGGGGGGGAAATGATTACAGACTTTAGTTCACAGTGAGACTTTAGACAGAATGAAACCTAAGCACTTGCTAGGTGGAGCCCACTCTTTCGCTTTGAAAAGAAATCAATATCACTTTCTTTCTCAAGTCTATACTTAGCTCAGACACCCAGAGCAGTAACATCAAATACAACTTCCTACACATAAATGTTCTATAACTATAATGTCCGACACAGTGAGCCATCCGCCACTTAAAATGTGCCTACTAGGGCTGAGGAATAAATTCTAAATATAAATTTTAAAAGCCACATGTGTTGGCAGTAACTGTACAGGATGCTGCAGACCTAAAACAACGTATAACATACCAAATTTAGTGAGTGCACCTTAACGGCACTGCCGCTGATGTGTCCACTTTGTCCTTGATGAAAGAGCATCTGAATCATGATGAAGAGCTAACAGCACTAGGCTAAAGACACTGGAGACAGCTTCTTCCCTCAAATAAAGCAAAATGGCACTCCCTCTAAGACTGATAGTCTGGGGTCCAACTGAGTATATACTGATGCATGAACCAGGAAGGGCAGACAGATGTGACTAGACACAAGGACTAAGGCTCAGTGGCCCAAGGCACTATGGGAAAGGGAAGCACAGACACATCAGCTCAGAAGTCACTCAGAACTCAAACCGCATATACATGCAGGTGTTGACATGAATCTGATTTTCAGAGGACATTTGCTGAAAAGCCATACCTAACTTCCCAACATTTGGCTATCAATCACATAACTTCCACTGGAAGAATGTTACATAGCTTTAAAAAAAAAAAAAAAAGTAGAACAATCCTCCTATGGCAGAAGGGGACATTTCACTGAGGCAAGAGTATCCCTTCAGGATCTACCTACAAACCTAATACACAGAGGTTCCACAAAACAATGACACAATCTGAGAAACATGAAACAAGTCCGATTCTAAGGATGTACGAACCCAAATATTACTGGCTTTAAAAATCACCAGTGTAGGCACCTTAGATGGATGTAGTTACATGATGGGGGCTTACTAAGAATACTCAAGTACCAAGACTCTGCCCCATCATTAAAAAATAGAAAATAAAGTACTCCATCTCTCATAATTAGACCAGAAAATGAGTAAAGAAAAACAAAAGACATTAAACACTCCTCTTTCCTTTCTCTGGAGTAAATCCAAAATCATTTCCATGTTCCAGTCGTTCAGCAATTAAACAAAACATTTGGTATCTAAAGTTAACTGGCCACAATCGGTTATATTCTGAGAAATTTAACTTTAAATTAAGTCACACCATACAATAGAGGAACGAAGCATTAACTATTATGTGTTTGCTAAGTGTTAACTTCTTGCCCCGCTCTCTGTTCATACAAAGGCCAACAGATTCTCCTTTAGCTGCCTCACTTGAGTCTTTTCAATAGTAATTAATGTACACCAGTCAAAGATGATGAGGTAAGATAGGGAACCAAAACACATCCCCTCCAATCATTTTTTCTTACCTCTTCCTTAATATTAAATCGTGATGGTTCTTGTCTGCTTCGGTTTGATCGCCTAACCCCATAAACATCAGGATATTCTTCCCACATCTGCAAAATTTAATAGACTGCACATGAATCATTTCCTTAACTCCATTGCTATTATCATTATTAGAATCAAACACAATCATGTCACTAAATATCCAAAGCATTGTTATGCTAGCTTTGAGAGAAAGCTAACCAGTATCCTTTCAAAAGAACAAGCATTAAAAAAGTTTAACAATGCCTTCATGCTATTCAAAGTGTTGAGCACTGCTTTCTGTCACTAAACTAAAATATACAGTTCCTTCCACAAAATACAAATTACTAAAGAATTCTGAAATTTACTGATGCTTGCAGTTTCAATTATAAACAACAAATAAAAACAAAAAAATGCAAGCAGAAGAGCCCACAGAACCTAAACAAGACAGCGCTCCTGCTACAAGTTCTCCAGATGAGAAACCAGTGCCGTTTCTTCTAGCCCTCCTGCTTCAATCCCTAGTAATTGGCTTCAGACTTTTGCTAACAATTTTCAGCAATTTGAAAAGGCAACCTTCAAGGAGGGGCTGGCTTTTCAAAACACTGTCTTCCCTACAGATGACTATGCTTAAGTACACTCTGGTTTTTTTACATAAAGCCACAGGAAAGCCAAAGGAATCTGAATGGACTGTGGAACACAGGCGTGAAGCTGTTTAATCATGGTCAAACATGTGGATCAGATGTTAGAAAGCCAAGTTTAGGAACAGGGGCTTTATTAAAAACAGAAGCAGCAGCTAATGTCATGAAAGCATTTGGAAATTCCAGACAGTATATGCAAAGGAGGAGGAGCCACTGTCTAAAGCCAGAGAAATGTCTGCACCTAACTATGTTTTCCTGAGGAAACCAGACAGTACACAGTCTATGCTACATGGTTATTTCACTCTGAAACTCTAATGGGAAATCAACCACAAAGTATCTAGATGGTGGGGAGGGGTGACACATGACACCATATCCCAAAACAAGCAGCATTTCTAAGTCTACAACAGAACTGGAAACAAGTGCCATTGTTTCTTTCTCTTATAAGTTTTAATATAATGAATAAACCAGACATGCCTAATCCAGGCATGGTGGCGCATGCCTTTAATCCAAGTACTCAGGAAGCAGAGACACGCAGGTCACTGTACTTTCAAAGACAGCCTGGACTACACAGTGAGTTCCAGGACAGCCAGGATGGCATACTGAGATACTAACAAGGAAAATAAAAAGTAGAAAACTGCCCTTAAAAAGCCAAAACTGATCAAAGATTAAACAGCAACAACAACAACAACAAAAAAAAAGTCACTAGGCAAAGGAGGACAGTATTAACCAGTGATTAAAAAAAAAAAAAGCTATGGTAAGCTGAAAAACAAGGAGTAAACTGAAAAGAAAAGCAAACAAGTTAAAATAGCCCAGGAATAGGCTATTAGAACTAAAATCCAACACAATTGTAAGATTAGGACTCAATGTTGTTAGATTCCCTAAAAAGGGCTTTAGCATTACCCAAATTTTAAAGGACAAAAGACCCAACCATGAGTTAGAAGCGATCAAGCGGGAGGAAAGCCCAACACACAGGAGCAGGCTGGCAGAGAACAAGTGAGAGACGTGTGCACTAGCCTTTCTGCCCACGCCCACACCTAGACCTTTACAGCCTCTGCTACACCAGAGAAATTATCTGCATGACCCCGCAGAGAACTTCACGGTAACTGAATGGATAAATCACGCTAATCCGGCTACACCAATCAGCCAGTCTTGGCACTCACAGCCTCTGCCTAGGCATGTTGGCTCCAGGGCTGTAGCTGTGCTCCACATCACACTACTGCACTACTGACACCACACAGCAGCTTGTATTATTTGTCCTTTAGAGGCTACCGAATTCTGCTCTTCCAAAAAAGAGCTGACATGCGAACTCGCTCACTACTGCGTGCCCTTACACAGGTAATAAAACTTTCCTCCTGTGAGGGGAAGGTGGGGGAAGCTAGACTATAAACAGGATGTATATATGTATACAAAGCAGTATTTTCAGAATTTCTCATTTGTGGTAATTCCTCTATTAGGTCCAGCTACATGAAACTATGCATTTTTACCTTTTTAGTACTGATCACCTTAACCACTAAAAAACTACCTGATATTTGCAATTTTATCTTAAAAATATTATGCACGTTTGTGTATGTACATATGTATGTATATATGTATGTATTTTTCTGGTAAAACCTGAATATACAAATCCAATCTCAGTAATGCTTTCTCACACCAGGAATAGTGCAAAGAACTGCCTGGAAGTCCAGCTGAGTAGACTGGACAGCTCAGTAAACTGGACACCCTCTTTTGGCCTCTTCAAGGATCAGCACACATGCACCCACTGAAAAAAAAGCTGGGAGCAGGGGGTGGGTTGTCGCGCCTGCCTTTAATTGAAGAAGGATCTCTGTAAGTTCGGGACCAGCGTGGCCTACATAGTGAGTTCCAGGAGAGCCAGGGCTACATAATAAGATCCTGTCAGCAAACAAAACAGAAAAACCTACTAAGTGTTTCTAAGCCTGGCCATCTACTGGCCCCTAAAAGTCAAACACCATTACACGGCAACTTTCCTGACAACTGAAATAACTATTCGACCCAAGTCTGTCTCCAGAGCTCCAAATGTTTCTTCTCATATTGTCTGAAAATGTTCACTGCTGCCTACAATTTAGTATAGCTTATATAAAAGCAAGTATGTAGAATATATATTTGCATCTTAGATTATAGCTTAAATTTGAAAAATGACAGCATAAAACTTAATTTTATTAAGCTTCCTCCCACCCACCAAAGCCGAGGGCCGAACCCAGAGCCTTGTGCTTGCTAGGCAAGTGCTCTACCGCTGAGCTAAATCCCCAACCCCAGGATCGTTTTCTTTTTTTTTTTAAGAAACAAAAAACAGTATTCTTCCATAGTGGTTCACACAGAATTCTCTCAAATAAAATCTCCCAAGTTCAAATGTGGTGGGCTGGGAAGCAGCTTAGCTGGCATGGTGCTTATCTAGCATGTACAAACCCAGAATCACAGAAAACTGTCACAAGATAGAGGGACAGGCCTCTCATCCTAGCAGGAGGGAGAGGAAGGAAGATGAGGAGTTCAAGACCATCTTTGGTTGCAGTGAGTTCAGGGTCAACCTGGGCTATATGATATCCTATCCAAAAATAGGCTCAGACACCTGCTGATGAAGGCACACAATTACTAATTCTTTTCCACCAAAAAAAGGAATGTATTCAAAGTTTAGAATAATGAATCAATGTGAAAATGTTATGCAAGTTAATGTGTGCTTTTTGTCGTCTTTGCTATAAGACTCTTTTCTAATAAGCAAAGTGCAGCTACACTTAGGCAAGGAGAAGTCTCCTTATGACAGTGTGATGGTCAGGGCTGTAATGCCAGCACACTGGGTTAAAAGAGGAGCATCTTGAGTTCCAGGCCACACCAGGCTATACTGTAAGACACTGCCTAAAAAAAAGGTCGAGTGGGGAGGGAAGGACTAACCAGGTATAATGGTGCACACCTATCATCTCAGCACTTAGGAGACAGCTACAGGAGAATCAGGAGCACAAAGCCAGTCCTGGCTGGATGGCAAGCAAGTTTCTGGCTAGCCAAAGGTACATGAGACCCTATCTCCAGAAACAGACAAATCAAAAAACACACTAATCAATCTTCTTTGGAAACTCTGAACGCTGGTCCTGGATAGGAGCAAATTTGCAAGACAGCCCAGGAGGTACCTTCTTCACATCAGCTATCCGTTCCTTCTTAGAGGCAGGCTTCTCTTTGGCTTCTGGAAGGACTGGCTGGGATTTGGAACCTGCTGATTCACTCTCCGATTCTGATTGACTCTCAGAAGATTCAGAACTGCTATTGGACTCGCTGCCATGTCCACTTCCGGGATCGCTGCCCTGCTCACTTTCCGACTGACTGCCAGAGTCTGAACCCGAAGCTTCTTCAGAGGCCGAATGACTTCATTTAATAGAGAGACAGGGCAGAGAGAGAAAACTTAGAATCATTTAAGAACTGCCACAAAAAAAGGTTTTAAAATCCTCTGGTAATGTCTTCAGACCATTATTTCAGCGATTAAACATCCACATCTTCAAATTCACTTTTATTCTTGTGCTGCAGGTTAATACTTTCCTACGGTTTTCAACCTTGACTTTGTATTTTGTTGAAACCATACATACACATTCTCACATTCCAGTGAACATAGACCCCTCCTCATTCTGATGAGGTAAAACTATATAGCTCCGAGTATTTAAGGAACACTAAGACCTCACTGAAACACTAGAACTAAGTCACCTTAATACCAATGCCCCCTTCAAAATAAAAAACAGCAATTCAAAAATGAGAAAAACAACACCCCGCCCCACCCCAGAAGAATGCAATTATCCAATCAGCGGGAAGAATGCAATTATCCAATCAGCGGTTCTCGTGCCAAGGTTAGACTCCGGTAGGGAGCTACACACACCACCTATAGTTCACAGGCCCTGCCTCCACAGCAGTGACTCTAATGATGGTCCTCCCACGGACCTGATAATGGCCTATGAACATCCGGTCACCTCCCTCATTTGAAAGAACACTCGTGAGGAGGCAAATGATGGTCAAAGCCACAAAACAAAAGCTTTAGGTTGAGAGGTAAGACACAGTAGCACGAAGCTTCCTAACTAGAACTGAGGTCACACAACTAACAAACAGCTATAGAAAACAGCCGGGCTGCAGATGAACTGGGTTGGCAGTGTGCTTTTAAAGCCAGCAGGGCCCTAGGCTTCAGCACACTAGGTTTGGTGGTACACGCTCAGAAGGACTAGAAATTCAAAGGCAGCCTCTGCTAGGCAAGATGGAGGCCAGCCTGGAATATACGAGTCCCTGCCAAAATATGAGAGAAACAGAAAGAAAATAAATTACTGGAAACTTGAATTGATTCAACTCTATAAAAAGTGCATTATAGTATAGAAGCCTTTCAGTCAAGATGAAGAAATGGAAAAATCTACCTCTAAGAAGGAAAGGCTGAACAACTACAAACTGCCTGATCACCTCACAGTGTCAGACATTATGCTAAATACTTTATACATGTTTATTCTCCAGAACAATCCTATGAAAAGACAGACACTTTAAGAAACTCAGCCCTCTCTCTTCCTTTGAAATTGATACCCTAGCCAGGCGGTGGTGGCGCATGCCTTTAATCCGAGCACTCGGTAGGCAGAGACAGGCAGATCTCTATGAGTACGAGGTCAGCCTAGTCAGTGTTCCAGGTCCAGCTCCAAAGCAGCTACACAGAGAAACCCTATTTCAAAGAGCCAAAAAAAGAAAGAGAGAGAGAGAATAAAGAAAAAAGAAAATCTCTGCCCTATCCCATCTCTTACTTTCTGGTTGTACATTTTTTCATTTTCTTTGATGTGTGTCAGTATTCTGCCTGAATGTATGTGTGTGCGCAGTACTTACAGAAACCACTTGGATCCCCTAGGACTAGAGGTACAAATTGTCATGCAGAGCTTACAAAGGCCTGTCCCTTACAGCCCAGACACCCCAGCCTGGTATTTTTACTCAGCTCAGTATGCGCTGGAAAACCTAGCTTCTGACAATCCTCCTATATTCATGTCTGAATGATTCCCCATCTCTCTCTGAAAGATTTACATTTTTTGTATTGGTGTTTTGTTTCCATGCATGCCTGTGTACCATAGGCCAGAAGAGGGTATCAGATACCCTAGAACTGGAGTCATAGACAGTTGTGAACCATCATGTAGTTGTAGGGAACTGAAGCCAAGGTTGTCTACAAAACCAGTAAACCCTCTCAATTGCTGGGCCCTCTCTCCAAGCCCTGCTCATCTCTTCTTCGTTCCTTCCCTCAACTCCATTTGCTCCATGTAACACTTAGAGAAGCATGGCAGAAATTACAATACCATTCTCCTCCAACCCACGTACACAGTGCTTATGAAGCAAGCTGAGTGTCTAACTTTGAGGGCCTGGGTATCATCTTCTGTAGCAAAGAAAGCTTTGCTCTCTCCTGTGCTAGATCAGCCTATTAGACCCTTCCAGGCGCTCATCTATTACTGAAATCACTACCCTAAGAAGTGAAAACTGGCATCCCGACCTTGGTATTGGCTTCATCTCCCAACCTCTGCTACCTCTCTCTTCATCATGACACCTGATCCTAGGAAACTGAATCCAAAGCCCGAGCAGCTGGGCTGGGGTATGGCTCAGTGATACAGTGCTTGCCTAATCATGCATATGAGGCTTGGTCCCACAACACCTACCAAAGAATGATAAATGTAAGTTTCTGTAAAGCCCAGCTATTTACTTAACACATTACCACGTCTTCCACTTGTCCCATACTATAAAAATAACGTGGTGACTTGTCAAAACAGGCTTGAGAGATGACTCAGAGGTTAAGAGGACAGGCTGCTCTCCCTAGAGGTCCTGAGTTCAATTCCCAGCAACCACATGGTGGCTCACGACCATCTGTACTGAGATCTGGTGCCCCCTTCTGACATACAGGCATACATGCAGACAGAACACCATGTACATAATAAATAAATCTTTAGGGGGGAAAAAAAACAGGCCTGAAAATTAAGAGCATCTTCTCATTGTTCCTTGTGCCTAGTATATTAGAGATCACTGACTGAGATAGAATAATACATGTACCTGCCTTTTGAAATGACTTCGTTTTCCAGCACAACTCCAGACAAGAACTTGGGGGGTGGAATCACATGCTAATCATCACAAAACACCACAATAATCAACATATTCACTCTCCGGGAAAAAAATACACAAGGGACTGAAAAATGTTAAACTACCAGCTTACAGACCCAGAAAAAGGGCCGCTTTAGTCTGGTACAGAAAAAGGTTAACAGTCCAGTTAACTAGAAAGGCTTTTAGTCTTGTTCTAAAAGCAAGAATCACACATGGCAGGGCTGCTGAGGTGGCTCAGAGGTTAAGAGCACTGGCTGCTCTCCCAGAGGTCCAGAGTTCAATTCCCAGCAACTACATGGTGGCTCACAACCATCTATAAAGAGATCTGGTGCCCTCTTCTGGCCTGTAGGCATACATGCAGATAGAACATTGTATACACAATAAATAAATCTTTTTAAAAAATAAATAAATAAATCCTACACTTCAGCTTAGGATCCTTAGTTTATATAAAAAAAAAGAGACACATGGCACAATGTATCATTGCAATGTCAAAAAGACAGTTCTCTGTGAAATGCCATGTAAGAAAGCTGGACTTCAATGTTTACTCAGGCTATTTTCAAACTGTTCTCTTAAACAATAAGCTATAAAAGCTATAAATATCTATAATTAATTTCTCCAGAATATTTCTGTTCTTTTGCCGTTGCTCATTATAATCGGTAAAAGTATAAATACTCTAGGACAGCTGTGTTTCTCTATGCATGTGACCATAGAAATGTTAACACTGCATACAATCACCACAAACACACCCACATTCCCATCAGCACACATGTATGTAAATGTGAGCCTACAAATTTAATTAGTTGAGAGTGGCTTATACTGTGGGAAAGGTATGCTGGAAGAGTCCATAGATTAGCTTATGCTGTAATATAAAAAATAAAAAGTAAAAACTAAAATACTACAGAAATCAAACCTAAGGAAAGAACAAAGCTGCAGTCGCCTGTAGATCAGAGCAAAGCAGGTATAACCAGGTTAAGACATTGGCATCCTGACGGTTTTAGTGGTGAACTCACAGCTGCTTAAAACTCTTAAAATATTTTTGATGCATAAACTAGGTCACCAACTAAAATAAAGATGCAAGTGAGTCAGTCAGTATAAGACTAAGTAATTTAATATTTACTTTGACCGGGCAGTGGTAGCTCACAGTTTTAATTCCAGGACTCAGCAGAGGTAGGTAGAAAGCTCTGTGAGTTCCAGGCCAGCCTAGTCTAAAAGGCAACCTTCAGGAGAACCATAGTAAAACAGTCTCCAAAATTAATAAAATAACTGCTTTTGCCAAAGTATTAAGGGTACAGACCGGTTGTCATGAAATCAAGAGAAGCAAATGCTATGTACAAACCAAGAAAAGGAACTTTATTTTGGAACAAGCAAGTTAGATGTAAGACTTAACATTCCCAGGAAGAATGCTGGGCTGCTTCTCATAAGAATCTTAACTAAGGTCTTGGGGGGGGGGGGGGGTTGCTATTTGTTTTGAGGTAGAAGCCCAAGCTGGCCTTGAACTCAAAGACAGACCGGCCTTTGCCTCACTAGTGCTGGGATCAGAAGCCTAAGAGAAAGTTTCTTACTGTTGAAAACTGAATTGTTGTAACCAGGACTATTGTGGCACAACATTTCCTAAGGCCCAGCAATACTGAGCACTTCAGTGTTTCGCTGGTTTTCACACGGACTCAGAGAAACCCCCTAAAGAAAAAGGTCAGCCTGGTGCAGTGGTGCACGCTTTAATACCAGCACTGAAGATCAGGAGACACCACTCCCACAGAGAGAGAGAATACCAAATTCAGCTCATATTCGGGTGACGATACTTAAATAAAAACTCCCACTAATATGTATGACTGTCTGACTTTCAAGATAGTTAACAAGGCAACTGAAACTTAAATTCATAGGAATTATCTACTACAGTCTCATAAAGATCGTATTTATTTGAAAATTATTCAAACTCTAAACTGCAAACAAATTTCATTACTTTTCGAATGGACAAAAAAAAACTGATGAGTCAAAATCCAATAAAGAAAGAAAAGGACTCAACACCTTTACTAAGGTTTTCATGAAATGGGTCAGTCATTCTTGTAACAGTGGACTTTGACGACAATAGGGTCACTTCTGTTTCTTAAAGTGCCATTTCCAGAATGGTCACAAGAGGACAGCACAGCAATGGTTCACTTAAAAGAGAAAGTCTGTGGGTTCTTCAAGAGCCTCCATTTCAGCACCCTGGTGTTTATTTTCCTAACTTACAAAATGGCTGAACTACTTACTAGACAGAGCTCCGGGGCTACCACAGGTAAAAGCAAAATCTGAACCGCCAAAGGATATCCATACAAAGTCTGCATTACAGACACTAAAAGCGTCAAAATACGCAGAAAGCCTAGTCCTTGCCAGACTCCTATAAAGACAAAGTCCCAGTGTGTTAAGGATGTCTGAATTACAGAATCTGCCCTATGCATTCCTGGCCCTGCATTCCACACATTCTTCAGTCAAACACTTTATCAAATCAACCCAACTGCCTTGTGACCACTCCTCCTCAGCTCTAAGGAAATGGAAAGGGGAGATATTCTCACTGACAAGGACACCTGACAACTCCTTAAGCTTTGTTTCTAAGATCCCTACGCGTCTAAGTTCAAGTCTTCAGATTCTGAAGAGTAAGTTATAGTATAAACTTGTAAGTTTTTAAGTAATAGTATGAATACAGCTAAGCCTAGTAAATGAGGAAAACAAACTTGAACGTATACATTAACAAAACAACATATGAAGACTGGCAAATCAAAAAATACCGTAGGAAATTAAGTAAAAACAACAAACATACAACCAAAGAAAAGAAACTGAAATGGTCAATAAACTTAATAAAATATAACACCTTTAAGGCCAGCATTTGGCAGGTAAAGGCTGGTGGACCTGAGTATAGGGCCAGCCCGGTCTACAGAGCAAGTTCCACGACAGTCACAGCTACACAAAGAAACCTAGTCTTGAAAAACAAAACAAAACAAGGAAGGAAGGAAAGAAGAAAGGATGACTATCATGACATAAAAAAATTATTAGTAATTTGGAGAATATATTATTATAGTCAATTTTATATTTTGCCCAAGTAAAAATTTTGAACAGTGATAAGGCAGTAAAGGAAAAGAGTAGTCACGCCAAGAATCAATCAAAGTGATTTGATTAGCACAGGTTTGGAGAAAGAAGCTATTAACCAGCATTTTTTTTCTTTTTTAAACTGAGTATACGTGCATGACATTCCATAACATACATGTGAAGCTTTGTGGGTTTCAGGGCATTGTTACTCATGAGCTTGCCTGACCAGAAACAGTTCTAAAAAATGCTCAGGTACAGTAATGTAGGCCTTTAATCCCAACACTTGGGAGGCAGAAGCAGGAGGATCTCTGTGACGTCAAGGCCTGTCCGGTCTACAGTGTGAGTGAGTTCCAGGGCAGTCAAAGCTTCACACATAAATTCTGCCAATTAGTAAGAAGGTATGTTACCTAGATAAATCAAAGTTGGGCAACAGCCAAACACAAAATTATTCAAAGCCAAAATGAGGTGGGAAAAAAATCTACATATCCATGTATAAAATATACAAGATGAGAATTATCCACACTGTCCATACAAATCCAAATAGGACTGGGCCTTAATATATCTGTAAATACAAAAAACAAAACAAAAAAAAAACAAAAACAAAAACAAAAAAAGTAAACAAACAAGCCAGGCAGTAGTGGCATAAGCCTTTAATCCTAGCACTCCAGAGGCAGAGATTGGCGGATCTCGGTGAATTCAAGGCCAGCCTCATCTATAAGAATTAGTTTCAGGACAGCTAGGGCCGTTACACAGAGAAACCCTGTCTCAAAATAATAATAATAATAGACAAAATATATCTGTAAATACCAGTGACCATTTCAAAACTACAAATTTTGAAACATAACTATACGAACTACAAACGTTTTCAACGTTTATATATGCCAGGTTAGTACAAACGTAACAATAATAAAAGGGTGTGATGGGAGCATGGTGTGTCTTAACTCTCTCACTAGAATTTACTCTTTGAGCTTCTTGTTTCTTCATAATTTTTCAAAAAGGTTTATTTTGTTTTTGAGACAGGGTCTCACTATGAAGCTCTGGCTAGCCTGAAACCTGTAGACCAAAATAGAACCCAGAGATTCACAAGTGCTGGAGCTAAAAGTTTACCATTATAGCCAGCAAGGGCTCTTTTTTCCATAGAATTTCTCCCTTTGTGGCATTCAGTTCTTCTGGAAGTCTTCTTAACAGTGACAACAGCGCAGACTTTCCTGGCTGAGCTAGAAATGGAAGGGAAGGGAGGAATCTGGCCAGGCCCCTCCGGCCAACACCACTATGAAGGCAGTCCTGCCAACTTGAGTTTCGCTGCATTCCCACATCTCGGTTTCTCAGACTCTCAAACAGGAACAAGACCATATATTAACCCCTTCCCACGCCCACGCACCTTATTTTTGTTTTTGAGACAAGGTTTCTTTACATAGCCCCGGCTAGTTGGCTGTCCTGGAACTCTGAAAGTATAGCATGCTGGCCTTGAACTCACAAAAACCTAACTGCCTCCGTTGGGACTAAGTGTGAGCACCACTATACCAGGCTATTTACAGCAACATCTTAACTTCCCCTGCAACCCTGGTGCTCAGGCTTCCCCTTTACCAGATGTAATCCTACCCAAAGCAAATCAGAAACCACCCCCACCACCTTACTTCCCAAAAAAGACAATGTCCCTCAGAAGAGGATTTCAGCAGAAGAGAAAGGGGAAGTAAAAGGCCAGTGGAGGGTGAAAATGACTAAGTCCCCACATACAAGCATGAAACTGTCAAAGAATTTAAGGTTCCTCTAGCAGGCCTTCAGGATGGAGCTCCAGAGCCACCAAAGTCATTATTTATGTCTACAAGGCCTTAATTTCAAACCCCTTGAGGAAGCCAAACTCACAATGTACTTTCCTGAGTGCCCCTTTATTAACATCTGTGCTTAAATTTTACATTAGAAATGTTTACTGGGTCAATACAATAAATCTCTACCTTATATATGTCAACCTGAAATGAAGTTCTTTTCTGTGGCGAAGCAGTGAGTTCTCCTTTAACTAAAAAAAGGAAAAAAAAAAAAAAAGAAAAAAAAGAAAATTTCAAGGTAGTGGAGTTAGCAGAAATTGAGTTTGTCTCCGCTCCCACTGATTATAAAATCTATGAAAGGCCAATGATTTGAACCAGGCTAAAAACCAGTAAACAAGAAACCAAACCAAAATGGAGTCACTCATGCTTCTAAATTAGCAACTTAGATTGGCACAGTCAAGCTCCTGTCTTACAACCCAATGTAACTGAAACTGCTCTTTTTGTTTCCTTGTTCTAACAAAATGCTTTAGAAACATGCTCCTCCAGTTTCGACTTAGTGATAGGAGGCAGCCCATTTCTCAGTCGCTAATAAAGCCCAACAACATCTTCCCATTTCTGTTAAACACTGACATGTCTCTGGAGGAAAATGCACTTTCCCTTTAAAGGAAATGCCTCAAAACGGCACGTACAATTCTACGGGATAGCAAAGCTAGATCCCAACAGTGCTTCTCAAATTAAGTCAGCCAATGGTCTGCAGCTTATAGCTCAGTGGCAAAGGGCTTCCCAGCCAGCATTCATTAAGGCCCTCTAGGTTCAATATCCAGTGTGGTGGTTTAGGCCTCCAACTCTAGTGATTATGGGAGGCTGGGGCAGCAAGGATAACCAGAATTTAAAAAGAAAAGCATAGAACTAGCTGTTTCTGAAATTCTCATCTGGAACTAGGCAGAAGTCCCCTTAAGCTTTCTCATGCTACTTCTGCTCCCCAATAACCAACTAGTCTTAAATAGTTTACCAAGTACCACAAAATTGGCCTCCAGCAGATTGGGGTGTGAATGACATCAAAGAGGCTAGATATGGTGTACCTGGAGAATCATACACACAGCTAATCAGAATCTGGCAACAGTTTCATACTAAAAAGCAAAAAGAAAGCTTTCCATTCAGGTAAAAAATAAGTAAGGTAAATAAAATAAAAATAAAAAGAACAAGACAAAGCAGCAAGCTGAAGAGGTAAGGCTACAGGGGACACCTCCCTGCACTCACAAACAAGGTTCTAACCAACCATCAAAGGGGACACTTACTCTGAACACTAAGAATGAACGACCCAGTTTGGCCTGGCGTTCCCTTTAAATGTCCGAGTCTTCTATTTTCTTATTAGCTAACTTGTAGACTATAACTTTTATAGACTTTTATGAAACAGACCGTGCTGACGAAACTTCAAAGTTCAAAGGAAATTAAAAGCCCTGGTTACCACCCCAATAATAAATGTGAAAGGTATGCCCATGTCCTCAAGAGTCCTTGGAGCTAAGAAAGCAAGGGGAGGCGCCTCGGCACAGCAAGCACTAACAGTCACTAAGAGAAAAACTCCACCAAACTTTTCGTTACACATGCTTTCTACATTGGGACACCTTTGATGGGGCTGGAACTGGACTGCTGAGAGAGTGCCAATGTTTGTAGACTACCTGGCACCCCACACTTCTTTGAATTAGATGTCAACAGCACCTCAGCACCTGGTAATAACCAAAAATATGAATAACCAAACAAGATGAAACTGGGGATGAGGGGACCACACACTATCAAGGGTGAAAAGCTGCCACTGTCCATAATCCTGCTTCAGAAACACAATATTACCACCTATTATTTTCAAAACGAAAAAGCTCAGAAGCTCTTGCATGGAATTTTATAGACGAAAAGAAGCAAAATAACAGGTGTTGGGGTTTCACAGAGCCATAACACCTTCGCTCAGGAGGCCAGACAGAACTGCCTCAAAAATACCAGTCCAGACTAAGTAAAAACATCTTCAGAAAATATTAGTCGCCAAAGGGAGGAAAAGAACAGAGATGCAAACTGTCAAGAGCTCTCTTTGAACCTGCCACACAACCCTAACCTGCTGTCCAAACTATGAAACCCTCAGTCACCTGAGTCGACTGTTCCATATGCAGACTTCTGGGCACAAATCCCTCCATTACCCTATTCCACACTTCCATGCAAGATGCCTGGGTATTCACAAGCAAACCAGGTGATTAATTCTTAGCAAGAATATTTTTCGAGTTAGATGTTACAGCTGTTTGGTCCATCAGTCCCAATTTGTACCTAAGTAGCCATACACTGATCGTGGGAATGTCAAGCAACCTGTATCTGAATGTGAACAAGGGACACACTAATTCCCAAGATTCCTAACGTCCACCTGATTGATTGACGACTGTTACTTTTAGTTTGTTTTTTTTTTTTTAAATAGGGTTTCTCTGTGAGCTTTGGAGCCTGTCCTGGAACTCACTCTGTAGACTAGACTGACCTCGAACTCACAGAGATCTGCCTGCCTCTGCCTCCAGAGTTGGGGTTAAAGGTGTCCACCACCACCATGCCACCTAGTACTGTTTCTTGACAAGGCACATCTACAAAACTGACCCAACAAGAGCTTTCCCTTTCCCTTTCCCCTAACCTGCTATACAAAAAAAAAAAATCCACTCAATTCTGATACTTGTTTAAATTATCCAGGTAATTCTCAAGCAAAACATGCACAAAAATTAAATTTAGGATACAGGGGAGGGAAACCACAAGCACAAACTTTCATGCATCACAAACTAACCCAAAGTAAGTTTTTATTCATGTGTGAATAAAAGCCAAATAATGGAAGAGCAAGTTCTAAGGTTTCCAAGACCTCCGGATGAACACTCCCAGGATACAACCACTCTCCAGGAAACCACTGCAACCGCCTCCTCCACAGGCACTTCAGGTTTCAACTACCCCCAAGGAAACCACTTCAATGGCCATATTCCCACCTGAGGCTTTTATGTAAAATACTGGCCTTTTGAAGATCACATCCATAAAAGACTGTACTCTTGTTGAGGCTTTTGTTTCTTTAAATCGGAAAAGGTTTGCTGGGAGGTGGTGGCAAACTCCTTTAATCCCAGCATTTTGGGATTAAAGGCATTTGGAGGCAGATGGATCTCTTTGAGATTGAGGCAGAGCAAATTCTAGGCAGGGCTACACAAAGAAACCCTGTCTCAAAAAAACAAAAATAAATAAAAATAAACTGTAGAAAAGGTGGGCAGGAAGGAGCACTTACTTTGCAAACACGAAGACCTGAATTCAAATCCCCAGAATCCTCAATTAAAAAAACAAAAAAAAAACAGGTGTAGGGTTGGAGATGATCCACTGCTAAAGGACACTTGCTGCTCTTCCAGAGGATCCAGATTCAATTCTCAGCACCCACACAGCAGCTGGTGGCTGTCTATAACTCCAGTTCTATGGGGATCCAAACCCTTTTCTGTTCTCCAAAAGGCTCCAGGAACACATGAAGCACATAAACATACATACAGGAAACATTCATACAAATATATAAAAATCTTTACACTTATTCCAGAACTACATAGTGAGACCGTCTTTTTTTTTCAAAGTGGAGTGCTGAGGCGCATAGGGAGGAGGATCGCTGTAACTTGCCAGCCTAGCTCCAGATTCAGTGAGGCCCCTGTCTCAAAGCAATAGGTCTGTGATAAAGGCCACCCAATGACAACCTCTTCTGGCATCAGCGTGTGCATGA
This sequence comes from Microtus pennsylvanicus, assembly GCF_037038515.1. Classification (NCBI taxonomy): domain Eukaryota; kingdom Metazoa; phylum Chordata; class Mammalia; order Rodentia; family Cricetidae; genus Microtus; species Microtus pennsylvanicus. Next base: position 22,872,999 of record NC_134596.1, read on the forward strand.
ACTACATACGCCACACAATGAATGAATGAATGAATGAATGAATGAATGAATGAATGAATGAATGAACAAAAGAACAAATGAACAAACGAGCTTTAGAAGCAGAAGAGGAGGATCCAAGATGTTTTACTATGTCTCCTATTTCCTCTACAGTTTTCTCTGAATCGACAAAGGGGACAGCAACCATTCATGACATGCTTAAGCCAGCTACCAAAAAATCTGAGTCACAATTCCATACTGACTCCCTTATACTTCAATTTTTCTCATTTGTTAAATGCAGGGATAAAAATCATAACAACTGGGTTCACAGCAGGAGCAATAAATGGTGGTTCTTACTGAGCCTTCTCGTTATTTTCTTTTAAACATTTTCTTAAAATCATTTCATCTACAGAATTGATGCCTATCAAAATACAAAGATCACAAACACAAGGCTACTCGGGAACAGTGGTACACGTCTTTAATCCCAGCACTCTGGGGCGAGAGAAGGTGGATCTGAGTTAAGGCAGCCTGGTCTACAGCATTCCAGGACAGCCAGGGCTACAGAGAGAGTAGACCCCGTACCAAAAAATCAAAAAGGGAAGGGGGGGAAAAGGCAGGGCCAAATATGTGGTACAAGCCTTTAATCTCAGCCCTAGATGCAGAGGTAAAGCAGGCAGACTGTTCAAAGTTCAGCCTGGTCCACACAGTGAGTTATAAGACAGGCAGAGCTACAAAGTGAGACCTTGTTTCAAAAAAGAAAGACTACATAAATGAGATTCCCTAAGGTTTTTCATCAATTTTTAAAATGCTGGTGCTGGTTACAGTTTACAACTGTCAACTGGGAGGCAGTCTAAGAACAGCACACCACAGTTCCACTCCTGTATGATCTGGTTAGGTACTTACCTGTATAAACAACAGGGGGCAGGGGAAGTTGTTATGATCAGCATGCTGGCCTGGTCTGTCACATGGGTACTCTGTCCCTTTAAGAGACAAGTCCCGCCCACTCTCACCCCTCCCCCCCATTCTCAGAGCATGGAATATGAATGCATTGTAACCAAGTAATTCTTAAGATTTGGGAAGGTATTAAGTAAATGTAAAGAGATTAGCATCCAAACAAACTTCCGAATCAAACTGAACAGTGTGACTATAGAAGAGGCCAGCAGATTTACAGCAAACTGAGCTCCTCACTGCACATCTGAAAAGAATTCCTGAAGCTGGAGCATATTCAACCCAGAAACACTTCCTTCCGCTCCACTAAACCTCTAACTCCTTTTCTTAAAACTCCATCCACCTTTTATTTCCTGAACTCCAAACTAAAAAGCCTGAAAGCACCAACAAAGGGAGATGCGATGGGCTACTGGATATTACTAAAAAAATTAAGAACAGGGCTGGAGAGATGGCTCAGTGGTTAAGAGCACTGCCTGCTCTTCCAAAGGTCCTGAGTTCAATTCCCAGCAACCACATGGTGGCTCACAACCATCTGTAATGAGGTCTGGTGCCCTCTTCTGGCCTGCAGGCATATACACAGACAGAACATTATATACATAATAAATAAATATTTAAAAAAAAAAAAATTAAGAACAAAAAGTGAACACTGCATATAGGAAAACACTGGTAAATCTGAGCCACATGGAGGACTTTTACAAAGTAAACCTGGAAGGTAGGGAAGAACTTGGATTATTTTAAAAGCCCTCCAATGACAGAAACGAACTCATCTAACCCATAAAACACATGGAACTGAAGAAATCAAAAGCACCCAAATCTTGGCACTCCAGTTCCAGTGAAATACCATACACATCAGACAGCAGGGCTCAGCTACTACTGGAGCACTCACTAGTCACTCCCCCTCCACAGCTAGGGGAGCTACAAAAGCAGCCATAGAAGGGCAGCAACTACCATCAGGCGAAAGTAACTCATTACTGCCAGGAACTGGGCTGACTCACAACAGGAAGAACAATCAGCTCCCACAGGCTGGCTGGCTCCTTGGAGTAGAAAAAAAAAAAATACAAAAACAAAACTGAGGTTTAACTACAAAATGCACCCAAGATTTTAAGTTAAATGGGACTTGCCTCCTGAGGTCATTCTCAAAAATCTCTCCACTAATGTGCCTAAAACGGCTCTTGGTAACCACCAGGGCACTTGGGCAGAACCTGGCTCATCAGAAGTACACTTTGAACTGCAGGGCTGAAGGGTGAGGAGAGACAAGGACAAACTGAGCAGTAATAGAAAAGTATTACTAGTAGCTTCCATTCGTTGAGTGCTGGGCACTTTGCCAAGGACCTACACATATAGGCATTCAAATACTAAATCCTCACAACCCAATGATTAACGGTCTACATTCTTAAGATGAGAAAATTTCATGCCCCAAAATAACCTAAATTGGAAGCTTTGAGCACTAAAATAAAAGCTGAATTGATAGCCATTATATGATTCCAAACACGGCTCTTGGAGCCTAGCAAGAAGATGGCAAGAATAAAGCCCTAAAATCAGGCCTAGCTTTACCTTTCTTTCCCCAGCCTCTTAAAGGGGTAAGAATGGAGAGATGGCTCAGCCTTTAAGAGAACTTGCTACTCTTGAAGATAAAGTCTGTAGCTCCCGGCACCCATATGTAGCCTATCACAACTGTTAGTAACTCTAGTCCCAGAGGATACAAGGCTCTCTTCAAGCCTCCAAGGGCACCAGGCACACTTACACATAGTACACATCCATCCATCCACCCAGGCAAATGCTCATACACATAAAAAAATACATAAATTTCAAAAGAGGGAGGGAACCTATTTTTCCCAAACTACAATAGAATCCAAAGTCTTTTGAAAATAAGATATAACCAAGCAGTGGTGGTACACACCTTTAATCCCAGCATTTGGGAGGCAGAGGCAGGTGGATCTCTGTGAGTTCAGAGGCTAACTTGGTCTACAAGAGCTAGTTCCAGGACAGGAACCAAAGGTACAGAGAAACCCAGTCTCGAAAAACAAAACAAAAACAAACAAACAAACAAAGGACAGATAAGGCTACATACACAAAGAACCCCTGTCTCAAAAAACCTAATAACGAGGAGGATAGTGATGATAATAATTATTACTACAGAGTCACAAAGACATTTGAAACACCAAAACTGGGTAACTCATAAGCGAGCCCATAAATGAAGTACTCAAAGCTAAGTGCTTCAGAAAACAGAACATGAATAGCAACTTCTAGGCTCGTTATCACTTATTTCAGAAAGGCCTTGACCCTCAGGTACCAATTGGGAATCAAAAGTTTTCAGCATAAGAACTTTTCAGAAATGTCTGACCCCAACGTCACCTAATCAACTAAAACACAAATTGATTAGGAAGCAAAGGTCACAACAGACATACACACAAAGTAAACCCTGTGTAAGGAAAACAGCCCTTGGGGATCTGATGATTTGGGTCATAGTAGTTTTAATCTGGCCTTTTCTCAATAACCTTAATGTTCCAAAACAAGTAATAATTGGCAGCAATGGAGAGGCTGCCCAATCATGCCATAATGCATGCAATAATATTAAGCTACAGGATCAATACAATCACCTAAGATAAACAAGCTTACAAAGTTGCTTTTGTTTCCTTGAAAAGAAGTGACTCTTGGGTAATGGGGGAGGGGGACTGTTGAGCACAGTTTCTTTGTTAAAGTAACACTCAAGAAGTCAGGCAAATCTAAAGCACCCCACAACAAGCAAGCAAAAATGACTTACGAGCAGTTACAAGACTTTCTTGTCAGGGACAAGATCACTACATACCAAGTTTATGGGAGAAATGGTAGGGGTGTGGATATCCCAGGTGATCTCAGCAGCTATGGGTTTCAAATTTACACAGCTGGACTGAACACTACGCGAGCGATGTAAATTATAAAATTTGAATGTCATACAAAGGTCAAATAAAATTACATATTCATTCCTTAAGAAATTAACTGGCTATAATTTAATAAACCTTATCAAATATTGTTTACACTTCCCTCCATTAAGTCCGCCTTTTTTTTTTTTTTTTTTTTTGAGACAGGGTTTCTCCATAGTTTTGGAGCCTGTCCTGGAACTGGCCTGGTAAACCAGGATGGCCTTGAACTCACAGAGGTCCTCCAGCCTCTCCAGCCTTCCCCCACCCACCCCCCCACCCACCCCACCCCCGTGCTGGAATTAAAGGCTTGTACCACCACAACCGGGCAACACTGCCTTTTTATCCTGTTTTGGAGTCGTAATCTCAAGTAGTAGTCAAGACTGGCCTCAAATTTTACGCAGCTGGGGATAATCTGGAACTCCTTATTCTCCAGCATCCATATTCCAAATAATGAGATTTCAGGTGTGTCACATCCATTTTACGAAATTAGGAAACAAACTTCGGACCTCTTGCATGCCAGGCAAACTATCAACTGAGCCATTTCTCCCATCCCCCACTGACTTAATCTACAAAAAATACAAATCATAAAAGGCAAAAAAAAATTGGCATGCAAGTTTTAAAAAATGAAATACACATACCAAAAAGAAAAGAAAAAAGAAGTTTCTTGCCAATTTCTGCCATATTCACACAGGCTCAAAAAGCAGACCTTAGAAAAATGGCTTGAAATGTTCACTGGTACTGTAATCTGTTCTGAAACCACTAAACCTGTGAAATACATCAACTCGTACAGTGCAGTATACCTGGGCTGAAATTACCTTCCACAGAACTGTTTATTCTCTCATAAATACAATGCAAGCAAGGTTGGCTATTTAATTCTACCCACACAGAAATTTAAGAATATTTAACAAATGCTAAAAATCTAATATTACTATAATTTAATTTCAGTCCACCAAAAGGGACATGGAATTACTATCTTCCTTCTGGTATCAAGATGTTTTTGTTGTTGCTGCTGCTATTATTTAATAAACATTTTAAAATGTTGGAAATATTTAAATTAGCTTATAAAATGTAGAACTATAAGGATGTTAAGCATTTTGTGTAGAATAAACAAGAGAACATAATTTCAAATCACGTGCAAGCTTTTCTGCGTGACTCTTGTATTCTTATATTCCTAAGAATTCCACCTAAACAAATATAATTAAGGGAAACCTATAAAACCAATTGGGGAAACTAACTGTTGCTTTCACAAACACCCATGAAAACATTTCCAGTAACATACAACAAGCCCATACAGTCCGTTGGTTCAGTTTTTCTTTTTGAAGAAGTCTCACGGGACATAGCCCTGGCTGTCGAGGTTTGCAGATCAGATTGGCCTTGAAATCACAGAGATCAGCCAGTTTCTGCCACTAATGCCAAGCGTTGAATGAGAAGTGTGTGCCTCCACATCCAGTGCCCATACCTATTTTATAGCACCGTTATACTGAATTCTTAATAGTATCTCCTAAGAATACCACACTCAATAGTCCTAAGATATACTGGAATATGTAAGGAAACAATACAGAAGTGTACTAACTGCTCTTCCTTCAACTTTAAATTCCTTACTTGTGATTTAATTGCAAGCAGCAGTTGGTAAACTATTTTTAAGAACAAATTCTTCCAAGGGTTTCCAAAAAGGTAGGAAATGAAAAACACATAAGTTTGTTTAGCAGAAACTAACTAAAGGGAGGCTAGGGCCAAGGCATTTCTCAAGGCCTTAACAAGCAATTCTGCTAACTAAGCAAAGTTTGAATCTCAGCCAGCGCCACTAACACTTTAGTAGTTTGCTGACACTACAAAATAATGTATTTCCTAATGCACGGACACTTGTAGTCACAACTAAAAGTACCTAGGCCGTTTTCCATTTAACTTCCCACTGAGACTCTTACAAACCACTAAACACATACTGACCTGAGTTTTTCTTCCTCAAATGTCAATTGAGAAAATGTTTGGTACCAAGTAAAAATGCACGGGGACAAGCTCAAGCGCTCTTCACTTGGTTTATGAGCCATGTGTGACACAGACCTTAAACACCCGTTAAGGCCTTTCAATTGAAAACATTCCACTCACAATGAACTGTTTTCAATCAATGGAACAAAATGAAACTCACTAATCTCTTTACAATGAACAAGGAAATAAACGGGAGAAAAAAAAACGCACCGGAATATTAAAAAAAAAAAAAAAAAGGAAAAGAAACCACGAAAACTGGAAATAAAAAAAACCTAGCGGACTTCTATTTGGAGATGTACGATTACAGTGTCTTTTCTCCAAAAGAGGACAACTATTCTAGGAATGGGCTCAGGAAAACACTGTAGGGCGCGGTGTGGACAACTACAGGCCAGGCCTGAGGACTGCAAGATCAAAATCGTTCCGGAAAGAAGCCGCCCACCGGAAAGTCCCGACAAAAATTCCCTTCCTCGGCCCCGCCCCCGCCACTACCCGGGCACGGACAGGAAGCAGTCGACCGGCGCACGAGGCCACGCGTCACCGCGTTCTCCCGCCCAGCACGACTGACGTCAGAAGGCGGGGACAGCCCCGCGGCGCGCCGTTGACCCTGCTGTTGCCAGGCGCGAAGGCAGCCAATCAGCATCCGCCGCCAGCGCCGGCCGGCCTTTGAACTCGGCACGGCAACTTCCTGCTGTTTGGCGAGTACACAGTGCAATGCAGTATGTCTGTCAGCGCTGCGGCACAAAGGAACAGCCATTTTGTGACTGAGCTGGACGTGCACCAAGATGCCAGAGCCTCCGAGAGCTGCTCCCTACGCCAACTACCGAGCTGTCCCCTTATTTCATCATCAGAGTACCAATGGGAACATGGGGAAAGGGATCTTCTGATATTTAGGATTTCGATTCATTTGTTTCCAGCCTTCTTAAAAATCCGATTTTTATAAGTATTATCAGTCATAAAATGGCTGCCACTGAAAACTGCCTGATCCAGTCCACAAGCACTGACTGCATAAGCCTTTTCTAACCATCCCCAGCCTTACAAGGCTAAGAGGCTCTTGTAAGAGGCTCTTTAAAAGGTTAAGATTTTACCCACACCTCCAAATATCAAATTATGGCTCAAAGGCAGATGATTCTGGATAGACATTTAATTGTGAGTTTATAAATGCCGTGCCTAGAACACAGAAATGTGTGCACACGATTCCATGTGCATTCTCTTCCCCTAGTTTCACTCCTGGATGTAACAACTTAGGTAAGTATGTGGCATACTTTATATGTCCATCACTAAAACTGTTTTATTTAGAAATTTACAAATGTGAATTGTTTAAAATTACATTTTAAAAAGTAAATTTTTAAACTCCAAAAATCATGATATACAAAGTACTTTAGAATTAAGCATTAACTTCAAAAGAATACAAGATATCAATAGTAAAAGTTATAGCACGTGTCCAATGCAGGAAAAAGTTTACTTAAAACTAGTGTTCATTCCTGTTTCTCAAGTGATTCTCATTCCAAAATTTACTTGACCTGAAAACAATTCCTTTCCTCTCTTGTAGTATTAGGGTGCAAAAGTGATTTTTAGTAATGTTCCCTAAACACTGTACTTCAAAAATTTAGCCTCTTTAGGCAATCTAATAACACAGGAACCAGGTACACAGGCAAATTCAATTTCAGCTCACTGGAAATAACAGTCTACTGTACCAAAACAACACAAACATCCTTTAAACTTTACAATCTTTGAAAGGAAGTGATGTCATAACTATGTACATACATTAATAATGTGTATCACTTAAGAGTAACAGCACCTACGATTCTAGAGTATCTGGACATTCATAAAGTATATGATGTGATTTAAAATATAGTTGGCAAAAGCATTAAATATATGCTTCTTGTTTTAACTAAAGAAATCAAATAAATGCATGACAATGCCCAAGTCATATTCCAGATAAAAGTAAAAGTGTATTCAAAGACAGACAGCACTTTACCATGAGTTAGAGAGCACAGTCTGATCAATGAAACCAAAAACCTGCATAAGAAAGCCAAAACCCTGGTGAGAATATGCAAATCTATACTCAAGGGAGGAACAACTTTAGTACTGGGTCTTTCATAATTTTCAAATATATCTGGAGCTTTCTATATAGCTTCAAATTATTACTTTCCAGAAAACTAGTTTTGCATTAGAAGCTGTTTGTCCTATATATAACCCAATAATTACACAGGCAACTCAAAAGGCATCCAAATTTCTAACAACTCAATTTGCAGAGGAACTTGGAAATTATCCTTAAAATCAAGACTCAAAATATCTTTAAGTAGAATGCAAAATCCATCATTTGTAATAACCATATTCAAAATTTCCAAATTTACAAACTAATTTAGAAAATAATTTTATGCAAAATTATAAAGTAAAATCAAAATTGGGAAAAGAACACATAACCAATCACATCCTTGTTAGTTACATGATTTTAAATTATGACAATTCTTAATACATCCAGAAATGCATGCACATTAGCTTTTAAAATTAAGATAAAGATAGTCATACAACAAAAATATCTTATAGGTTTTATTACTTCGGTTGCTGATAAACTACTTCAAGGAATGTGAGACAAATCATTATTTGAACAAACAGTACATAAAAGCTTCAGAAGAGAAAACATTCCAGACGACTCTGTCAAAATAAATGGATAAATTTAAAGCAGCATAAACTAAAAGGTAAAGATAAAATACAATTACCATCCTGAAATCACTGTCTTAACATGAATACACAAACATAAACCTTGGAGCATTTTAAAACATAAAATCTAAAATTATATTGTCATAGTAACAAACACAAAGCTTAATATTAATAGCATTCCAGGATTTTTGCGTGTTACAGATTTAATGATTTCAGGAAATATAAGGAAGGTTTTGGTTAAGTCATAAAAATTTCTGAAATGGAAGTGTATCCAAAGAAACAATCAAAAATATAAACGAAAGGCATCAGTCAAAGGGTCCCATTTGTGATTCTGATTTTAAATATACATTTTCCATTCATGTAACTTTCTCAAATGTCTATTTACTATAATTTACTACCACAAGGCTCCTCTATGGCCCTCAGTTACAAGTTTGAATATCCCAGATTCTTCAAAGAAAAAAATCTGCCTTGTATGTAAAATGGTGCAATGCAGCAATGGCTAAACAGACAAGGTCATTTTTCTGCAGCACAAAAACCTAAAAACTAAAAATTTACTGACAGAAAAACTACAGTTTCTAGGAAAGGCCCCTCCGTACAAAAGTACCTTACCTTCTGAATGCTGTAAGAGGCCCTAAGTCACAACTCAACTTTCATAAATTGCTACCAAAAAATCAGGGTGTGGCATGTTAGCAATCTCAAGGTCATGCTTTTAAAAAAAATCAACCCAAGTTAGAAATTTCTTATAACACAGACAGCAATCTATGTCTGTCAAAGTAAACAAGTGTAAGCTGAGGTTTCCCAAAAAAAAAAAAAAGAGAGAAGAAAAAGAAAGTTGATAGCTCATACCTCGATGCATTGCTGTGTAGCGAACTGTCCTCCTCTTGGCTTTTGTCCTTATTTCTCATCATCTTTTAATTCTTAAATATTAAGGGGGAGGGGGAATCAGTGTTTGCTTTGAAGTCCTGTGCCCAGGTATTTACTGTCAAAAGTTGAAAGAAAGGTAAGGTCCCAGCTTCTATGGGTGGTTTTTATTATCAGGAACAAAGTCCTGACGATGTTAGCGATATTCATGTAATGCAACAACGGTAAGCACCAAAAAAACAAAAATATTTCTATTTTTCCTTTTTAAAATAAGTAGGGGATAAACTGAACGGTAGAAGCATCACTATCAATAAGGAAAGTTTCTCAAAGTAACACACTGGATACAAATAACAATCTCTGTATCTTATTGCGTCATCCAGGAATTTCTCCTATTTACAGTAAATAAAGCCAACTTCAACATAAAAATCTTTAAAATTATCACTAATTATCATGGACTTACCTGATCCATGTAGTATGTCCAAAGCAAGAGTCCTATCTAGTAGTAGAAAAATATCAGAGCCAAAATAATTAAAAAACGCAAAATCCTCCGTTAAAAAACAAAAAGTAAATTAAATAGTCCCCAAATGTGTTGACTTGTCAAAAATAAAGCAGTAATTAATACTAAAACAGGTCCGGAAGGGGAAAAAAAAGCCTCATTAGGAGAGCGCACAAAAATGGAGGTGCGCCATGGCTTCTAAGCTGGAAAAAACAACGACCTGGGCTCTCAATACGGCAGCTTCTTCCAACAAGGCACGAAAAGAAAGCTCCTAAACGCTGCTTTTCTCCCAAAAAAAGGTTCGGATCGACCCCGGTAACTCACTAGAAGAGGCAGGGGGCTGCGGGGGCCCCCTGAGGGTGCCCGAAAGTTAGGGAAAGTTGCGTAAAGTGAAGCGAAGCAGGGAGCAAAGCGCGCTCTCTCTAAGGCACAGCCGCCATCTAGAGCCTCCTTCCCAGCTCTGAGAGCTCTGCCTTTGATTGACACTCTCTACATTTACCCCACAACTCAGGTGATGTACCATAGACCCACCCCTTCATCTCCACCAAAAAAAAAAGAAAGAAAAAAAACTAGATCCTCCATCCAAGAGAGACTTAAGACCCCAACCCCACACCTCCCTGCCCCTCCAGACCACTTCATAAGGGGGAGGGGGAAGGGCTTCTTAACCCCCTCTGGCTCAAGCACCCTTTTTAAGCCAGAGAGAAATGTAATTTGTTCCTTTTGTCTAAAGATCTGCTAAATATTTCAGTCCTTGAGCTAAAATAACTTCCTCCCTGGACAGGAAGTGGTGTTTTATCAAGCCATTTTGAAATAAGGATAATTTTTGAGAATCTAAAGCTCAGCTTAAGTACTAATCTTTTAAAAAATTAACACCCCCATGGGTAAAATGGATTGCAAATAGAAGCAACATCAATACCATGAATTAAGCTGAACTCTCGCCTTCTTTATTGTCCCTAAAAACCATCTAAAGACTAAGTTTAAAGGGGAATTTTCCACCCCAACTGGAAGGGGTAATTTTTTACAACTCAAGAGCGCCTCCCTAGTGTTCAGTTGCAGTAGAACAAAACTTAGTACAACCCTCTCAACAATCATCAAAATTCTTTAACCCATGATATAACCTTGGATGCACCATACATCAAAAAATTCTCATACTTGTTACATATTTACTTTAACTGTGGGCAAAATGATTAACTACAAAATCAAGAATATACACCAACCACGGTCACCTTTAAATCAAAAACTCAACCTCAACTCCAAAACCAAAAAACTAGTATATACCAATACTTCACTCATATTTAAAATCCAATTCTAGGTACACTCATATTTCATCAATGACAGGTCACTTACAATAGATCACATCTAGAAGCCAATCAAACTTTCAAAAACAAACTCCCTGAAGGTGGGAAGGTCTATAGAAACAAATTAAAAATGCAACGAAGTGTTTCCCATGCAGACAAGTAACCACATGCGTGCCCTAAAAACTCAAAGCACCCCTTTACAGAGCCCTCTAACTGGCCAAATCCATGTCACTCATCAAGGCGGTAATTCATTTTATCTTTACAACCAAAACCACTTATATTAAATCTAAATAAATGTACAATCCATAATCAAGTTTCAAGTCTACCAATATTTTTACATTCCAATCAAAATCCAAATCATTTTTCAATTTAAGCAAAGACCAACCATTTCACATCAAAGAACACTGCATGTGTATTAACCATAGATGTATATTCTAAGATACTTTGTATTAACAATGGATTATTTTGTTCTTTGTTCTCTATACTGAGAAAACATAATCAATGGTCAACGAAAAAAAGTTCACCATCATTCCTTTCTATTAGTTACTAAAACTGTTATTAACTAAGATCAGCAAATGAAAACCTGGCATTTGATTCCAACCATTTGGTAATCTAAAGCACAGTGTGGTTCATTTAAACCACCAACTGGACAGAAGGGAAACAAGGTATTATTCATATGTACATTACAATACTGTTAAAAATTAAACCCTTTGGTGTATACCCTAAAGGTCCTAAAAATTACACATCTAATATTAGACAATACAAACATCATTGTAACTCAGATATTAAGGATGAGCATTCCAGGTTTTACTTATAATACTTTAAAAACACAGGTCAACGGAGTCACTTCCATCAACAAGAATTGAGATACTGGGTCTCAGTCTCTGTAGGCAACAAGTACTTTGTTTTGTAAATTCATTGTAATCTCATAATACTTTCAAGCTTCCTATTACCCACTGATTAAAATGCAAGATGTTTTGAAAAGACCCAAACAAATTTAATGAAATTCACTTAAACCCTGTAATAAAAGACACCAACCAAATTGCTTTTTAACCAAAAAAGGTCATTCCACTAAGCACAGGTACACTGACACAGCTTTGTAAATAAAAAACCCCAACCAAACAAAATATTCTTCAGTATGCCATTCCATTTTACCAGCTTTATTCAATATACTTTAATGAATAAGCAACAATAAAGGTCAAAATGATAAAGAGAAATGAACATTTAATGAAAGCGTCCACTTAAAAAAAATTTAAAAAAGGGCCAAACTGAGAAATCTTTAAGTTTTAGAGATTTTATTGAAGTTAACATTCCATAAGGTCAATCAGATCAAAATTGTAAGAAATTCCAGGAATACAAACTAGTATTTGAATAAATGTAACATCTTCTCCAGATGTTAAAATGTACATAATATGTAGGAAGTCTTTAGAAAGGAAATCCCACTGTCCATTTGTGTTGGGTAAGAATCGTTCATTTCATGGAATCCACATGAAAAGAACCCTGTGTCGGTTGTATAACATCACAGCATTCAGGCTTTAATCCATTTTCCTCAATTCCCCATAGTGGGCTGCCATCTTGATTTTTCAGTAGTCCATTTCAAACTCTTCAAGCTGACTGGATGCTTCATAAAAAAATTAGAAGAAAAAAATTCTGTTGGAATATCATCTTATTTCTTCAAAACAAAATTCTACCCACCTTGAAGATATCCTATTGTACATAAATCTTTAATTCTGTAAAATCCTTTTACTTCAGTATTGTGATAAAACTTAACCTCTCAGAAATAGAATCAGTGAATGCACATTTTGTAGCTTCTCCTGTCACAAATATATTTGTATCCATTAAAAATAGCAGTCAAAGGTCAAATTCTTATATATGTGAAAACTAAAGCCAAAGATTAAAATTTAAAAATGGTGGGAAGCTAAATTACAAACACTGTGGATTCTACTGTTTCAATGCAAAAGTTTCCAAGCTCCTTCAAAGAAAACTACTTATAAAGAGTCTTAAGAGTTTTTTAAAGAAGCAATAGATGATTGCATGGCATAGTTTTAAAGTCTTAACAGATGTTACTTTTGTTTAGATAACACACATGACCTATATAAACAGATGCACCTTTATAGTTACATATCTGAGAATGCAGAAAATGTGAAGCCACAAGAAAAAAATACAAAAAAAATTTAGAAACATCTGCTTGGCTTACTTGGAATTTGCAACAGAAACGCAATTGCTTTTTGAATTATAAACAACTAAAATATACTTTCATTGTCAAAACAGTTTATGTTCCTTCTAGAAAAATTAATCTGTTATTTAAATAATTTGTACTAGAGGGAGAAATGAGCCTCCAGGTGATTTTACTACTAAACATCTGGATTCATCATATTCATAAAAAAATTGAAAAAATAATTTTTCCCAGTTTTATGTATGTGTGCCTATTTTTCTAAGAAGGCATATATTTACATGGGTGTAAATGCATGTGTGGGCCTGAGTTTGATACTGATGTTGAGAAATCATCTTAATTTTGTTCAAGCAGGATCTCTCAGTCAAACTCAAAGCTCATCATGTTGCTAGTCAGTTTCCTCTAAAGATGCATCTCCACCTTGAATTACAGGCAGGTAGTAGCTAGGTACTTAAAGGTTGAGCCATCTTCTGAACCAGCAAAACCATTTCAGTCCCTTCCTAATTTTCTCTGTATGTTCTACAACTTTCCAGTTCAATTTGTAGAGCTACAGTCAGTGACTAGAAACAGAATACATGTTTGCTTCTAGGCTATTTTCCTGTCTCCCTAACTAAAACCATGTTTTCTAATACATACATTATAAAACATACTTAATAAACTAGATAATAAAGATAGAAGTGTCCCCAAATAAAAAAATAACTCTTTAAAGGAGTATGCATCATCACATCAAGATATTCTTAACTGAGTCATCTCTCCAGACCCAAATCAAGATACTCTTCTCTAGTAGACTTTTGAAACTTTCTCAAACCCTTCCTTAAATTAAAAAGATTTTTTTTTTATTCCCAAGTCAATGAAATACTACTGGCCTTGTTCTTTTCCTAAAATTAAGAAATGGCTGGGTATGTATGGTCGCACCTACCTTTTTACTTCTAGTACTTGGGAGCTAGAGGGACAGAAGGACCTCTGAGTCTGAGGCCTACCTATCTACTTAGGGAGTTCAGGGTCACTCAGTGAGACCAAGTCTCTAAATGAAAAACAGAATAACTGCAGGGACTAGAAAGATGCTCAGTGGTTAAGAGCACCTTTTGCACTTCCGGGGCCCGGGTTTGATTCGCAGTACCATATTCAGCCTGTTACTGTAACTTCAGGCTCAGGGGACACATTTCTTCTTCTGGCTTCCTGTGGGATCAGGCTTGC